>NW_016804605.1:1056777-1089233 GCF_001698545.2 Rhinopithecus bieti
AACATTTTAGTCTGACTTTTTTTCCCCAAGGAGCTGAAATCCTCTCCCTGTGGATAAAAGTTATTTTTTCTGACTGGGAAGCTTCAGGCAAGATATTCATTGGCAAAAGTTACAAAGGAAGCAAGATGTATGCTTGTTATCGATCATGAATCAGGCCTGGGAATCCAGGGCCCAGATTACTTGGCATCAAGTCACACTCTAGGCCACTCATAGCTTTGTTATTGCTTTTGGTGATTCGTGTAGAGGGAACGAGTGAGTCCCTTGTACTGACACGCACATGTACAAACTTCTAATGACTCACATCCTCTCCTAATGACAGCTGATCATCGTAGAAAGCTGGAGGGCTCCAGGGAGAGGGGCTCCAGTGGAGTGCCTCTCTCGGCCCCAAAACAGACTATATGGATATGGTGACTCACAGCTCAAAAGGCACTGAGAGAGAACGCCAGGGTCTGCTTGGCTACTGTAGATGATCTTGGAAACTATGAAGTCTGAAGATAGATCACATTTCTGGGCTTTCAAAAGAACTCTGAAACCCTCTAAATTTAGATTGGGCTCTCTCCTGGGATCGGTCATCTTAGAGAGATGTCATTTCATTAGGAAAACCTGAACTGAAATCATAATAGCTCATCATGCTGTGAATTCATATGCCCCTGGCCCATGGAGCTCAGCCGGCAAGACCTCCAGTTCACTTGCAGAGTTATTTTCCAGACCAAGTTCTAATCATCCCCAAACTGCTTAAAAGGTGCTAATAATTTCCAAGTGCCTCTCATGTCCTCTGTAGGCTTTCTGTTCAGTCTCCTGGTTAACCCTCTCCACACCATCACGAGGTAGACACCATTGTTCCCACTTTGCAGTGAGTTTAAAAAGACTCTCATTGTTTAAGTGACTCACCCAGGACCTCACAGGGGCAGAGCTAGGAAGTAAACCTTAGTTGGTCTGACTCTACAATCTCCTCTCTTTTCACTCAATCACATGGGACAGAGTTGTGGTCCTGCCTCCTTCCCAAGATTTCTGCACCCCATGTGTCGTTGTTAGATCCTCTGCTAACTTTAGATTCCAGTAAGATAGCCCTGTTCCTGACACACTGTAGATACCCAACCAAAACTTAACTGAAATGAAAATGTAGTGAAGTGTGTGATATTGGGCAGGACCCAGGTTTTTCTATTCATAAAATGGGAGGTTGATGAGATGGTTGATGAGAGTTGTATGCTTTAGGGCAGTGGTTCTCAATACAGGCTATACATTTGAATTTCTTGGGGAGCTTTTCAAAAACACCAATACCCAAATATTTTTCTAGAAGTTTTGGTTCAATCAATTTGGAGAGGGTCCCAGACATAGTATTTTATAAAAGCATACCAGTGATTCTAATAGGGAGGCAGGATTGAGAAGTACTGAGTTAGAGTTCTCCAACCCTTCCATTCTTGCACTTGGTTGGTAAAAGTGATTGACTCATTGCTACGGTCAACTCTGTTCTTTTTTTTTTTTTTTTTTTTTTTTTTTTTTTTTTTGAGACAGAGTCCTTCGCTCTGTCGCCCAGGCTGGAGGTGCAGTGGCCCGGATCTCAGCTTCACGCAAGCCCGCCCTCACCGGTTACGCCATTAAATCCTGCCTCAGCCTCCGAGTAGCTGGGACTACGGCGCCCGCCACCTCGCCGCTAGTTTTTGTGTTTTTTTGTAAGAGACGGGTTCACCATGTTAGCCAGGATGGTTCGATCATCCTGACCTTGTGATCCGCCGTCTCGGATCCTCCCAAAGTGCTGGGATTACAGGCTTGAGCCACCGCGCCCGGCCTAACTCTGTTCTATCTTACCACTGTCACATCTAATCTCACAAATTTTTCCACCTCCAATATTTGCTCCAATCTTCCCTGCTTTTTCTCTCTCTCTCCTGCTCACCCTTAACCCAAGACCATTATGCTTCTGCACCATTGCAGTAGCCACTGTGGTGGGAACTGGTGGTTGTCCATTTATTATTCACGTCCCTCTCCTTGTTCTTAATTGAAACTTGATTTTGTGTAAGCATTAATCTCTCCCACATGACTCAGGGAAGCTACCATCACCTCCAGTGGTCTAGTAGCACCACTCTTGGCATGGGATCCCCCCAGCAAATAGTATTAGACTTGGATTAGGCTTATGACCTAAGTAGCTTAATTAGATTGAAGGGAGGATAAAATTCTCCCTCTTTTCTGCTGCATATAAGCAAGGAAGCATATAGACTAGAATGCCTCTTGTAGCCATGCTGTGACTATGAAGAGAAACAGCTTTAGGCTGACATGGATTGGAGATATGTGTGTATATAATTATATATATATATGTGTGTGTGTGTGTGTATGTAGTGACTGTACTTAATATAGTTTCTGGCACATATTAGACATGCAATAAATATATGATGAACTATGAAGGAACAAATGAATGAATGTGCTCATCTCATTGGAATCAAGTCAGTCTGGGTCTCAGTATGCTCTCGAACAGGGGTTTGTTGGTAAACTTTTCCTGCAAAGGGACAGTTTGTATAATTTTAGGCTTTGTGGAGCACAGAGTCTCTGTTGCAACTACTCAACTCTGTGGTTGTAGAGCAAAAGCAGCCATAGAAAATATGCAAATGAATGAGGGCTGTGTTCCAATAAGACTTTATTTATAAAAATAGACAGTGGGCCTGATTTGGCCTATGGGCTGCATGTTTGCTGACCTTTGGTATAGCGGGGAAAAAAGTTTGGATGAGGTTAGGGATGACAATTCTTGGCCTGCCTGCAGACCCTCTGGCTCCCATGACAGACATCCCTAATCAATCATGCCCCCTTTTCATGCTGAGGGGCTGCATTCTCTCTCCCACACCTCAATCTAGCCCTAAATCAATCAGAGTTGGTTCGCTGAATGCAAACTCTTTGCCATCTTTATCTAGATAGTACTTTAAGTTTCTTACAAAAGCTGTGGTTTGGAGCTCACAGAACTGGGTTTTAGACCTGGGTTTTCCACTCATGTGCTGTGTGGCATTATCCTAGATATTTTCTCTGTGTCTCAGATATTTCTAATGTTGAGTTTTGCTGACAGATCTGAGAGATTACCTAGGTAAAGATTCCATAAAAAGGCCTGCCTGGTTTTAACTCTCCTTGTTGCTTTGTGGGTAATTAGGCAAGGAATAATAATTTAAGCCAGTTGTGATAATAGAGCTTTAGAACCTAAGCTCATGTTTTTTGCTGAGTTATTAAGAGCATACCATGGCTTTAGTGGCAGAGAGCGGCCAGCGTCCCATTCCAGAATGCCACCTTTCCTCCCATTGTGCCACTTGTCAAGATTTCCAAATATGCCCCCTTTCACCCTGCATTTCAATGTTATTTTCATTCTGAGGTTCCCGACGTGTTTAATTCCTTGGCTAAGCCCTTTCCCCATCCAAATGTCGCCACCCTTGTCATACAATTTATTTTCTACACACACATAAAATCAAACCTGAACATTTTTCTTTACTGTGAACTCTTGAGAAATAGCCTTTGGAGCAGCCATCCATCACAGTGGCAATCACACTCCAAAAGCAAATTCTTTTTTATTTGTTTAGCACTTCCCATTCTAGATCAGATTTCATCAAGGGCAGCCTGTGTCAGCAGGGAATATGCCCCTTCCTTGGGTATGCATCTATCCCATAAATCAATCAAGGAAAGAGAAAAACAACTGTGAAGCACCTACTGTGTGCTAGCCATGTTGCTATGTGTGTTTACATACCCAGTTAATCTTCAAAGCAGTCCTGAAAGGGAGGGAGGTCAGTCCCCATCATGCTGATGAGAAAATAATTTCAGGGAGGTTAAATGATAAGAGAGGAGTTTGGAATAGGTTTGCTGAATCTTAGTTGTATCAGGGTTCTCCAGAGATACAGAGTCAATAGTATATGTGTGTGGATATGTGTATATATGTATATGTGTGTGTGTATATATATACACACACATATATATACATATACACACACATATACATATGTATTCATGTGTGCATGTATACATTGCATGCATTTTCTCTATTAATCAGATTTATTTTAAGGAATTGGCTCACACAATTATGCGGGCTGGTAAGTCCAAAATCTGCAGGGAAGGCTGGAAGTCTGGAAATTCAGTTATGAGTTGACATGGTAATCTTGAGTCTCAAATCCATGGGACAGGACAGCAGCCTGGTAACTCAGGGGGGGTTTCTATATTACAGACTTAAGGCATAATTCCTTCCCTGGGAAACTTCAGCTTTTTTTTTTTTTTTTTTTTTTTTTTTGAGACGGAGTCTCGCTCTGTCGCCCAGGCTGGAGTGCAGTGGCCGGATCTCAGCTCACTGCACGCTCCGCCTCCCGGGTTTACGCCATTCTCCTGCCTCAGGCTCCCGAGTAGCTGGGACTACAGGCGCCTGCCACCTCGCCCGGCTAGTTTTTTGTATTTTAGTAGAGACGGGGTTTCACCATGTTAGCCAGGATGGTCTCAATCTCCTGACCTCGTGATCCGCCCGTCTCGGCCTCCCAAAGTGCTGGGATTACAGGCTTGAGCCACCGCGCCCGGCCTGAAACTTCAGCTTTTACACTTCAGGTCGTTGATTGGATGAGACCTCCCAAAGCATGGAGAGCAATCTGCTTAAAGTCAACTGACAAAACATTTTGTGAGTGTTAATCACATATGCAAAACATCTTCACAGCAACATCTAGTGTTTGACCAGTGCCCAGGGTAATAGCTGGCACATGGTAGACATAATAAATATTTGTTCAGTATCAAGTGAAGAGAAGAATGCAGTCTTTTCCCTTTCTCTTTTTTACACTGTTTCTAAGGCTTTTGTTCCCTCTCAAGTAAATTCTATCTGAATGTAAGTTCCTCTAAACACCTATCATTGTATCATAAATGTGACTAGGCACCATGGTCCAGCCAAGTTGGCACATAAAATTAATTATTAAAATAGTCTTTTCCCCCCTTATTTCTCATCCTTTCTCAGACTTAGGTGAGCTCTAAAGGAAAGCTTTCTTAAGTTTTCTTAGATTCAGTTGCTGATTTAGAGTGCACATCAAGACTGGCATAGGGGCCGGACCTTGGGAGACTCCTGAGTAATGAATGTGGCAGATAGGATCCTTCTATGGAGAATTTTTGGTTAGGATGTTGGCTGGGATCTTTCTTAAAGGACTGGATCTTTAGCGCTCTTAGGAAAAGGTCTGAGTATCCAGCATGGCTCCTAAGTCCCTTCACTATAAGGCCTCTGCCTATTTCTGCAGCCTCCTGATGATCACTCCTCTGCATTCTCAATGCTCCCACTGCAGAGACATGTCATGTTTTAATAGCCAATGCTCTTTCTTACCTCTGTGCTTTCTCATTCATTTCCTCTGATGGGAACACACTCTTCCCTCCTCTGCTCCTGCCCATTCTCACATGAGTAACTCTGAGATGATCCCTTAGGTCTCAGCTTGATTGCCATTTTCTTGGGAACCTTCCCACGTCTGCAGTGGGGGCCCTAATCTGCATGTTTTGACCATAGTGCTTATTATACTGCCTGCTTAGCTGCGAGTTCCATGTGGGCGGGGTTGATGTCTCATTTCCTTAGGCATCTAGTGCCCAGGGTAATAGCTGGCACATGGTAGACATATAATAAATATTTGTTCAGTATAAAGTGAAGAGAAGAATGCAGTCTTTTCCCTTTCTCTCTTTTACAGTGTTTATAAGGTTTTTGTTCCCTCTCAAGTAAATTACTACCTGAATGTAAGTTCCTCTAAACACCTATCATTGTATCATAAATGTTCCTTAGGAGGGACAATTAAAAGAACCAAGAGGTGACACTCTTCTCAGAGGAATTCATGGCAACCACACAATTTGCTCTCTTCTTAGGACCAGGATCTGGTGAGCTGGCTTGAGCCCAAGTCATGAAGGATGAGTTGAACATGGAATCATTGCCCCATGGATGTACCCTAAAGCTGCTCCAAGAAATGACAGGAAGATGACAGGGATGTGTATTCAAAATTACTTTGAGGTGGTCTCAGTCCTATGTACTGTCCCCAGGAGCCCTGCAGACACATGAGCATCTTACACGGAGACAATGATGTATATGTGTTTAGTCTGAACTTGTCCAGCATGGCTGCCTCACTACAGCGTACAGCTGCCTTGAAAAGTAGATAGATGGGGGTGTTCATCATTGTGGCAGGACAGTTTTTCCTTCCTTTGTCTATTTGCCAAGGCTGCAGGTCTGGTCACCATCTTATGGGATTTCTATTTTGCTTTTCTCTAAAAGTGAGAGATACATCCTCCATGTTAAAAACCTTAAGGAATGCAAATCCATATATTTCAGCATTTCCAGAATATTTTAAATCTATTTAAACATAATACATTTAAACATACATTAGTTAGACACTGAATTATGCACTAGGAATGCAATCATGAGCAAGGAGCTGTAGACCCTGCCTTCCAGGAGCTTACAGTCTAGTGAGTATCTAGATGCCCAGAGAAGAAAATGCAGAAGTGGAGGACTTCCCCTCTTTCCTGTCCCCCCCATAGCAGTTATGGTGTGTGGAGCACTAACTCCATGCCAGGCACTCAGCCAGGTATTTTACAGCTGTCGTCTCATTTTGTCTTCACAACAGTCCTCTGAAGTAGGTATTATGATGACTATCTGGTAAGGAAACAGCCTGAGTCCCTATAATTTGCTTAACAGCTTAAAGTCAGGAAACAGTAGCATAGATTTGTACTAAGGTCAATTGGCCTTAAAGCCAAGCTAATTCCTCATCACAGTGCCCTGTTTCTATCTAGTATCAGAAGCTTCACATTGAATGTGTTTGATTATTAGTTTATCTAGATATTATAATCAAGGTGAGGACAGGACACAGAGGACGCACAAAGGAAAAGTCATTTGGGCTGGGCTTCAGAGAATATGTAGTAATCCATCCTGAGGAAGACTTGGAGAAGGAATTCCAGACATGGGCACAGGGCTGCCCTGAAATATATGAAGGCTGTAGGGGTCAAGAGGTGGAGGGATGGAAGGAGAGGTGGGGAAGGAAGCTGTCAAGGCAGCGTGAGATCAGGTTGTAAAGAGGAATCTTGACTGTTTCCTTAGGAGATGGAAGCCATTGGTTATGTTTAAGTAGTAGAGTGACAGAATCAGAGTGGAGAGTAAGAATGAACCCGAGAGGCAGTACATAGAATTGGCCAGCAGGGTATGACAGAGAGCACAAGGCTGGGAGAACATTAGGAAGGTTGTAAATCATGATTCTATGTTGTGGACCTATTATATCAGTCTGACATGTTCCACCGGAACATGCTTTAGTTACTGGTTTTTTAGGTAGAAATAATTGTCCTACATCTCTCTTGTAATTACAGACTCAGGCCAATATCAGATTTTTTCAGCTATGAGGCAATAAAAAAATCACTAATTTATATATGATTTATATAATATATAATGTATAATTTATATAATAATGATGATGTAGGAAACACTGGGATGCATGACTCAGAACTCTGCTCTGTTCTAAAGAGGAGAACAACTGGAGTTATTCCTCCAGTTGCTCCAGTTCTTAGTCCCCTTTGAGGATTGTAGCAGTTGAAGAGCACTGCTTCTCCCAAGATCACACCCCTTTTCTGGGGCAGCCCATGTCTAGTGAGTAAACTTTGCAGAGGTATAAATGCCTGACTCCCTTATCTGCATTTAGGGCAACTCTTAAAGACCCTTCAGCTTTAGAGCTTTCTTTAGTGATGGCTGAGATGTGTTGAGGCTGCACTGAAATTTATTTCTTCCTCTGCCTGACCCTGCTTCCTTCCCTTTCCTATCTCATTGGGCCATCCCAAAAGCACTCCCTTATGTAGTTTCTGCATGAACATCTCCATTTCAGTCTGTTTTTTTGGGAACCTACTCAATGGCAAATAATTGTAGCTAATGTTTGTGCCTGACTATATATGAGTTTATATACAGCCTCATTTTATTCTCACAATAAACATGGGTAGTAGGTTGCCTAAAATATATTACTATACTCTTGCATAGGTACCAAAGAATTTTACTGTCTATGATCTTAGGTGATTTTAATCCTTCCTGAAAGAAAGCAAGACAGGGATTCCTAACTCTTTTAGACATATTTGAAACTGAGGCCAACAGAGAAATAATTTCCCTATAATCACAAATCTAGCAAGGTTGCAGAACTAACTTTCTGGTCAATTTCAGTACATATAGATATTCCCATTTCTTTTCATGCCTTTTAATATACTAAGATCCCAGGCAGGGTGGACCAAGGATTTCTGTCCCCTGGTCTAAAAGCTAGACATTTATCAGTTAGCACCCACCTTTTAAACTCCCATTCAAAACTTGTGGCTGAAGACAGAATGGAAAGGAATGACTCAGACAATCTCAGTGGCATGAAGGCCCTTAGCCTCTAACCCAGGGGTTTTCAAACTATTTTCTACCCATCTGCCCCAGGGACTCCAGAGAGAAAAGAAAAGGGAGAGACCAAGAGAAGAATAGGGGATAAGGCCCGAGAAAGAAAGAAGAAAATAGGCTAGAGAGAGAAGAGAGGGAAGGAAGAGAAGAGGAGGGAAGGAAGGGAAGAGGAGGGAAGGAAGAGAAGAGGAGGGAAGGAAGAGAAGAGGAGGGAAGGAAGAGGAGGGAAGGAAGAGAAGAGGAGGGAAGGGAGCAAAAGGCTAGCCTGCAGCTCTAGGAAATGAACAATGGCAACTTTCCTGCCCATGAGCCAGCGTGTTATTTGGGGCTTTGAACTCCTCAGGACAGTATGCTTTATCATCTGGAATAATAAACACTGACCTGGTGGCCCAAGGAGCAGGCAGGCCACGGGTTGGGGGTGCAGCTCTGTGCTCTGCCAACAACGGGCAGCCTGCTGTCTGTGTCGGCACAGAGGAGCCTGCCCGGCTGGGTGTCCAGGAGACACTGGGGCCAGGAGGGCTCCCAGCTGGTGCTGAGTGAGCTTTTCAAAGTCAACAAGGTCTCCAGGGCCAGTGGGACCCTCCCGTTGGTGGTAACTCTGACACTATGTGGGCCCTGGAAGGAACTTGGTATTTTTAGCTCTCCAGTTGCTTTGAAAGAAAGAAACAGAGCCACAGTGTGCAATTTATTATTTTTTAGGACATAATAGCTAACAGCTCCAAAAACATTCTGGATATGCTCCACAGCTCATCAACGAGCACATCACCAAAGAATGAGGAAAGGATAAACACCATATGTATCAGAGTGCTGCTGGTGTGCACGGTGTCGAGCAACCAGATCTGCCATTGTCTCTCCTAGGGACCGAGGACAGTCACTACCCTGTTGGATCCTGTTCCTGTTATGAAAACCATTCTGGTTTGATCAGACCAAAGATGAAGTCCTAATTGCCTAGGCCACTAAGAGGTCATGGAAATCCCATGGGGTTGGAAGTGAGTTCAGATCTTGAGCTATTAACCTGCTTGCTGTGGCCCTGGACACATCACATGGCTACCATGAGCCCAAGTAAAGCTCATAAATCTCTTTGCGCTTTAGCATTAAATAAATCTTCAAAAGAACAACTGTAGAGAAGTCCTGAGAGGCCAGATGGGTCCCAGTGCTCAATACAAAATAAACAAGATAAATGCTGAATGAATGAATGAACAGGAGGTACCTCAGGAGGTGCCTTAGTAGGTGGTAGTGGCCCACCTTAACCCTCAAGGGTAGAGGACATTGTTGCCTATGGCTGTCAGCTTTGTATTCTCTAACACTCCCTGGAAGGTAAAGAAGCTTTTATTTGTGGTGGTAAGCAGAGGCAGGGAGGGATAGGGCCAGGAGCTGGTAGCTGAGCAAAAGGTAGGTTCCTGGGGAACGCAGCACTCCTGGGGGGAGCTGACAAGAAGGTTCATGTCTGAGGCAGCACTTGCCCTGCAATGGGAAGAATTTTGACCCAGGATACAGAAGACCAAAGTTTACCACCTATTTGCTGTGGAGACCCTGGGCAGATCTCTCCTCTCCCAGAAGCACAGCCCATTCTGTTGTTGACTCTGCCTGAGTCTCTCTGCTGCAGAGTCCTAGGGCTGCCTGGTGCAGGCCCTCTTCCTCTTCCTCCAGGATGATCCTTCCAGCCCTGGAAATGTTCTTGCTGCCCTTTCTGCCTTGCTCTTCTCCTTTCTATCTTCTCTGCTGCCTCCTTGAAAGTGATCTTCTGACATGAAGATCAGATGTGGCCCCTTTCTGATGTACACACGTCAGTGTGTCCATATGTTTCCAGGCTGAAGTCCAAGCTTATTCACCTGGCATTCAGGGCTCTCTGAGGTCTGGTCACTGTGCTCTCTTCCCAGGCCAGTGCCTCTACTCTTCTGCACCTTAGGTGCCAGACACATTGCTGGAAGGCCCCACACTTCTCACATGTGTACACCTTTGTATGCACTGTTCCTTCTGCACATGCCTTTCTAAAACTCATCTCAAGGTTCTGACCTTGCTTGGAGCATGGAGCTTGGGGAAGACTCAAAGAGCAAATCCCTTTCTTTGTACACAGCCCCATTATGGTCTTCCTGTTGCCTGCAATACTCTATTTTGGGAGACAGGTCAAAAGAAATCCCCATTAGAACCAGGTTATTATGGTCATGGGTGCATCCGTGGCTATCACAGTTGTTAGTACTTGGCAGTTCTCAGGAGATGATCAATTTGTGAATGTATCTATAAAATCGGGATAAAGAGCCCTTATGTTTCTACTTTATGTGGTTATAGGGAGAATCCAAAGAATGCCAAAACATTTTATAAACAGTGGAAGCTGTGTATACTTGAGGGGTTGTCATTGGAATGATCTGATTCTAGAACAGAAGATAGAGGTGCAGGGTACCTAGGCAGAATTTCTTCCTTTATTCCTCTCTACACTTCTTCCTTTTCTCCCTCCTCCTTTCCCTGTCCTCTATCTTCCCCTTCCTGAACACCTACAGAAGTGTCCACCATTGCCTAAATGCCTAAGGAAATGCTAAAGAACAGGACAGACAAGATACCCCTGCCCCCATGGAGAATATTTTCTATCAGAGAAACAAAGCAAACAAACAAATAAACATGGTATATATTATTGGTTAAGCAATATGCATGAGTAGCAGGGTATGGTGAGAACAGAAGGTCCTCAGAACTAGGTAGCTGTGCTTCCAGTCAGGGCTGGCCACCCTGAGCCATGAGACAGGGAGGCTGAGAGCCATTTGCAACTTTCTGTCTGTTCCTCTGCTGGTTTGGAATGAGGATGCCCATCTCCGTGGATAATTGTGAGGCCTAAATAAAATGAAAAGACTGGTTTATGGCTTCCTAGAAACTGATCTCCTGGGGAAAGAACTTATTGAGTCCTCACCAACCTCCAACAATAAAGGGGTTTCTGTGGTTTCCTACAGGGAAAGGATGATCACCCAGGCTTTGTGTGGCAAAGGTGCCGAGTCCTCCCTTCCAGCCGAGGACCCAGCCACGCCAGGGAAACCGCTTTTCTTTGATATTTTCTGTATGGATTTCTAGAAGTTTGCCCAGGTCTTGCACCATGGCTTGCTATGGTCAGCTGTGATGGAGCTCTGACTTCCAGCTAGTTCCTGACTCCAGTTCTAATCAGAAGTGGGTGACATGGCTGACCTGCGGCCAGTCACTTCCCCTTTCTGGGCCTGTTTTTCATTTGTAAAAAAAAATAGGGGATTGAATTTAAACAAAATCACCCTTCAGTATCTTCTAGCATTGACATTCTCTAATTGTGACCTGGGAATAATTTTTCTGTGAGAATACTTGGCCTCTACAACTAATGAGCTCCAATTAGCTTTACTGATCTCTATTAACTGAAGTTTCTAAGATGAAACATGGAGGCCTTGTGTACTTTACGCCTCTTTGCAGAGCAGATAATGTACTTGGTATCTTCAAGATTATGGAAACATGACATTCCTGCCATAAGGTCTTGGTAGAGTTCAGCTGGAAAAAAAACCAGAATTGGTTCAGATGTATCAGTGATCACAATAGATTGTGTTCTATTTTGTAGTAATGGCCTTGATGTGTGGTCATGTCCAAGTGTGTCTTTGCATTTGTTTACTCCAGAATCTGGATAAAAGTTCAAAGCCTCCTATAGACTCCACAATACAAGTATCTCCCATCATTCTGTCTCTTTGCCCTATAGGGTTGGAGGTTATTTTTTGTTCATTTTCTTTCATAATATATTCACTAACTACTTCTATGCATTAAAAACTGCATATATGTTACTGGCAATCCTTACACCCTCCTTGAGAAATGGGTACTATTCTTCTAGTTTTACAAGTTGAAGAAACTGATATGCAGGGAGATTCAGTACCCAGCTTAAGGTTGTATGGCTAGGGAACAGCTGAGCTGTGGCTAACTCTTGTAGGTCTAATGCCAAGGACCATAAGTCTTCAACTAGCAACCTCCTCTTGTTAATTGGATTGTCACTTGAGAGTAAGGTAGTAAACTTATGATCTCAGAGCAGGCTAATCAATCTATAAGGTCCATCTGTCAAATTCACAGACTTATTCAGCCAATTGCTAGGACATGCTTTCAAACTTTAAAGTGTATAGGAGTCACCTAGGATGATTTTCACATTTAGAGTCTCTTACTCAACACTCAGCAATTCTGCCTTTTTGGGATACAAGTTGTCTTGAACCATAGACCGGAAAACAAAGCACTCCTGGGGACTGGCAGTCCCATTTGGTGGTCAAGTCCTCAGACTTATCCCTCCTGCCTTCTGGGGGTACCCTATAGACACATTCATAACAAAACAAAAAATAAAATTCCAAGTTTGTTAAGGTCTGGGCAATCATAGAACACCCCACTGCAAAACAGTGGTAAAGGATATATTGGAGAAAGTGATGCAAACTGAAACGTGCCTTCCTTCCCCTCCTGGACTTAGATTTGAGTCTACAATTTCAGATCTGCAAAGAAAAACATCTGGTTTAGTGAAGCCAATCCCAGGTTTACTTACCCAAGCAGCCACAAGAACGAGGATGTCTTGCCTGATCCTTTCACCTTAACACAAGTCACATGGAAGAATAGTCAAGGGATGTCTCCCTGGAAAATGCTTACTGTAGGCAGACAGGAAATGGACAATAGTTCACCATGCTTGGACCCAGAATGGCAGGGGGGAAGAGCCTCCTCTTCCTCTTCATGCCTCAGGAAGCACAATAGGATGTGTTCACAGCTGCATGCTGTGTTTCTATGGTGTGTCATCACCCACTCACAATTCAGGGTATGGTACTGTTAGGATCTAATCCAACCAGGTGGACAATTCCTCCTTCTCTGGGAAGAAACTGGTTGGGGGCAGAGGCACTGAGTACAAGGATAAGAGTTGTTCTCTCCTTCATGGGCCAAGGCTGCAGTATGAGGTGAGGGATGACAGGGGTGTATTCCCGCCCCTCAACATCATCCTTTATTGAGAATCAGCTCTGTGCCAGACCCTGGGCCAACAGAGAACTCAAAGAAGAGTTCTTTTTCTCCTAGAGGAGGCATCATCCACTCCACTAATATGAGAACCTACTTCACCAAGGCACTGGCCTGGTGAACAAGACAGTCCTGGCCCCTGTCCTCATGAGGCTGGCATTCTAGATGGGGAGGCAGCCAGAACCTCTACCAAGTAGGGAAACAAAGAAAATAATGAGCAATTATGATTAGTGTTATGAAGTTCACAAGTGAGGGGCAGAGATAGAATAACGGTGGGAGAAACCACCATACACAGGATGGTCAGGGAAAGTCTCTGAGGATGTAACATAAATAAATAATACATATGTTATAAAATTTAAATTATAATACAGTGTTGAAAATATTCTGGGAGCAGAGAGGAGAAAACAGTTAACTCTCTGGCTGCGAAACTTAAGACAATTGAAGCAACTTGCTCAAAGCCATGCCGTGGGTCACAGGCAAACCCAGACTAGAATCTAGGGCCAGAAATGTTTCTTTTACTTCAAGCCTTTATCTTGCCCCTTTTATTCTTGTGTCTTGGATCACTTCCTTTGAGTTAGATTGCCTGGTGGGGGAGAGTTGTCTTCAAAGAGCTAGGCTTTATGTCTTGGAAGAAAAATCAAAGGTCATCACAAAGAAAACATGTGTCATGCTAAAAGTCTCTTCAAAAGGACAATGAAAATTTTAAATTATACTGTGAATTTAAGTGTCCAGCACTCCCTGATTATCAATGGGTTTATCTACTCTATAGACTTATTGTAGGATAAGAAAATAGATGGAAAACACTTTATAGATTATAAAGTAACATACACATGCTAGAATTGATCAGATACCTGACACACACGGCATGAATATTTACTCTTTTATCTTTAGAAAGCCTCTATTCTCATACCCTCTTTCCTCTGAGAATTAGAAACAAAAGGGACTTGGTTTAGAAGTGGTGAGAGCTCCTACAAAATGCTTTCTTCCCATCCTCCTTTTATCTTTCCCAGGGATAATCACAGCTGCCAGAAATGTGTCACTTTAAGCAGTCTTCTGCATTTCATGGAACATCTTATTTGGATAAAACTTAAATTACTACACCAGTCTTTGCACACTTTTTTCCCTTCTCTTTTCCAAAAACTGCTGTGACTAAGCTTGACAAACTATTGATTTCTACCAAAGCAATTTCAAAGCCTTTTAGATGTTAGAGACCAAAAGGATGAGAAGAGCTGAAAGCATTGATGAAATTCAGACATTTTTTTAGGATTTCAGACCCACAGCTTCCTTCCTCCAGGCAGTCTTCCCAGGTTGGCTAGCAGCTAATGGGGATTTACTCAATACCAGCCACCTGAGCATGGAAATCATGTCCTCTTTTTTTATTTTTTATATTTTGCTTTTATCCTCCCAGTCAATGACAAACCTATATTCTGGGCATTGAGGTTACAATGATGAGTCCTGTGAATAAGCTTTCAAGGCATAGTAGACATAAACAAGTAAATAGTAGACATAAATAAGTAAATAGCAATGGTAGTGTGAAGTGAAATGTTGTAGGAGCATGGAGGGAGTGGGAGAGATGATTTCCTACTGGAAGGATGAAGGAAGAGTAGACCTTAATTTTGGTTATTGGAGAAGGTGGTCTGTGAGCTGGTCTTTAAAAAATAATGAGAATCTTATAGGCAGAGCTAGGGCAGCCAATGAGGGTGGGAATGGGGAAATTTACATCATAAAAGAGTAGCTGCTGATACATTTCAGGTAGAGCAAAAGCAAGAACTAAAGAATAAAACAATCTTTTGGGGAGAAAAATAACCCTGTTTGCCTAATGCATATAATGCATGACAAGAAAACCGAGTGAATATACTATAATGAAGAAAGCATTTGGATTTGGTAAGAGCCTGAATTCAAAATTAGGTCCATGTTACCCCATTTACTGTGTAATCTTGAACATCTCTACCTATGTTTTATGTCCTTAATTATGAAGATAATCATGCTTGTCATTCAGAGTGTGAAGAATTTATACTCTAATTTATATGAAAGTGTTTAGAAGGGTGCTTGGCTCAAATTAGCTGCTCAGTACATTTGAGAGCCTTGTCAGGCCCTCAGGAGAAGGCTAGAAGCTATTGAGGATGGAAATCCAAGGACAGCTGATCTTAGTAGGCCTTCGTATCACAATTTGGGTAGTATGCCTAACCTTGTCGACTATGTGTTCTTGGGTATGTATATTAATCTCCCGTAGCCTCCATTTCCTTGTCTAGATTTGGGGGTTGTTGATCAGGAAGGGACCCTCTCCTCTATTCTTCCCACATTCCCACCTTGAACCATAGAGGGAAGAACTTGCATTCTACTCCCCTCTCAGTGCTGAATGGAACACCTATAGACTTTCAGATCCTTACACACTTCTCTTTAAAAGGAGTATCTAACGTGATATGTACCAGATTATCTAAAGTGATAGGTTCCAATGAAAGTCAAATGCTAAACCCTTCCTATTAAATGAACTCACTGCCTTGAACAACAATCCCAATCTTTTGTTCTGTCTTCCAGCTTTTCCACCTGTAACTGGACAGCTGCTAGTCAGACTGGTACGTTATGGGGAAAGTGTAGGTCATACCATTTTCAAATGGAAACCTAAGCCATGTTCTCTAACAGAGTTAACCCATAACTCTAATTTTGAGTTATAGGGACAATAGGTTACCAAAATGGTCACATATTTTTGTGCCTGTTCTCATTCAGAGGTGGACTTCATTACTCTACCTGGGTAATCTGAACTGGCTTTGTGTCTCGCTTTGGCCAAATAGAGAAGCAGAAGTGATTATGTAAGTCCTGAGCCTGGGCCTCAAGAGGTTTTACCTGCTCCCTTTGCTCTTCTGAAACTCTGACCTTCGTGTGAACAGCCAGGTTAACCTCCTGAAGGGAGACCAAATGGAGAGAGGCCTAGTTATCTTAGCCAGCCTAGCCAAGGCCATCCTAGAATGGGATGGTTTACCCATGAGGTGGTGAAGATGTTTCAATGAGCTCAACCAAGATTGTGCCCAAATCCACAGAACTGCCCAGCTGACCTAAAGATTTGTGAGCAACAACAGATAGTTAACTGCTTTAAGCCTCTACATTGTGGGGTGGTTTGTTATGTAACAGAAACTGCCTGATACACATTATGATAACACATCTGAAAAGTGGTACTTGTTTCCCATTTGGCTGGTAATCTTCATGTAATGATCCATTTTTGCTGCAGAAGGAAGTGGGTATTGAGTACTCGGAACCACTACAGGAATGACTGGTTCCTCATAAGGTTACCAGCAATCCTAAGAGGGCTACCAGGTATGGCCACTCAAATTGTGAACAGCACTATTATAGGAGGCTCTTGAACATCCGTAAAGCAATATACACTCTGAGATAAATGGTGCCCCCTGGATTTGTGCAATATGAGTGGCCCTTAGGATTAAGCAACATAATATATGTAAAGTCTCTGGCATATATTTGATGTAAAATAAATATTTTTATAATAATTTCTTGGTATAGAAATATTTTACTCTGTTGAACTTTATAATTAATACTTAATTATCAAATAAACTTCCATTTTCTCATCAGAGAAATGTCTGGGGAGTGATAATAGTGGCGGTGGTGGACCGGATGATCTATAAGGTTCTTTCCAGCATGGCTACTCTGTGATTCATGGGCGAACACAAATCTTCTCATAAAAAGAAGCCAAAACACATGACCAAGCAAGCTCCTTTGGTGAAGTTGGGGGCATAGCCCCAGAAGCACATCACGGCAGGCCATCCATCAAGCGGCCATGTCAGCAGCCTGAGACGCAGCCCATAAAGCTGCCAAAACTGCCCTTAGCAGTGCCCCAATCAAAGAGGAGGCAAGGGCAAGGCCCCGGTGCCAGGATACCCCTGCTTGGCAGGAAAGAGACTGTGCTGTGTTCTGAGCGGGAATCTAAACAGTTAATGGGCCACAGAAGCCACAAATAAATCGTTTGGTTTGAGATCAAAAGCAAGCAGCCTAGGGAACTGGAAAATTGATGCGACGCCTTTTTCCTGTCCCCTCCTCTGCCTCCCACCCAGCTTCTGAATGTTTACACCAGACCTAAAGCTCCCAGGGACAATTTTCAAGCAGAATTTTGCTTACTACAAATGGGGCTTTGGAAAGGACACTGAGGCTAGGAGAAGTTGAGTTTCAGTCCTGGGTTTGCTACTCACCAGCAGTGTGACCCTGGACACTAATGTGTGAGCCTCACCCCAGAAACTCTTACTCAAGCAATCTGGTCTGGGGTCTGGTTGTTAGTATTTACCAATCCCTCAAGTGATTCTCCATGACAACCAGGGTTGAGACCCACTCCACCGTTCTAGATTTTGGGTCCCTCGCCTGTAAAATGGAGACAGTAAGACCGACTTTGCAATGTTGCTGCGAGAACCAGTACAGATGTATAATAGATGTATTGCCGTCTGGCACAGCTACTTGTCTGGAAGGATCTTATGCCTTGAGCTAGGTACACATAGGTCTTAGGAAGGCAGCTATGTTCACACTTACTCAGCTACCTTTAATATGAGAAATGTCTTGGCTCTGCAGGATAGGAATCTGTGTGGGCAGAACCAAGTGGGGCCTGAGGAATGGAGTGGGATGCATTCATGATGTCCTGATCTTAGGAAATACTACCCCCCAGTCACCCAGGAGCTGGTTCCATTTGTTCCCATGTTCCCTTTATGAGTGGTAATCAGTGGCACTTGAGTGTAGTTAATATTGTCCTGTCAAAGAATGAATGAAGAAACAACTTTGCCCCATTTATCCAGCCACTGTTGGGACCTGGTCGGTGTGGGAGGTGGGAGGAGGTCGACGGAACACACAGTTGCATCCTATTTCCTTTTATTGCATGATTTATTTGGGCATACCAGCCTGAATTCAGTCAACAAGCATTTCCACGGGGCTGACTGTGTTGGGTGCCCAGGATACAGAGGTTATTTCGACCTTTTCCTTGCCTTTGAGCTGTTCACAGCACAAAGGAGGCAAATCCAGGTAGCAGTGGTAAGGGTCCCGTGAGCAGTCTTCCTGTTAGTGGTAAGTTGCTTAGAGAAGGTTGATGTTGGTGCAGGTGAGGAAACGAGGAAGTCTATTTTCCCCAAAGCACAATTCGAATGGTGTCACTCTCCTGGTCATATACTTTTAGTGGCCTCCTGTCCCCAGCTGCAGAATAAGAGCCAGATTCCTTAGCCAGGTATTCACAGCCCTCCTTGGCCTGACCCCTCCCAGTTGCAGCCTCAGTTCCCTCCATATTCCTTGTGCTTCGGCTTGAGTCACATGTAACTATTTGATATTGTTCTGACACACTGTGTTCTTGCACACATCTGCCCTTGCACAAGCCTGAAATGCTTCTTTCTCCATACTCTCAGTCTCATTTTGTCATGTTAAACTATATTGGCTGTCCACTCACAATTGTCCCTTTTATGTCTGTGCACAAATTATTTCCTCCGTTGGGAATAACCTTCCTCCTGTCTTGTGTCAGGAGAAGTACCTTCTAATCTTTCAACAGATTCAAATGTTACTTCTTCTGGTGAGCCTTCTGGTCTCCCCAGTAATGATGGCTTCCTCCTCTGGGCTCCATTTGCTCTTTCGAGTATCTCTACCTCAGTTATGGCACCAGTGTAGGTGAGAAAATAAATGGACATAAGCAGTGGGTCTTTGCTCTCTTGGGAAACCCAGGTATTAAAAATTTGTTTTCTGCTCCTCTGTTTAGGGTTACCAGATAGTGGCTGGTAACTTGAATGGATTTATTTTCATATTGATCTTATCTTTCCCTGGATTTGACATCTAGCTGTTTCCTGGAATTAGATTTCATTTCCACACAAAACAGAAAATCTCTTGCAATTATATTTTTGATTTTGCAATGTTTTATGCAATTTGTGAGTTAAAAGACTTGAAGACCAAAGGATCAAATGCATATGAGGTCGACCTGCAGAAGTTGGGGAGAAGAGCCAAGGGCGGCCCATGGTCAAGTTCTTGGAATCTGAAATTAGGTCAGAAAATTGGCTTTGAGTTTTATTATTCAGTCCCACTCCCAGGCCACAAGCAACTTAGATTTTTTTTCTCATTTTTATAACTGACAATATCAAATTTTGGAGAACTCAATTGGTTTTTGGTTAACCTTTTCTGCAATCTCAAAGTACAATGGAACGGAAAGAGCACTAGGTTCTAGTTGTCTAACGTGACCATGAGTTCCTGTTCTATAGACTTGTATCTTCAACTATAAAATGAAGAAATTACAGTCTCCAAGATCTCTTCTAACTTGAATATCTTAATTAACTTATTTGCTGTGTCATCCTACAGCAGAATTTATCATACTATTCATTTTTTTCTACTAAGCACCAATCATGGGCCCTTTGTCTTCCTCTTGCCCTCTATCATCCACCAGTTAGCATCACCCAGATTGTTGACTTCCTACAATAAAATTCCAGGCAATCTGACATTCAAGGTCTTATGTAATCTGCTTCCACCTGACATTTTCTAAGTACTACCTTCCCTCAATCACAGGCCCAATATTTCCCAAAATGCCATATACATTCAGGCCTTTATGTTTTGGAGGATGCTATTTTCTCTGCCTCTAATGCTTTTCTGATATCAGCATTTGGTGAATCCTATGCATGCTGTCCCTAGATACAAGACCATTAGGAGTCCTTATTTGGAATTTCAAGTGCATCAAGTTACCTTTTCTGCTTATCCCTTTCCTGCCTTGACCTGTTTTTGATATTCAGACTCTGCTCACCTTCCTAAAAAATTAGCCTTAGGATGTGTTTCTGATATCATGTTTTTATAACTTTTTTTGGGCAATCCAATTAAATCCAAGCCTAAAGTCTTTTCTTGCTTCTTCCCCTAATCTTAGAATCCTAACCTTAATCACTCCTTCCTCATCCAGTTAACAGATCTCCCTCCAGCTGATTGAGAGACATGGCTAAACGACAACTCTTAGTCTGTCCCTGGCTCCCTTTTACTACTGCTGGACCTTCAGAAGTGCTTCTCTTCTGCTAGGACTTTCTCCTGTTGCCACTGACTGACTCCAGCCCCAGCACTGCCCTATCCTTTCTGCTCTGGGGATGGACATGTGTTACACTGACATCAATGATGTCAGTGATTTATAATGATCCAGCACAGAGCCACACACCACCAGCGACCCCCTTCACACCCACATTGGCTCCCTTGCTTCTTTTGATAACAGAGTCTTTTCTTGGAATCAAAACCACGAGCTGGTTCCATTTGCTCCCGTATTCCCTGTTTGAGTGGTAACCCAGTTGCACTTGACAATAGTTAATATTGTCCTACCTAAGAATGAATGAGGAATAATATTGTCCTACCTAAGTGCCCCATTTACCAGCCACTGTTGTAACCTGGTCAGTGTGGGAAGTGGGAGGAGGCCTATGGAGCACACAGCTACATCCTATTTCCTTTTATTCCATGATTTATTTGGGCATATCAGCTTGCATTTAGTCAACAAGTATTCTATTCTGGGAAAGGACTTCAAGTTTAAGGACTGCCTATTGGTTAGTAGGAGCCAGACCAAAGTGGGTTCTTGAATGTCAATCAGAAGCATTGAGATCTTTGAATTTTCACCTTCTTATTGCCTGTAATACTTATAGTCACAGAGCTGACTCAATTTGTATGCATAGCAATCTAGTTTCAACATGCTGTCACTGAAAATTTTAACCACAGGGATCTTGGGAGACCTCTGCCTGAACTTCTGTGGGTAGAAAAGGAAGACAGAGCTCAGAGAGCAGTTGTTTATGAAGGTCTTCTGACAAACGAATCTGTACTATCAGGATTTCAAGAAGATTTTATGTGATTTATTTAAATTCTAAGGGATGTACATGTGTGTAGGCAGTTACTGTGATTGTAGCTGCTACTGCAACTGCTACTATTATTATTACTGTTATTACTCTTATTGATAATATTAGTGACAATTGAGAAGTATTAATGTAGTGGTTAAGGTGATGGTCATTGAAGCTAGACTGCCTGTTTCAAAGCCAAGCTCAGTTTTCTTATCATATATTTGGAATGAGGATGTTAGCAGTATCTATTTCATGGTATGTTTCTCAGAACTCAGTGTTTTTATATACATGAAGAGCTTAGGGAAGTATTTGGTTAGAGTCAGCACTACGTAAGTTGTCATTGCTGGCATGGTGTTTAGTAGTATTATCACTGTGTATAGTCATGACTTATCTTCAGTTTCAGACAATCTTTAATTGATACAGAGAATCTATGAACACTCCAAATGCCTAGGACTGTCCTGTGCATATTGCCATAGCATAGTGTGAAATTTCCTGAACTTTTCAGGTACAGAACCATGCCCAAGAGATATCGGAGAATAAAAAAGTATTCAAGGGCTCATGTTTCTCAAACTTGGAAAGACATATGTGTGGGAGGAATGGTGGTATGTCAGTGCTATATACAGAGTTAGAGAATAAAGATAGCATGTTTTTACAGAATATGATATTTACTAGGAAAATGTAAGTAACTTAATATTAGGTGATATTGAATCATCCAGAAATATCACAGAATAAATGTAAAGTTGACATAATTCTTAGAGAAGTCATTGGTCTTAGAAGGACTCTTGTAGAGCTCTGTTTCAGGCTTTACCTTTAGGACCTTCAGGGACACTTCATCACTTTTCTGTGACCTTAAGGGTCCTTTGGGAATAATGTTTGAGAAGCACCGACACCAGCTGCACCCTCTGGGGAGTGATAACAGAAGGCAGAGTATGAGCATGGCCTTGAATAGTAAGCAGGAATTCTGCAAGCAACAGGGGTGGGAATGGGCCACAGCTTTCTGAGAACAATGTGATCAGGGCAGCATTTTTTGAAGTTCGTGGTGGCAAGTTACAGTGGAGAAAAGGAAGTGAAAGGGACTAGAGTCAAGGGGACCAGTTCAGAGGCCTCTGTAGTCATTCAGAAAGCAGGCAAAGGTGTCAACTTATCATAGAAAACGTCTCATGAGGATGCAGGGTGCAGGCTGGGAGATAGAAGGTAACCTAGAAGTGAGGACCATGGGCATTTGGGTCACTTCTTCACATAACTTACTTGTGCCTCCAGGGCTTGTTTGAGCCCCATCTCCTATATGTCACTTCCATTTGATGGTAGAGTGCTGATGAACACACCCAACTTTATGGCTTGGTGGGCCAGACAACAGCCAGTTCATCATGGGAAGTTCAGGTCACATGGTAACTTGTAGCCCATGGTTAAATGTTCAATATCTACTAAGGCCCAGTAGGGAAAGCCAGATGAGTGGATATGGAGGTGGAGAGAAGGAGAACAAAGTGAGAACAGTGTGTAGGGAGGTAGAAATGACATCCATCCCAAGGTGGAAGTAAGCCAATGTGCCACTGGCCTGAGACAGACAATGCCATAGGGCTGGGGGAAGCCTTCAGAGTGTATAATCTTGGGGAAGTAACAGGACATAAATTTGTATTTTCCTTTTTCACATTTTAATTAAAATATACTGGGTGTGGAATAGATATTAGAGACAGTATTTTAGAAGTTTGCAGAAGACAGTGATAGCTTTGGACTGGGCATTGTGGAGAGGTGGAATGGGAGAAGGCTTCCAGAGGATATGGCACTTGGCCTGAGCCTCAAAGACTCAGTAGGACTTGGAGGGAATGAGAGAGCATTGCAAACAGGGGAAAGGCATTGAGTCTGAAGTCCTTAAAATAATGCAACTTGGCTCCTGACTTTGATTCATGGGGGAGGAATTCACCCAAGGCCATCAGCCAACTGGAAGAGCTAGAAGGTCAAGGACTATACATTTTTTTCATAGCATTTCTCATTTGTTTGAGCTTAAACGAAGCTGAACCCTGCAGGGAAATGAGCACACGTTACGCCTCTCCAAAGCCAGGAGGCTTCATGGCCAGGAAACTATGCTGGTCGGATAGTAATGCAAATGACTAATGCACCCTTCCGAGGTCTCATGTGGTTTGAGACCCCAGGAATCTGGGCCAGGCAGGAGACACATAGGCGGTGGCTCCGAATGAGAATGAGGGTGATTACACAAGAGGCGGCTCAGTTTGGTGAAGTGTTGTTCTGGGAATCAGGAGTGAGTTTCGCTCTCCAGTGTCCCTGAACAGGCCAGGTTCCTTCTCTGGTTTCAGTTACCTTATGAATGTCTGGATCTGACATACTAGGGGGCTATGGATGGCCTGGCAAATGTTTAGCCAGGTCTGCATCCTAATGACAGATGTTAAAATCCAACCACATAGCCTTACTTGTTGCTCCCTAAACACCTGCTTTACACATCACTATGCCTTTAAACAGTAAGTTCCCTTTACCAGGACCAGGCTCAGGGACAAGTCACTGCACATCTTCCTACTCCCCCTTTAAGATTCAGTTCATTTCTACCTTACTGGGAAGCTCTGACTCTCACAGATAGAGCTGGTCATTGCTGCCTTGTGCCCCCACAGCACTTGGGAATACAAAATTTGCCACAACTGGGATCTTGCAAAGAAATGTCAAAGGATCATCTCTTGCTTTTCTCCTGTGGGCTTTTCAAATTCAGGGAGGTCTTTGACTGCGGCTTTTCAGATCAGAATTCTCAGCCTCTAACACTGAGCCTGCCTGGAAAAAGGGCAAATAAATGAGACACAATCTTCAGAGATATAAAATTGTTCCTAATGAAGTTGGAGAGACTAATCTGTTACTTGGGTCTGTGTGAGTGGGCAATCTTTTCACCTACTTGAGAGTTAAAAAAAAATTATCATGAGATAGCCTCCCGATTTACTTTTCTTTCCCAGATTTGTACATTACAGGTGCAATATTAGAAAGATCACAGGGCACAGAGTTAGACAGATGTGGATTCAAATGCAAGGTTCACCACTTGACTTGTTATGTTTTATTAGAAAATCCACTTAACCTTCTGAACCTTCTTTTCTTCATCTATAAAATTCAATAATATTGACTCCAAAAGATTAGCGTGAGGATTAAGTGAAGCAGGATACATAAAACTAGCATCAAAGGTTTTAGAAAGTATGTTGAACACCTACTGTGTGCCAGTCTGACACCGATAACCTTTAGGGAATCCTAATTGTGTATCTTGAAAGTCAGGCCAAAGTAGAGTTTTTTTCCCCAGGCAGAGGACTCAGAGGTGAATTTACTTTCTTCCTAATCAGAAAAGAATTGCAGATGGGTGGGCAAGGTTAGGCCAGCTTCAAGTCTGGCAGATACCCAGTTAGGCTTAGCTGTGTCTATCCTGGTGCCAAAAATGCTCATCCACAGAGCAGGGCTTTATCCTCAGGGAATGAGGGAACAGCTGCCCCCAGCTGTGCTTGCCACATGTGACTTTGCTCTGTTGAGACAAGCACTGCAAGTGACCTGCTGCCCAGTGATGTCCCTTCCTCTGAGGCTGGCAGGGCTCTTTCCAGAGCACCCCTCCTCAAAGGGACCAAACAGTGTGATTCAGGTAACAGCCACTGATCTCCTGTTCTTCAGCACCAGGCTGTTTGATCTGCGCTTGCTCATTGAATCTTCAACTAGCCTAAGAAATAGCCACATTGTGCCTATTTAATACATATGGGGGAACTAGAGCCAGCAAATCTGTGATACTAGAATTATTTGATTTATCTCAGCTTTAAAAACGGAATTCTTTCTTCTATATAGTAGTATAGAATGGGGAGATTCGTACTTCGTCTTCAGAGGACGTTGATAATCACAACACAGTAATACAAATCACAGTAATAGTTAACAACATTCATTGAGCTATTATTGGGCATTGTGTAGGCAGCAGTGTTTTTTATTTATTTATTTATTTATTTATTTATTTATTTTTTAAATGAGGCAGAATCTCGCTATATTGCCCAGACTGGAGTGCAGTGGTGTGATTTCGGCTCACTGCAACCTCCATTTCCCAGGGTCGAGCATTCCCATACCTCAGCCTCCTGAGTACTTGGGATTACACACGCCCACTACCACGCCTGGTTTTTGTTTTGTATTTTTAGTAGAGATTGGCTTTTACCATGATGGCCAGGCTGGTCTTGAACTCCTGACCTCAAGTGATCTGCCTGCCTCACACCCTCCCAAAGTGCTGGGATTATAGGTGTGAGACACCATGCCAGCCTAAGCAGTGGTTTTCAATGGAAATTAATTTTGCCCCCCAACCCCTGAAACATTTGACAATGTCTGAGACATTTTTGGAGTGCTATGGCATCTGGTGGGTAGAGGCCAGCCATGATGCTAAACATCCTACAGTACATAGGACAGTTCCCAACAACAAAGAATTATCTAGTCCAAAATGCCAATTGTGTGGATGTTGAGAAACCCTAATACAAATAATTTCAATGGATTATGTCTTTTCATTTTTATTAAGGCCAGGCATAGTGGCTCACACCTGTAATCCCAGCACTTTGGGAGGCCGAAGTGGGAGGATCATGAGGTCAGGAGATAGAGACCATCCTGGCCAACATGGTGAAACCCCATTTCTACTAAAAATATAAAAATTAGCTGGGCATGGTGACGCGTGCCTATAATCCCAGCTAACCAAGAGGCTGAGGCAGGAGAATTGCTTGAACCAGAGAGTCAGAGGTTGCAGTGAGCCGAGATGGTGCCACTGCACCCCAGCCTGGCAACAGAGCAAAACTCCATCTCAAAAAATAAAACTCAACAAGGTAGATATAATTTTGTCCCTTTAAGACAAGAAATCTGAAACACAGAGAAGTTAGGTACTTCTTGCAAGATGGCACCAGGATGTAGTGATACTGGGAATTTCCCAGGAATCCTGAGGCCAGCACTCTTGACCACAACAGGGTCATTAGCTCATTTGAAGTTCCTCGAAGTACCCAATAGAGTGCCTGGTGCTTACAGAAATGAAGAGGCTGTCCTGTGAAAAGATAATCAGGGAAGTCCTCCTGAAAGGAATCCTAAGCTAAACTTAGGCTCGTCTGAGTCCCACACTAAAAGTAGGTGGCAGGCTTTGGGCCCCAACCCACCCTTTGTGCTTCTCAGCCGGGACCCTCCACAGGGTCACGCTGTGTTCAAATGAGCAAATGGATGCCAAAGTGCTTAGAAAAGGACCAGAGCTATAGGAACATGAAGGATAAATATCTCACATGGGTTTTTCACAGGAGAATGCCTTAAAGCCTTTAAATTGTACACATCTCTACAACCTACCTAATGTGAAGTATTCATGGGTAAAGGCTACAGTAGGGGAGACTCTTCAGGCAATAAACTCTTCCATATTACCACCCTCTCGAGCCCAGGGCAAGCTTCCATCTATGGCTTAATGCTCATTGCCAATCATGCACAAATGTAATCCTATTTAGGTGGCCCCAAAGCATGTGTGAACTGATTTTCTAAACTAATTGGACAAATTGGTTTTCTAGATTGGTTTTCTGGGGTTTTGACGGCTTTATTCTTTGAGTTTTCATCAAGGTTCTTAAGTTGACAGTATTTGACAGCACCTTGTTTTCAGTTTACATTGCTATCGTCTTAGCCAAAGGAGGTCTCCCCAGTGTTTCTTACACCTTAGACCCTTAATTTCTGTACTTAAAAATCTCATGATTCTTTGCTAATAGAGCTCAGAGGGTCCTAGAAACTATTTGGTAAAATCTAAACATTTTATGGATGTGGTAATTGGGGCTCAGAGGAAAAGAAAGTGACTGCTATTATAATAATCACAATCATAATAAGCAAGAATCATCATCATGACTAATATCTTTGCATATGTGTATAAGGTTTTAAAGCTTATAAATCATTTTTATTTAACTGTTCTTGCTTGAACATCAAAGCAAAATCATTAGGCAAAAAGACAATAGTCTTACGTTGCAGGTGCAGAATAGATAGAGTTGCTTAGAATTACAGTTAAGAGAAAGTAATTCTTGTCCCTGCCCCTAAACTCAGGTCTTGTGGCTAATTATTGTGTATTCTTGCCACTCCACATCTCTGCACACAGCTACTTAATAAGCCAAACCAATTTCCTAGCCTTTTTATTGTTTTGAAGGGCATGAGGAGGCCATGTTCGATGAAGTCAGACGGATCTGGGTTCAGGGTCTGTTTTTATACCCAACAGAAGTGTGACCACAGACAAACTATTTAACTTGTCTGGACCTTAATGTCTCTATCTTAAGAACATATTTTTGTATAATTATTGATCATGTGTTAGTACCTATTATAACAAAATGGTGGCTTTCACTATTAAAATGGATTACTCTGACTTTTGACTTCAACTGGCCACCAATGAGGTCACTATGTGGTGTTCTACCGCTCTTGGAGACATAAGGTATTTTTCTGGCTGAACTCTTATTCCTGTGGCAAATAATGAACCATTCTCCTTCCTTAAAGGGTGACCTCCTGCTCATGGAAAGTAAAACAAGTTATGAAGACTTGCTGCACCCAGAGGCATCCTTCATGATTAAAGGATAAACACACAAGTCTTTTGAGCAAAATAGAATGTTTCTTTACAACAATTAAAACAATCTTCCCCAATCACATACGATGGCTGTTTTGAAGCTGTTTTCCCACTCCAAGGTCAGACAGGGGCCAGGACTCTATTATTCTTTCATCTCCAGAATTCACTTCATTTGTAGCTTAATAAGAACCAAGCATGCCTCTGGCCAACAAAAAAGCTGATTACATACAAGGCTGCATTATTGCTCTACAGCCTCCAGTAGCATATCCCCCATGGCCCCTTGCTTCTGTGCATGCCTGTACATGCTACATAGTCCCTACTTCTCACTAAAAAGTGTGCTAACCCATCTTGCACACCCCCAGTCCCCACAGCCTGCTCCTTCTGGGGCATATCAGTTTCAGTGAATGACACCAACATCACTGTTGTCAATCACAACAGAAATCTGGTGGTCATCTTTGGATGGTGGAGATAAAAGAACCATTTCCTTCGGAGTTTAACTTTGAAGGGCCTTCCAAATCTAGCCCATTTCTAAGCTCCAGTCTCACTACCCTCATTATAACTACTCTCATGTCCTACTTCAACTGTTAACCGTTCCAAGTCTGCCTCCAAAAGTTCAACATCACTGGAGAGTAAAGGTGAAACATATCAGAGGTCATATCATGAAGATCTTCGTATGCTGTGCTAAGGAGAGTTTATTTGGTAAGTAATGGGGAGCCAAGTGATGGGAATAGATTTGCATTTAAGAAAAATCATTCTTACTGCAAGTGTAGATGGTGAACTAAAGATATATAAGTAGAAGAGAGAGACCAGGCTACCGAGGCAATCACAATAATCTCTGTGAAATGGTAATCGTAAACTTAAGTAGTGTGGTGACAGTGGAGATGGAGCAGATGGGATGGTGTGAGAAACAGTAATGTGGTAGAAATAAAAGGATTGGCATTTAACAGGGCCCAGGGGATGAGATGGACCAGAATCTTGGATAACGAAAAGGTTTGTGTCTTAAATGGTTGGAAACATTTACACTGGAAAACAGAAAATGCAATGAGATGATGTATTTCTTTAAATACCTCAAGAGCTGTCAGAGGGAAAAAAAACTGATGATTCAGTTTCTGAATGTTTTTTGAAGGCAAAACAAAGGCGGCTGAAATTGGGAAATGTGGATTTGAGTTTGGTATAAATACAGCATTCTCTAAAAGATTTCTACTAAAGGTTGCCCCAGATGGACTCAGATGGGGAGTTCATTAATTCACAGATAGGTTCAGTCTCTAGTTGCAAAATGTGGATGATTCATTTATAAACATGAAGATTCCTTCAAATGTGATGATTCTAGGATTCTCTGTGGCCCAGAGGACTAACCTCATGAAGAGGCACAACAATGTCATCAAGACAGCGCTGGGCTGGTAATCTGGTACCCAATGTTCTGGCCCAGTTCTGTGCCTGCCTAACTTACAGGGTGACATTAAGTCAGTTGCTTTTTTCTCCCTGGGTCTTCCATCAACATAAAAAAACAAGGAGTTGGTATAAATAATAATAATAATAACAAGAATAGCAAATACCCCATGAATAGTAGCTGCTTTTGTTGTGGTCAAGCATCATGCCCCATCTTTCATGCATTTTATGGTCTTTAATCCTTACAGCCACACTATGGGCATTATTCATCTCTCCATTCTACAAACAAGGAGGCTAGGGTTCACAGAGATTATCCCCTTTGTTGTTTTTACATGTTGTGATTCTGTTGTTCCAGTGTCAATGGAAGTTGAAGCTAAGTCTTGTTATTACAGCCCACTAGAGAAAAGACCCACAAACTGCTGAAGAAGTCCCTGCCTTTTCTGGGGTTTGATTATTGCACCTTCCCTGGCTTCTGAAAGAGACCCCAAGATCCTGTTTCTTACTCAAACTAGCTGGCATTTCCACTCCACGAACCATTACAATACTCTAGTTCTCAGGTAACTTAAAGGTGGGTGGAGGATATAATTTTAAATACACAAATAGGCACAAATGGCCATCTTTCCCTCTCTCTCTCGAGATCAGGTACCATGTCTGATTCACTTTTGTTTGCCCAGTGACTAGTGCAGGGTCTCACATTTTTCAGGCACTCTACCAGTATTTGTTGAATGAAAGGCTTGTGAAATACTTCATAATGGTTACAAAAAATGTATTCACAATGGCTATTAGAGTATATATACATTCCACATCTACTATGAGCACAGAACTGAACTCAAAGTGGGAAAAGGGCAAATTTGCAGGAGAAAAAAATTTTTCCTTTTTTTTTTTGAGACAGAGTCTTGCTCTGTCACCCAAGCTGGAGTGCAGTGGTGTGATCTTGGCTCACTGCAACCTCTGCCTCCCAGGTTCAAGCAATTCTCCTGCCTCAGCCTCCCGCATAGCTGGGATTACAGGAGTGAGCCACCACCCCTACTAATTTTTGTATTTTAGTAGAGAAGGGGTTTCGCCATGTTAGCCAGGCTGGTCTCGAACTCCTGACCTCAGATGATCCACCCTCCTCAGCCTCCCAAAGTGCTGGGATCACTGGCACGAGCCACTGCACTCAGTCAGAAAAATTTTTTTAAATTAGAACATATACTATTTGAGATGCCCACTGCACCCAACTGGAGCTCTCTAATAGACATCCAGATATACCAATAGCAGAGCAACACAGGAGGGTGGGTCTATGAATAGAAATTTCAGAGTGATGGTATCTAGATAGGTGGCATTTAAGTCCATGGGACCAGGTGGGATCACCAAAGGAGTAAGAGTAAAGACAGAAAATAGGACATAACCAAAGGAAAGCATCCTTAAGCACTCCAACATAGAAAATGGGGAAATGTGGGGAGGTGGGGAGGGAAACCAGTAAAAGGGACTAAAAGTCATAGCAAATGTTTAGGAGAAAAGCTAGAAGTTAAGGGAAGTGTCCCTGAAGCTAAGTGAAGAAAAGAAGAAAAAGAAATTATTGATTCAAGTGCTGTTGAGAGTTTAAGAAACATGAATTTACCATAGTATTTGGCAATGGGCAGGTGACTGGTAATACTGATGAGGACAGTTCAGAGACGTGGTGATATTGATGACAGCACAGAGATGAACATTTGCACAGAAGGCTGTGTTGATCCCTTGCTTCTTTGATTTCACATCCATCCCATTCCACACTTCTTACTTAGTTTTACATTGCAAGGAAATTCAGTTTCTAATATTCCTTGCCAAGTGGCTTCAGAGCAGATCGTATTTATGGGAGAAACTGGCAGAAAAATTACTGGTGGACAGAAGGAAAAGACCAGCTAGAATATATCTCTCCCTGCTTTGAGTAACCCCTCCAACAGGGCTTGCATCTTCTCCATGATTCTGTCTACCACTGGACAATCCTCTCTTTGTGGGTCCAAGTTCTTACTGAGTAGACCTGCTGAGGCTCCAGCTTCCTTGGAGCTTTGGAAACAATAGCTCCTTCCTCCATCTCCCTCATCCTCCTTCTGGTAGTGGCCTTCTACTGTGGTTAATATTGGCGTTACCTTACCTTTTCCTGGTCACTCTTTCATCTCTTCCCCATGCAGAGCCCACTCCCAGAGACACGTCTGACTTTATCCATTTTAATTTTGGTCAGCAAAATCTGGAGCCCTGCGTTCCACACATTCTGAGCTATTATCCAGGCATCCCTGTGGTTTCCAAGCACATTTTTGAAAAGGACATGGGGACCTGATCCATTGGGTGTTTTAGGGAATGGCCCCTGGGGTGGCTGATAGCCTATTAATAGCTAGAGTAGATTATGCCTTCTCCTGAGGCATAATCCCTCTCCCAGGTGCAGTGGGCAGAGTCATCCACAGGAAAGGTTTAAGCAAATAAATGTGCTACCGTTATTTCTAAGTGTCCCATCTGAAGAATGCTGAAAAGAAGGCACACGCATAAATTAACTCAGCATGCTTTGCATAAATGAGTGGGAGGTAAATTCAGTGGGCTACAGAAATGGGAAGGGGGGTCTCAATTTCACCCAATTATTTTCTCCAGGTGAATAATGAGTTTGATATTTGAAAATACTAAAATCTGAGCTTCTTAGATTTTGAGTTTCTTGGTATAATTCTTGTATCTCTAGGACTCCCAAGTCTATTCATGTACATTGTGTCCCTTTAATAATAATAGCCCATATTTCACTGGCCTTTCCCCCAATCTGCTTCTGCAGGCCCTTTAAACCATCCCAAATGTTCTACTGGGCTGGCTTTTCTCTGTCTCCCCAACACCCCTGTCAGATGGTGCCAGTTCTCGGCTAGGTTCTGATAACACCTTCTTCCCTTCTCCCTTCTGACCTAAGGGTGGTAAATCCTTTCTTTAGGTGCTGGTCCCTGGGTGCCTCACCATCTGTGATGGTTAATGCTGAGTGTCAACTTGATTGGATTGAAGGATACAAAGTATTGATCTTGAGTGTGTCGGTGAGGGTGTTGTCAAGAGATATTAACATTTGAGTCAGTGGGCTGGGGAAGGCAGACCCACCGTTAATCTGGTGGGCACAATCTAATCAGCTGCCAGCGAATATAAAGCAGGCAGAAAAATGTGAAAAGCAGAGACTGGTCCAGCCTCCCAGCCTACATCTTTCTCCCATGCTGGATGCTTCCTGCCCTCGAACAATGGACTCCAAGTTCTTCAGTTTTGGGACTCTGACTGGCTCTCCTTGCTTCTCAGCTTGCAGACAGTCTATTGTGGGACCTTGTGATGGTGTAAGTTAATATTTAATAAACTCCCCTTTATATATATATATATATGAACCATATATATATGA
>NW_016804605.1:1091439-1092427 GCF_001698545.2 Rhinopithecus bieti
ATATATATATATGAACCATATATATGAACCATATATATATATATATGAACCATATATATGAACTATATATATATATGAACCATATATATGAACCATATATATATATATATATGAACCATATATATGAACCATATATATGAACCATATATATGAAACATATATATGAACCATATATATGAACCATATATATGAACCTTATATACATATGAACCTTATATATATAAAACCTTATATATAGGGTTACATATATATGAACTCTTATATATATATGGTTCATATACATATATATGGTTCATATATATGTGGTTCATATACACATATATATAAAAAGGGGAGTTTATTAACTTACACAATCACAAGGTCCCACAATAGACCATCTGCAAGCTGAGAAGCAAAGAGAGCCAGTCGGAGTCCCAAAACTGAAGAACTTGGAGTCCAATGTTGGAGGGCAGGAAGCATCCAGCATGGGAGAAAGGTATAGGCTAGGAGCCTTTATATTCGCTGGCAGCTGATTAGATTGTGCCCACCAGATTAACGGTGGGTCTGCCTTCCCCAGCCCATTGACTCAAATGTTAATATCTCTTGACAACACCCTCACAGACACACCCAGGATCAATACTTTGTATCCTTCAATCCAATCAAGTTGACACTCGGCATTAACCATTACAGATGGTGAGGCACCCAGGGACCAGCACCTAAAGAAAGGATTTACCACCCTTAGGTTAGAAGGGAGAAGGGAAGAAGGTGTTATCAGAACCTAGCCGAGAACTGGCACCATCTGACAGGGGTGTTGGGGAGACAGAAAAGCCAGCCCAGTAGAACATTTGGGATGGGCTAAAGGGCCTGCAGAAGCAGATGGGGGAAAAAGCCATATAAGGTTTATACATATATATATATATATATATATATAAGTTCATATATATGTAAAGGTTCATATAAATGTTCATATATAAAGGTTCATATATATGTAAAGGTTCACATATAGAGG
>NW_016804605.1:1094654-1143774 GCF_001698545.2 Rhinopithecus bieti
GCACTATTCACAATAGCAAAGACTTGGAATCAACCCAAATGTCCATCAGTGACAGACTGGATTAAGAAAATGTGGCACATATACACCATGGAATACTATGCAGCCATAAAAAAGGATGAGTTCATGTCCTTTGTAGGGACATGAATTTAGCTGGAAACCATCATTCTCAGCAAAGTATTGCAAGAACAGAAAACCAAATACCACATGTTCTCACCCATAGGTGGGAATTGAACAATGAGATCACTTGGACAGGGGAAGGGGAACATTACACACTGGGTCCTATTGTGCAGAGGGGGGCGGGGGAGGGATAGCATTAGGAGATATACCTAATGTAAATGACGAGTTAATGGGTGCAGCACACCAACATGGCACATGTATACATATGTAACAAACCTGCACGTTGTGCACATGTACCCTAGAACTTAAAGTATAATTAAAAAAAAAAAAAAAGAGGCATGGCAGTGAACTCATGCTTATGGAATTCACTAGTCTTATGTTCCCCATCCTGAAGCAACTGGATTGATAAGAGTGGTGGAATGGCCTTTTGAAGTCACAATTACAACACCAGCTAGGTGACAATACTTTGCAGGGCTGGGACAAAGTTCTCCAGAAAGCCATGCATGCTCTGAATCAGCATCCAATATATGACACTGTTTCTCCCACAGCCAGGATTCATGGGTCCAGGATTCAAGGGATGGAAGTGGAAGTGGAAGTGGAAATGGCACCACTCACCATCACCTCTAGTGATCCACTAGAAAATTTTTGCTTCCTGTTCCCACGACATTATGTTCTGCTGGCCTAAAGGTCTTAGTTCCAGAGGGAGGAACACTGCCACCAGGAGACACAACAATGATTCCATTAAACTTGAAGTTAAGATTGCCACCTGGACACTTTGGGCTCCTCCTACCTTTAAGTCAACAGGCTAAGAAGGGAGTTACAGTGTTGACTGGGGTGACTGACCAGACTATCAAGATGAAGTCAGTCTACTACTTCACAATGGAGGTAAGGAAGAGTATGCATGGAATACGGGAGATTCATTAGGGCATCTCTTAATATTACCATACCCTGTAATTAAGGTCAATGCGAAACTACAACAGCTCAATCCAGGCAGGACTACAAATGGCCCAGACCCCTCAGGAATGAAGATTTGGATCACTCCACTAAGAAAAAAACCACAACCTGCTGAGGTGCTTGCTGAAGACAAAGGGAATGAATACAGAATGGCTAGTAGAAGAAGGTAGTCATCAGCACCAGTTACAACCACATTGCCAGCTGCAGAAATGGGAACTGTAATTGTCATGAGTATTTCTTCCTTCTTTTGCTAAAATCATGTTTGTACATGTATATACTTGTACTAAGAAAATATCTTCATTATATTTGCTTTTTCTGTATGGTGTGACATAAGATTTATTGACTTCATATCAGCATTTAAGTATTGTTAACTTTATATAATAGTATTTGGGTTGGGGATTGGTGCCTTTCCGGTTGTATGAAGGATAGTTGTATTATGTTAGGTGTAATTATGACATTATTGTCTTTATGATTATGTATGATCTCAGGAGATGTGTATAGGTTCAAGTTGACAGGGGTTGGAATTGTGATGGTTAATGCTGAGTGTCAACTTCATTGGATTGAAGGGTACAAAGTATTGATCTTGGGTGTGTTGGTGAGGGTGTTGCCAAGAGATATTAACATTTGAGTCAATGGGCTGGGGAAGGCAGATCCACCCTTAATCTGGTGAGCACAATCTAATCAGCTGCCAGCAAATATAAAGCAGGCAGAAAATGTGAAAGGAGAGATGGGCCTAGCCTTCCAGCCTCCCTCTTTCTCCCATGCTGGATGCTTCCTGCCCTTGAACATTGGACTCCAAGTTCTTCAGTTTGGGGACTTGGGCTGGCTCTCCTTGCTCCTCAGCTTACAGATGGCCTATTATGGGACCTTGTGATCATATACGTTTATACTTAATAAATTCACCTTTATATATTTATATCTATGTATATCCTATTAGTTCTTTCCCTCTAGAGAACCCTAATACACCATCCTTGATTAAATCCCTTCACCCTCTCTCCATCTTTGTAAAAATTCTCCTCATTAAATTATTGTTCAGTGAAGCCCTGCTGACTTTACTGCCTCTTTCCTGCCAAGACCAAGATGCTATATAAAGATACTTCTTGGAGTCCCAGGGGGTGCCAGATTAAATCCAAGGAAACTTTTTCCTTTGCCATTATTAGCATTTAACATTGGATGTATTGATTCAGTGCCTGCCCTGGGTTAGGCATCCTCTCTTGTTCTAACTGCCCTGACTGTGGTTTCTACTTTGACACTACAGGAGGACCTCTCATCCCTGCTGGGTTCTGCTTGGCATGATTCACTTTGTGCCACATTGCTGTTGCTGCCAGTCTCCTGATGTTCACAAAGTTGCAAGTGCTTGCTGTGCCCAAGTGGAGTCATGTTTCCTAGAGCCTTCACTGTGCTGAGGCCATGACAGTTCCACCCAGGGTTGAGGAGAACATTCCCCTCTCCTACTGTGACAATCTCACTGAGCACAGCTGTCTCTAGTTACAAAAAGCATCCTCCCTCTCCATGAAAATAGTTCCCTTTGGCCTTCTCCTGGAGGCCCCCTTCCATGGTCTCGAACACAGGTTTGTGCAGCTGGTTTAGGAGTGGTAATAGTATTACGACAAAAAAGATTCTATGACCAGGTAAGTCTGGGAAACACTGGATTTAAAGAGCTAAGAAGGAAGTTTTTTTCCCCCCCTAATTACTCAGAGCCTCTAAGTGCACTGTGAATTTCCAAACGGGGGTTTATTCAATACAGCATCTTCCCCTGTTATTTGGCCATGAAACACTTCTATCAATGAGCATTTCACAGAAAACACTTCCATGAAATCCTGGTTAATGGTTGTATTAGTCTGTTCTCACGCTGCTATAAAGATATTAACTGAGACTGGGTAATTTATGAAGGAAAGAGGTTTAATTGACTCACAGTTCCACATGGCTGGGGAGGCCTCAGGAAACTTACAATCATGGTGGAAGGCAAAGGGGAAGCAAAGACCTTTTCACATGGCGGCAGAATAGAGAAGATCAAGGAGTGAAGGGGGAAGACCCCATATAAAACCATCAGATCTCATGAGAACTCACTCACTATCATGAGAACAGCATAGAGGAAACCACCCCCATGATCCAATCACCTTCCACCAGGTCCCTCCCTACCTCCCTAGACACATGGGGATTATGGGAATTATAATTCAAGGTGAGATTTGGGTGGGGATACAGCCAAACCTTATCAATGGTGTCACTGCTTTCCAGTAAAACTAATATATTAGTATTTTCACTAATTTATAGTAACAATAAATTTTTTCATGTTTTTAAATTTTTACCTTAGACAGACAGTATGGAATTGCCCATGAGGGGCTGCTTCAAGGAGAGGCAACATAGTGGAAAATAACTGGAGCTGGGCTCAGCCAGACTTGAGTTGGAATTCTCTCAGTTATTGGGTGGCATTAGGCAAATCACTTAACATTTCTGGGCCTCAGTTTTCACTTCAGTAAAATGAAACCAATATATTCCATTAAATGTGATAAAAATGGAAAAGTATCTATCCCAGTTTCTGGAACATAAAGGGTGCTCAACAAATGTGATCTCCCCTCCTTAGAACAAATCTTTCACATGGGCTTATCTTTTATCAGGAGCCTCATTGACTATTTCTAGATTTTTCTCCAGGATCTAAAGGATGGGTAGGACTGGAGAGGCAAACAATAGGTCTCAGTGAATTAGAGGAGATTAAATCAAGAGGGAAACAAATCATCTTTATAATCTCAACTCATTAGCTATGGCAGCAGCTGGAGTAGATTTGAATTCTTGGAACTGAATTTTGATAATACCCTTTGAGGCAAAATCTACAAGGATTTCTTTATTTCTCATTTCAAATCTGGAAAAAAGTATTTTCTCCTCTAGTTTCTATTTCTTTTTCATGATGTTACATAATCCTTGTTACAAAAATAATTCACACAAAATTCCACCACCCAAACACATCAGATATTTTCATTTTTGTTGGTGACTTTTGGTCTTTACAGTGTATCCAGGTTGATGCCTTGTCTTCAAAATTATTCCTAATTATTACATTATATTCAAAGATTATTATGAGGATTAAATTATGGTAATGTTTGAAAACAAAATCTGCTCTGATTGGTACAAGATTATGTCCCCACTATTAAATAATTTTGATGTTTGCAATCCTTCTATTGTTTTTTGTCATTATGCATGACAAGGATATTTTGAGATACAAATTTTTTTCTTCTATATCTCTGACCTCCCACTCAAACCCAGAGAAGCTGTCCTTACTCCAACCTGGAGGTAGCTTGAGGCTGGGCTAAAAGCACAGCCATCTCCAAAGTTCTTCTGTTCCTGACCTTTGTTTTCAAAAGCTTGAGGTGGGGGTGAGAGTGGAGCTGAAAGGAGAGGACAGCCAGGGGATCTGGAGAGAGGCAGAGTGTCTTGGAAAAAGCAGGAAGAACATAACTCTTCCTTTCTTTTTTTTAATGTTACTATCTCCCAAACCTCCTTGGCATATTAGGGTGTGGAGAGACAGAGAGAAAACTACATTCCCAAGAATATCCAAAATGCAGGAATCTTATGTCTTCATCCTGGCAGGACAACTGGGAAGGTGGCAAGACCTAAGAAGGGCTGGGAATGGTGTGGGATGTGGGAACTAGAGGAAAGGGTTTTTGGCCTTATGAATGATTCTTTTTCTCTTACAGATGACACAGAAACAAGAGAGGAAAGCTGAGTTCCAAGGCATTGTGAAGGGTGAGGGTGGGTAACAACAGACAACTCACCACCAACCTCTTCCTAACCCCACAGAGCTTCAGCATCACACATGATCCTTGAGCCATGACACAACTCTGTGTTTAGAAAAACCCCAATAATGGAAATTAAATTTCCAGGGCCATGGGAGAAATTGGTTTCAGAGTCAGAAATTGAACTGAATGATAGAAATAGGATGCTTATTTTACTGTGAGTGAGCTAAAATTTATATTTGCTACAAATATACATTGTTTTATTTTTTCTTTCTAGTTTGCTTAATGATTGATTGATTGGATCTAAAGTATATACATACATATGTATATAGATTTTGTATCATCTAGATTTTTGTACAATAAATTCCCTTACGGAGAAATACTGGGTCAAAATATATAAACATTTTTAGATCTCATTTCATAGTTCCAGATTGCTTTCCACAAGAATTAATTTAATTTACTTTGATATTTAGCATGATTGAATAGACTAGTTTAACCATATATTTATTAACTTTAGTTATTAGTATTTAAAAAAATATTGCTAATTGAGTAGTGGAAAATGTTACTTCATTTCAACAAAGTTACTAGATAGTTTGAATCTTATGCCATGCCTTTATCTGTCAAGTGAATTTTTTATGTGTATTGAGTTTTAGTTGGTAACAATTAACTTTGAAAAAATAAATTGCTTTTCACAGCTTGCTTTTGTGGATAGTGCATGTCGCAGAATATTCTGCATCTTAAGCCTCCTTCCCTATCCAGACCAAATTCCCAACTTCTTACCACTGAAAGATGTTTTTCATCAAGTGAGCTCAGACCTGATCACCTAAAAGGCCAAGTTGTCCCTTTCATTTGAGATGGACAGGTTCTAATTAAGCACTACTATGATTATAAGGAAACTATTCACTTATGAAATACAGAGGATTTGTGACAGGGAGTGAGGAAATCCATTGCATTATATAAATGGTTACAGACACCTGGGAGTTAAGAGTCACTACCATTGACTGCACATTTTCTAAAGGAAATAACCCAGATGAAAAATATGCCTTAGGTGGAGACACACACTATAAGCCTTGTGTAAGTAAACTCACATTTCAAGAAAAAATTTAGATTCAAGACATACATAGGCAGGTTTGCTACATGAAGGTATCGTGTGATGTCAAGGTTTGGGCTATAATTGAACCTGTCACCCAAATAGAGAAAATAGGATCTAATAGGTAGTTTTTCACAATCTCTTCCTCCCTCTCTCCTTTTGGAGTCTGCAGTGTCTATTGGTAAATCTATATTTTATTTATAAAATGGGTCTAGAAAATTACAGCTGCACAAAATGTTACCCTGGAGCACTTTATTCCATTCAATTCAAGCAAGTTTAAGAGTCCACAGTGCTGAAACTGAGAAGAGCACTCGATAAGGAATGCCCTATTTTCTTCATCTGCTCCCCTTACATGGAGAAATTTTGCTCATCTTTTAGGTAGCTTGACTCAGGTATTATTGCCTCCCTGTACCATCAGGAGGGATAGGTAATCCTGATCTATGCTTTGGTTTCCATGTTCTTTTGTATTCTTGGAAATCATATGCCTCTTTCCCCCGTGTCTTCAATTTTTCACTCTCTACTGTACTTTCTCTTTTTAAAATTTAATTTAATTTTAAGTTCTGGGATACATGTACAGGATGTGCAGGTTTGTTACACAGGTAAACGTGTGCCATTGTGGTTTGCTGCACCTATCAACCCATCAACTAGATATTAAGCCTTGCATGCATTAGCTATTTATCCTGATGTTCTGCCTTCCCATCTCGTTGATAGGCTCCAGTGTGTGTTGCTTCCCTCCCTGTGTCCAAGTGTTCCCATTGTTCAGCTCCCACTTATAAATGAGAACATGCAGTGTTTGGTTTCCTGTTCCTGTGTCAGTTTGCTGAGGATAATGGCTTCCAGCTCCATCCATGTCCCTCCAAAGACATGATCTCATTCCTTTTTATGGCTGCATAGTATTCCATGGTGAATACATACTACATTTTCTTTATCTAGTCTATCATTGATGGGCATTTGGGTTGATTCCATGCCTTTGCTATTGTGAATAGTGCTGCAATCAACATACATGTGCATGTATCTTTATAATAGAATGATTTATATTCCTTTGGGTATATACCCAGCAATGGGATTGCTAGATCAAATGGTATTTCTGGTCCTAGATCTTTGAGGAATCGCCACACTGTCTTCCACAATAGTTGAACTATTACACTCCCACCAATGTGTGAAAGTATTCCTATTTCTCCACGGCCTCGCCAGAATCTGTTGTGACTTGACTTTTTAATAATCACCATTTGAATGGCGTGAGATCGTGTCTCATTGTGATTTTGCTTTGCATTTCTCTAATGATCAGTGATGTTGCACTTTTTTTCATGTTTGTTGGCTGCATAAATATCTTCTTTTGAGAAGTGTTCTGTTTATGTCTTTTGCCCACTTTTTTATGGGGTTGGGTTTTTTTTGTAAATTTTTGCTTAAATTCCTTATATATTCTGGATATTAGACCTTTGTCAGATGGATCAATTGCAAAAGTTTTCTCCCATTCCATAGGCTGCCTGTTCACTCTGATAATAGTTTCTTTTCCTGTGTAGAAGCTCTTCAGTTTAATTAGATCCCATTTGTCAACTTTTGCTTCTGTTGCAATTGCTTTTGATGTTTTTTGTCATAAAATCTTTCTGTGCCTATATCCTGGATGGTATGGCCCAGATTTTCTTCTAGGGTTTTATAGTTTTGGGTTTTACATGTAAGTCTTTAATCCGTGTTGAGTTAATTTTTGTATAAGCTGTAAGAAAGTTCAATGTCAGTTTTCTGCATATGGCTGGCCATCAGCTGGAACCTCGCTATCCATAATCAAGCATGCTTCAGTCTCTTTCAATTTATAAAAGGCTCTCTGAAGCCCACATACACCTCCAGATACTGACATCTTTCTCTTCAGTGCTGAATTTCTTGACAAAACTGTCTATGCTCTGTCTCCACTTCATTTTTAATTCCTTCTTCAACCCACTGCAATCTGGTTCTTTCTTGTAATTCCACCAAAACAGCTATCACTAGACTTACCTTCCTGGTGCTGAACCCAGTGAACAACGAGTTACCATTGTACTATCCTAATCAGAAGAACTTATCACTGTTGAACACTGGCCCCTCTGTCTTTATTTACTCTTGCCTTGCCTCTGTGACACCACATTCCCTTGACTTTCTTAACACCTTTCTGGCTTCTTCTCCTGAGCCTCCTTTGCTGGATCCTCATCTTTGTCCTGACCCCTAGTAGATGGCAACTCTTCCACTTCAAGCACCATCTCCACTCCCAGAGTTTCTATCCATATCTTTGCCAATATCTGCTGTCTTTGTATCTCAGCTCTAATCACTTTTTAGTTTTACTTTTGTGTATTCAAACTCCAATATGGCCTCTCTCAAAGGAGTTTTGAAATCAGTATACTCCAGAGTGAATTCATCATACTCTCCCCTAAACTGCTCCTTCTCCAGTATCTGTCACTTAGCAATATTCTCCTTTAAGTTTTGGGTTTTTTCTTTCTTGTTTGTTTGCTCAAGGATTTATTGACTAATCAATTAGATCTAAGTTGTGGTTTTCCAACAGTCAAGGAAAAGCTTTACACTTCATTGTCAGCCTAGAAAACTTCCTGTTTTACCAAAATTACTTCCTCAATTCTCCTTTTGAATGTGTCCCATCAGTATTGTCAGTGATACGTAAATTCTTTGCAAATCCTGAGCCTTTTAAAAAATTGAAGATATATCTTTTTATTTTACAATTTTAACTTTGAAACCATAAATTTTCAATGCTCCTTATGCACTAGAAGTAGACTGAATGCAAATAAAGCAGAGCTTGCTTTAAAAAAAAAAGATCTGGTGCTTTGAAATGTTTCCAACTATGTGAAAACAATCACAAAAGCCGATTCTATCCCCTTTGTGGCTATTGGATGAAGCTGCAGTGGAAGAAGCTGCTCAGCTGGGACATATCTTAATCATGTTTCTAGCCAAACTCTTGCAAAACACATCAGTTAGAAAAATTCTGAATACTAATGACAATGCCTTACGTTTGCATAAGCAAAAACATGCATAAGGGATTGCTTCACAATATGCAAAGTATTTTAGAGTCATTATCTTGAGTCTTGCAGCTGTCCTGACAGATAGGCAGGGCTTACTTTATATTTTGCAGATGAGGAAACTGAGGTCCAGAGAGAAAGTTTTTCAGCATGTCACTTATAAGCCTTACTGCAGGAGTTTGAATTCAGGTCTATGTATTCTGAGTTTAGGACTACCCTCCCTCACACTACACCTTACCCTGCCTTTGACTGCAGGAATTCCAGCAAGTATGCTGCACTGTCTTCTTTTCCAGGGAATAGAGCAGATTGGTTTTAGCAGAAGGGGAAAAACATGGAAGAGAGATAATTTAGAACACCATTATAAAGAAGCATAAAATTATTGTAATGACAAAAACTGCAATTACTTTTGCTCCAACCTAATAGGTTGGCCTGAAAATTAGGGGTTAGAGAGGAGAATAGCAGGAGATAAGGCTGGAAAAGTTGGCTGGAGTGGCACCTTAGGATTGCCTGAATTCTCTCCACACTGCAGGACACATATTTAGAAGTAACTTTCCAACATAGCGTGTTCTGACTCCTACATCCAAAACAACTGTGCAATGGACCATGTAAGCTGGGAATAATCTTCAAAGTGGCTCCAAGTCAGTATGGTAAGTGGGTAGCTAAGTTATGGTAGTCTGTGCTCACATTTAGCATATCAACTCCCCACCATCTCCTTGCACCCCAACTTTACCTTCATTCACAATTAAAAAAAGCATTGTGTTTGAGAATGTCGACCTTTCTGCATTTCAGGCTCTTTGTGGGCAGGAACTACATCGTGTTCATGTGTAATTACATGCCTTCATCTGTGCCTAATACAGAGCCTTGCACACAGTAGAAACTCAATATTAGATAAATAGACAAGTAGGTAAAAGGAATTTGGGGTCTAGAGAGGTTCAGTGATTAGGGATGGAGGAGGAGGTGGCAAATTGGGAAAATAGTGGGTTTTATAGAGAAACAATGCATTTTATCGACAAATGGGGCTTTCAACTATGTTACTTGGGTAAGTTCCTTTACTACTCTGATCCTCATTTTCTTTACATGTGAATTGGAGATACTAACATTAAGTTTATATTGTTTTAGTGAGGATTACATTCAATGTAGTTAGATTAACATATAGATATTTAAATGTATCTGTCACTAAATGTTTTCACATTTCTCATATGCAATTTTCTTTCTGAGTGAAGCAGTCCATCCATTCAGGTGTGCAAAACTATATATTACTGTGTTTTGTTTTCCCCTTAAACTTCATTTTGATTGAACTTCTATCCAACTGAGCTGGTAAGAATATAAGTCTTAACTATTATTGGGGCTTTATTCTGCCAAGTGTTGTGGAATGGTCCCAAAGTCTTATGCAAGTCAAGGACAAGGGAGGTCTTCTCTGTCCATCGGCCAGCTCACCAGATTTTCTCATGACTGGCTTTTGTCTTCATGAAGGCTCTTAGCTCAAGTATGTTTTCTGGGAAGACTTCAGGACCAATAATATAAAATAACTCTTCCCCTGTCTTTCCCCCTGTCTTGCTATTTTATTTTCTTTCTAGCACACATCAATATTTTTTTTTTGTTTTTTTTTGAGACAGAGTCTCCCTCTGTCGCCCGGGCTGGAGTGCAGTGGCCAGATCTCAACTCACTGCAAGCTCCGCCTCCCGGGTTTACGCCATTCTCCTGCCTCAGCTTCCCAAGTAGCTGGGACTACAGGCACCAGCCACCTCGCCCGGCTAGCTTTTGTATTTTTTAGTAGATACAGGGTTTCACCGTGTTAGCCAGGATGGTCTTGAACTCCTGACCTTGTGATCCGCCCATCTCGGCCTCCCAAAGTGCTGGGATTACAGGCTTGAGCCACCACGCCCGGCCAATATCTTTTTTTGTTTTTCTTTTTGAAATAGTCTTGCTCTCTCCCCCAGGCTGGAGTGCAGTGACACAGTCATGGCTCCCTGTAGCCCTGACCTCCCAGACTCAAGCAATCCTCCCACCTCAGCTTCCCATGTCACAGGGACTACGACATGCACCACCATACCTGGCTAATTTTTCAAAGATTTTTGTAGAGATGGGGTGTCCCTATATTGCTCAGGGTGATTTCAAACTCCTGGGCTCAGGCGATCCCTCCCAACCTTGGGCCTCTCAGAGTACTGGGATTATGGGTGTGAGCTGCGATGCCCGGCCAATATCTTATACTTTAATGTTTGATATTTCTGCCTTTACCAAATATCATGTAACCTCTATGAAAGCAGTATTTCCTGAGCCTAGAATACAATGCCCTTTTGCTGATTTGTCTCCATGGGCCTTACCATTAGGCAACACTAAGACCTGAAAACAAAGAGAACTGATGACTTTGTCTTCAAACTTTCTTCTTCCTTTGTTTTTGCCCTCTCTCCTCCTCCCCACAGATACCTGTGTATTCTTTTCAATAGACTTAGGGCTTTAAAATCTAAAGGAAGAGATATGGACTTCTGGCTGCTTCTATTTCCAGCACCCGCCAAGATATCTGAAGCAATGGATTATTAATTGGATTTTGTATTCAGAAAAAGTGAGGATTAGTTTAAGAAGAAAAACATTAGGAGAATAAAAGATTTATTCCAAAATTTCCATGTTCTCTTGATGTTGCTGTTACCCAGAATATATCTCCTTGGCACTAACTTCTACATGAAGAAGTCTGTTTCTACCAATATTCAAAATGTCCTGTCTAGGGGTGAGGTAATCAACCATCCTAGAGTGCTTAAAACTGTCCTGATTTTAGCAATAAAGGTTCTGCATTTCAGCCATTCAGTCCTAAGCAAACTGAGATGGTTGGCCACCCTACCTGGAGTAGCATGGTATTTAGCCTTCAGAAAGGGCAAGCAAGAAGTTTCAGAAAATTAATGCCCAGGAAGCAACCCTCAATGAGGAACAGGGAGTTGGTAGATAAATAACCTCTACCAAATGGCAAAAAAACTGGATAACTATAGGTGTGTATTCTTCTGTTTCTAAGAGTTCAGCAGGATTGAACCACAGTTGCCCACGGCAGTAGCTGATTTGATAATACTATGTTTATTTGCTCCCTTCTTTTCTTTCTCTTCTTTTCTACATCCCTACAGGTGTTTCCTGGCATTCCTTCCCAGATAACCTACTTGCACCTCAAATTCGTCTTAGGGTTTGCTTCTGGGAAAACCTGAAGCCAAATGACTTACAACGTGCAGAGCCGGGCTGACACTTGCATTGATGAAATCCTCATCCTGATATAACTACGTTCAAATGTACTGGATTCTTTCTCAGATTTGGATGAAGCTTTCGATAGTTGAGTACAAAACAGTTGGCGAAAACTCTACACAGGCCTAACAAAGATAGCAACCAAAGGGGGTTTTTGTGACTCTTGGCCTGTTCAACCTCAATTGTTTCTATACCCTAGAGGTGTGTATTGGGGTTAGAAGAAAGTTTTTTGAATGCAGAGGCATTTTCTTTTCTCTGGCTCCTCTGTGGATATTTTCTCATCTTAAGGTTAGTATCTTAGTCTATTTGTGCTGCTAATATGATATCTGAGACTGGGTAACTTTTAAAGAACAATTTATTTCTCACAGTTGCAGAAGCTTAGAAGTTCAAGATCAAGGTGCAGCAAGTTTAATCATTTGGTGAGGGCTGCTCTCTCTGTTCCCAAGACGGCAGCTTGTTGCTGCATCCTCCAAAGAGAGGGGAATGCTGTGTCCTCAACATGGTGGAGGGCAGAAGAACAACAGCCAAATGCTTTGTGAAGCCTCTTCTATAAGGGCCTCAATCCCATTCATGAGGGAGGAGCCTTCATGGCCTTATCACCTCTTAAGGCACCCACATCTTAATACTATCACATCAGCCATTAAGTTTCAACCCCTGAATTTTGGAGGGGACACATTCAACCTATAGCATTTTGCCCACTCTCCAAAAATAATGTCCTTCTCATATGCAAAATATATTAATTGCATTCCAATAGCCCCCAAAGTCTTAACTGATTCTTGCATCAACTTAAAAGTCTAAAGTGTAGAGTCTTACATAAATCAGATGTGGGTGAGACTCAGGGCACAATTCGTCCTTTAGCAAATTTCCCTGTAGCTATAAGCCTGTGAAATCAAACAAGTTATATGATTCTAAAAGGTAGTGGTGGGACAGCCATAGGATAGACATTCCTATTTCAAAGGGAGAAATAGTTAAGAAAGGGGTAACAGATCCCAAATCAGTCCTAAACCTAAGTGGGCAAACAATATTGTCTTAAGGCTTGAGAATAATTTTCTTGACTTCATGTCCTGTCTTCCAGAAACACTGGGGTGGGGGTTGGGTCCCCAAGACTCCATTGGACCATGCCCCGTGGCTTTACTAGGCATAGCCCACACAGTAGCCCTTACAGGTTGGAGTTGGGTGCCAGGAACTCTTTCAGGCTGGTGTTGCATGCTGGTGGCCCTACAGCTCTGGGGTCTAGAGGTGTCCCTTCCACCATGGATCCACAAAGCTTTATCCTAGGAAGGTTTTCTTCAGGGCCCCCCCTCCAGTGACCATTCTCTGTCTGGGCCCTGAGCTCACTGAGGCATCCTTTGAAACTTAGGTGGAGGTAAACAGTACTTCCACAGTGTAGACGCTTTGCAAGCCTGCGGAATTAGCACCATGTGGATGTCATCAAGTTTTACAGCTTCTACCTTTCAGGGTGGTAGCCTGAGCCATATTCAGGCTCACTTGAGCCACAGGAGTACCTTGGCTTAGAGGCCAAGGAGTACTGAACCAAAATGCAGGGAATGGAGGAGACATTAGGCAGTCTTGGGCTGTAAGTCCTAAGGTCTCACAGTTGCTCTGGCTCCCCACCCCACCAAAACCTGTTCTACCCTCAAGGCTCTTGTGCTCTAGGCCTGTGATGGGCATAGCAGACTTGAAGATATTTGAAATACTTTTGAGATTATTCTCCCATTGTCTTGGCGAATAGCATCTGGCTTTCTTCTATCCATATAAATCACTATCAAACAGTCACTTGGCCATACCCTTGGTTTTATGTTCTACGTATGGTTTTTTCTTTACATGGCCAGGTTTAGAATTCTCTAAATCTTTAAGTTATGCTTCCTTTTTAATTATAAAGTTTGTCTTTAAATATTTTCTCTTCTCACATTTTACTATAAGCAGTTAAGAGAAGTTGCATAGCACCCTGAACACTGTCTGCTTGGATATTTCTTCCACCTAATATTTCAGTTCATCACTCTAAAGTTCTGCCTTTCACAAAGTCCCAAGACACAGTCACAATTCATCCAAGCTCTTTGCCACTTGGTAACAAGGATGACCATCCCTCTAATTTGATAAGATAGTCCTCATTTCCATTTAAGACCTCATCAGAATGACCTTTACTATTCATATTTCTACCAGTATTATGATCACATTCACTTAGGTAATTTCTAAGACAACTGAAACTCTCTCTCCAGCTCTTTTTTTCTGAGCCTGCATCAGAATCACCCTTAATGGCCCATTTATGGCAACCTAGGGTCCTAATATTCACTTCAAAGCTGTCTCAGCCTCTACACATTACCTAGTTCCAAGGTCAATAACACATTTTTTAGGTATTTGTTATAGTGACACCCAACTCCTGGTAACCATTTTTGTCTTAGCCTGTTTATGCTGCCATAACAAGATACCTGAGCCTGGGTAACTTATAAAGAATAGAATTTTTCTCTCATATTTCTGGAGGCTGAGAGGTTCAAGATCAAGGCAGTGTAAAGTTTGGTTGTTTGGTGAGGGGTGCTTCATGCTTCCAAAATGGCATCTTTTGGCTGTATCCTCCAGAGGGGATGAAGGCTATGTCCTCACTTGGTGGAAGACAGAAGGGCAAGAGCTGAATGCTGCATAAAGCCTCTTTTAGAAGGTCCTTAATCCCATCAAGAAAGAGAAGCCTTCATGACTTAATCACCTCTTAAATGCCCCAACTGTTAATATTATCACATTGGCCACTAAGTTTTAACACTTAAATTTTGGAGGGGACACATTTAAATCATAGCAGCTAGTGAAGAAGGCCTAAAAAAGTCCATCAAAGAGACATGCATGTGTTCCCTGAACCTTGTTCTTGACTCACATCTAGAAGTATTAAGAACAAGAGATTTTGCTATTTCCCTAATGGTGGAGTAAAGATAAGGGGCTATTTTGGGAGCAAGCCTCACTCCCCTGGTGTCCGGCCCAAAACCACGTTTCTCATAAATGCCAACCATGTGTTCTTTTGGAGTGACAAGATTGAGTATGAGACGTGACTCAAAAGGACTTCATGATGAGGTTGGGTGAAAGTGTTGTACGAAACCAGCTGCAATGTCATGAAAACACGGGAGCAGTTTTAAGAGGAGATTCACACAGCTAGGAACTGAGCCTTCAAACTAGCAGCCATTTGAATGCAGCCATCTTGGCAACATCTTTCAACCCTAGCCACACCTTCGGATGACTGCATTTCTGGCCAACGGCTTGACTGCAGCATCATGAGAAAGCCTGAGCCAAAACCAGCTAAGCTGCTCTTGGGTTCCTGAACACAGAAACTGTGTGATATAATGTTTATTGTTTTAAACTGCTAAGTTTGGGGGTATTTTATAAATACCTATGAGATCACAGATAACCAATACTTTCTGATAAAAAAAACTGTTGAATGTTCCCAAAAGGTAATCACTGAAGTGTCCACAAAAGCAGCCCACGAGTGAAAATGTCAGCTTTGAACATTTGCCAATCCCAGAGGGCACCGATGGCAAATCACAGCCATATCAGAAAGCTTTTTTTTTTTCTCTTGTGACCCCGCCCACATTCTGGGCTAACAAGGTGGGGAGAAAAAGTGAACTAGGGACCAGACCCAGAAAAGATGCTGACTCCTCAGATTTGTGAAAAGATGTTTTAACTTTCAAGTAGAAATGTTTGACTCTTACATGCAGCTGGGATTTTTTTAATCGCTGAGATTAAAAAGAAAGACCAGAACAATTAAGAGAATTGCCCTAGCTTTCACCCACTGGGCAGGAAAAAAGTAGCCAGAGTGGGTATGAACAGACTATGGGGGAGAAGAATAAAGTTCTGTGTTTAGTGAAGTCGTTGTCTTTTAACCTTGTCCTTACATTAGGATTCACAGTCCTCCACAGCTTAGGTTCTCATCTTTTCAGCATCAACTCCTCTTTTGCTAGTGATAAACCAACTTATCTTTGCAATATAAGTATCACCTGTTCTAAGCAAGGTCTCCTGGGTCCCCAAGTGAAAATTATCTTCCTCTCCCAGGATATTTTAGCTCTTCTTGGCTGTCCCTTCCATATTGCCACACATCCTTTGTGGCATTTTTTTTTAAGAGTCAGGATCTTGCTATGTCACCCAACCTGGGGTGTAGTGGCTATTCATAGGCATAATTGTAGTGCATTTTAGCTTGAACTCCTGGGCTCAAGTGATCTTCCTGCCTCAGTCTCAGAAGCAGCTGGCACTACAAGCACGTGCCACCATTTCTGGCTGCTTTGTGACTTTTTTTTTTTGAGATGGTGTTTTGCTCTTGTCACCCAGGCTGGAGTGCAATGCCACAGTCTTGGCTCACTGCAACCTCTGCCTCCCAGATTCAAGCAATTCTCCTGCCTCAGCCTCCCAAGTAGCTGGGATTACAGGTGCCTGCCACCACTCCCAGCTAATTTTTGCATTTTTAGTAGAGATGGGGTTTCACCATGTTGGCCAGGCTAGTCTTGAACTCCTGACCTCAAGTGATCTGCCTGCCTTGACCTCCCAAAGTGCTGGGATTACAGGTGTGAGTCACTGCACCCAGCCATGACATTTTTAAATGTAAACAGTTCCTTAAGTTGACTTATCTTGCTCTTGTACTGGATTGTGAGCTCCTTGAATTTGATCCTATATGGATAAAGGTTATAATAGAGATCCAAGGACTAATCATGCAGAGATTAAGAAGATGATCACTTTGTATTTGAGTTACTACATAGAAAGTATGGCTGAAAGTCCTTACCTTCCAGAAAGCTATCGAGTGGGGATAAAACATTAATAAACAAAGGTCCTATAAACTGCCAGAACTCACTCAAAGATGAAAATATGGGAATGCACTTGAAGTCAGATCCAGGAGTCATAGTCAGGTGACCAGCTAGCATGCCTAGAACATGCTAAGTAAGCAAACTGAGGTCAGGAACCAAGTTGAAAGGAGACAGGAAGTCCAAGAAGAGACAGAATGGACAACAGTGAGAGAAGATTGACAAGAACTTAATTTTTTTCAGTAGTGTGCAAGAATCCAGTGATGAGTACATACTCCCAGAGCTCTTCAACTTGACTTAGAAGCGTGGTACCCTGATTCTGATACATGATAGTATTTATAAACAGGCAGAGCTTAGGACTGCTGGCTGGATCAGAAGAGGACCCTTGTAGTACATTTGGATTTTTTTTTAATTTTTTTTTTTTAATAAAAGATTAAGACAATGTAAGCTGTTGACATTGAAAAGTGAGGGTGCACTGGGATGTTGAAGGTGATGAAGGGCCAATGATCTACTGCCACAGGCATTGCTTATGGTGCTATCCTCAAAAGCTGTGCAAAATAAGGAAGGGAGTGCATACTATAAGCTGAATGAACACAATTTCATCAGACAAACTTAAAAGTGATCCTACAGCCTATCTGGGTGTTAATATGGAGTGGCTCAGTTTCTCCTCTTTCCTTTAATACACTCTAGGCAGGAGATCAGATCTCAACAAGTCCCTCAGAGGGGGCTCCCTCAGGTTATCTAAATAGGGAATCAATCACTGCACAGGGCTGCTTTCCTCCGAATGGAGACTTCCAAGTGATTAACACCACACAAACAGCAATGGTAGGGAGGCAAGACCATAAATTTTACACTAACTTCCTTCTAATTGATGAGTTCGCCCACCACTTTCTGCCACATGAGGTTGCGATGCCTTGGCCTTGACCCAGACCCAGTTTCTCCGCACCCCATTTCCCTAACCTTCTACTCGCTCACCTTCCAAAGTGAATCAGTGCTATTTGCCTTGAAAGTTTCCAATCCTGGCTGGTTAGCAGCCAGCTGCAACCCATCAAAACTCTGATTAGGCATTTGAAAGGGTGGAGCATTTTTCATAAAATGATTGACAATGGCTTCTATCTCACACACCTGCTGCTTTAAACACCCCCATGAAATGTCAGCAGGGAGTGTAAGTGATAGATTGCAGTGGTGCTGCCCAGTGTAGGAATGTTAAGTGCTAGGAGATGGGAGTGTCTGAACCTCAGCTACTGGAAAGAAAACAAAACAAGAACCCCATCGAATCCATTTCTGAAGAGAGCCATGAGGGCACATTTCACCCATCCCAGCTTTCTTAGTCCAATGTAGCATGGTTCTCAGCACTGGTAAGCATTGTTGTCAGTGTCTGACAACCACAAGGTTGTACCTGCCAAACGCAGGGCCTGGCTTCAGGGCATCAAGTCAGGCAGCCCTAGAGTCATTTCTGGCCACCAGGCATTTTTATGTGGTTCAGAAACTGGCCATTTAGGATTGATTCAAGTTTGAGGGATTCTGAGGGCTTTCTCGGTGCCTTCAGGGGTAGGACCTGGCCAGTGGCGAGACTCTGAGTGATAGTTTTCTTGTGGGCAGGTTGCCAAATCCAAATGGCCCAATATTAAACTCAATGCAAGTACAAACTTTTCCTCAGGCCAAATTATTCTTTCTGGATGGCCCAAGTTAAGAGGATGATGAAAAGGATTCCAGATGGAGTCTGAGAGAAAGGGTTAATGAGTTAGGTACAGAGCTGGGTCACTAAAGTTGGAGGGTAACCTGAGTCCAAACACTTTGAAGGGTGGTCTTCAGATGGGCAGAGTTCAGTGGTAGGGAACCAAGAAGGAGCAGACCTGGAATATTACTCTTGAAGGCAAATAATAGGATGAGGTAAACCCAATTTATGTTTCATATCTGGTGGAAATGGCTCTTCTCAGATAGTTACCAATAGTGAAGAATGGATACTAAGAACTTTATAAATTAGTTTCAGTTCATAAGTGTCAGGACATCACCTGGGGATATATACCAGATATTCTCCCTGTCCTCACAGTGCTAAGATGATATTAACTGAGTATTTATAGTCAAGTTTGATGAATGTTGGATGGAATGGAAAAAGTGCAGGGAGCTTTGAGAGTTCCAGGTCTTTTGAGCTTTGAAAGCACAGGGAATCTTGGGAAGTAAGGACATTTCTTATCAAACATTTATTGAGCACCCGTATATACTGGGTACCATAAGGGTATGGGAGACTGCCTACTACTGTAAACAACTTAGGATTTATTTGCAGTTTTTTCTCATCTCTATGTCCACAAAAGCAGAGTGTAACAAGGCAGTGTGGCCCAGTACAAGAGTAGCACAGAAGTAGGAGTGATTATAGATTTAAGCTATTCTTTTAGTTATGAAATATTCCAAATATACACAAATAAGAAAACATGTAGGTATATTCATTGTCCAGATTTAATAGAATTGTGTTGCAAAATGTGCTACATTTCTTTCTTGTGTCCAAGAATACAACAATTCCATATACAACTAAAGCCTGGCTCCTCTAGCCTGTTCCTTTATCCCTCTGAGGTCAGAGCGCTCCTGAAGTTTGTATCATTCCCATACATTTAAAAAAACGTTACAACATCTGCATGCCAGATGTATCCTATCTTGTCTTTCCTTTTCAAGTATGCTGGCTTTCATTAAAACATTTTTATTTCTAATTTATTCAGGTTCATCAATCTCTTTATGTACTTCGTGTTTTACAAAAAATCTTTCCCTACTCTGAAGGCATGAGATACTTTTCTCTCTTGCCTAACAGTTTGAGTTTTGCTTTTACCTTTGTGGATACAAACCTTCTGGAATTTGCTTTTATAAATTTTGAATTTAAAAAAATCTAATTTTACTTTCTTCCACATAGGCAGTTTCCCCAATATTTATTGATTAGTCCTTCCTTTTCTAATAGACATCTAACGTCCTATATTATCTTCATGGTTCCCATATTTGTATAGATTCTGACTCTTCTTCTCATGGTTTGTCTATCCTTGTGTTAACACCCTACTGTTTTTTCATAACTATTCATATCTGGTAAGGTACATCTCCTACTTCCATTGCCTGGTTATTCCTGACCCTTCAGTCTATTATAAAATGTTGTGATCAACATCCTGACTTTCCTAAAAGCCCATTTTAGAGATATCACATTTAAATTATATAGATTTTTATATTAATTTATGGAAAAATGTCATCAGTATGATTGTCTTCCTTGATATAAATATGATTTTTAAAAATATTTATTTTTTGAGACAGAGTCTTGCTGTGTTGCCCAGGCTGGAGTGCAGTGCTATAATCGTGGCTCACTGCAACCACCGCCTACCAGGTTTCAGCGATCCTCTCGCCTAAGCCTCCTGAGTAGCTGGCACCACGTCCAGCTAATTTTTGTATTTTTAGTAGAGATGAGGTTTCACCATGTTGGCCAGACTGGTCTCGAACTCCTGACCTCCTGACCTCAAGTGATATGCCCATCTCAGCCTCCCAAAGTGCTGGGATTACAGGCATGAGCCACCTCACCCAGCCAACATGATTTATCTCTACATTTATTTAGATAATTTTTTGTGCTCTTCAATAAAGTTTTATAATTTCCTCAGTAAAGATGTCAACAGATACTTACATATGTTTTGAATGATTTGTGTCTAAATGCTTTGTATTGCTGTATTGTAAATGGTGTTTATAGTTTCTAAAATTTTTCAGGTTTACAGCCACAACCGAAGTTTGTTGATACAGTAACCTGAAATCATGATGAAATATTAGTTTCTATGTAGTTTGTCTTGGATTTTAAGTAATTTTATCTCTGCTTATGATACAATTTTATTTCTTCTCCAATCTTGATATTCTGTATTTTGTATTTTTATATTGAAGTCAGAGTTTTGACTTATTGTGGTGTTTAGGACCTCTAGTATAATTGCTCTGCTGCATTCTGAGTAATTTGTCAGATTTTGGTTTACTAATTTTCATTTGCATTATTTTATTTTCTTCATTGTGTCTATAATCTATTTCATTAATTCTCTTTCACATTGATCTTTTTTTCCACAGTGTCTTAGATTAGGTTAGGTTATGCTGCAATAACAAACCATCCTAAACTTGTCTTAAAACAACAGGATTTTGTTTATGTTTCATGTCCTGACAAAATTAGTGGAATGGTCCCTTCCTCACAGTTACTTATAAATCTAAGATGATGGGACCACCAACATTTTGTTTCTGCATAATCTGAAACATGTGGTTTCTCAGTCATGATGGCAGGGGAAGAAAATACGTGTTACAGACTGAATGTTTGTGTCCTTTCACCTCCAAATTCATATGTTTAAGCCCTAACCCACAATGTGATGACTTGCAGGTGAGGGTCTTTGGGAGGTAATTCGGGTTAGATGAGGCCATAATGGTGAAGCCCTGGTAATGGAATTAATGACCTTACAAGAAGAGACAGAAAACTTGCTCTTACTCTACCATGTGAGGACACAGTGGGACTGACTGTCCACAAGTCAGGAAGCCCTTATCAGGGACTGAATCTGCCTTGATCTTGGATTTCTCATCTGCAGAATTATGAGAAAATAAATTTCTGTTCTTTAAGCTACCCAGTCTATGGTATTTTGTTATGGCAGCCTGAGCAGACCAATACAGCATGAGGAGTCATGCACCAGCTTTTAGTGCTTTGATTCCAAAATGACAGACATTTCTGATGACTATCAGACAGAATGAGTCACATTCCTCCATCTATTTATAATGTAGCTAGAAAATGCATTCTTCCTGGGGATGAGAAAAGGAGGAGCAGATATTGATATATAATGTCAAAGTAAACTATATGTTTTATTCTTTGTAGCTGTGATGTGTGCAGTTTTTGTATATTTCAAACATTGATATTTTCCATTTCAAATTAAAAATTTTAATCTAATTATCTCCAGTTTGGGGAGGGGATTGTCTGATCTGATCCTCTCAATCTATTTGGCTATTGTAACTGATCTTTAGCTGTATTTTCCCCACCTGATGCAATCCTGTTTGGTCTTGTTTTTTAAAGTATATCCCCAGAATATTTTGTTGTTTTTGCTTTCTTTTGCCATCTATCCCAAGGATATTACTGATCAATGATCAATTTTATGCTCATTGATTGGTGTAGTGATTTCTGAATCCCATGACTAGGTAAAATTCAGTCTCCAAATATGAGAGACTGGCAAAAAAGATAGAAAAACCTGTCTATCTCTGCATTTTGATTGGAGAGTTTAATCCATTTTATATTTAATTACCGATAAGGAGGGATTTAGGTCATGTTGCTAGTTGTTTTCTATATGCCTTACAGCTTTCTTTGTTCCTCATTTCCTGCTCTACTATTTTCTTTTGTACTTTGATTTTTTGTAGTAAAATGTTTAAATTACCTTCTCATTTTCCCTTGTGTATATTCTATAGCTATTTTCTTTGTGGTTCCACAAGAATTACACTTAACATTCTCAAATTATAACACTCTAATTTGAATTTATACCAGTTTAACTTAAAAACAGAGACTCTGCTCCTCTGTAGCTCAATCTCCACCCCTTTGGTTGTTGTCACAAAATTATATCTTTAGTTCATGGTTTGAGGCACACAATGTCTAATCATTTAAGTGCACAAGTCTCTTGAATTATGTAGAAAGCAAAATACGGAGTTGCAAACCAAAGTTATAGTAATACTAGCTTTTAGACTGTTTTTCTAAAACTATACATTTTTAGGAAGTGCATTTAAATCATGTAGAAAACAGTAAGTTACAAGCTGTTGTTACAATAATATTGTTTTATAGTTGCCTATGTATTTACCTTTATTGAGGTGTTTATTTCTTTATATGGCTTCAAGTTACTGTCTAGTGTCCTCATACTTCAACCTGCAGGACTCCCTTGAGCATTTCTTGCAGGAAAAGTCTAGTGGTAATAAACTCCCTCAGCTTTTGTTTATTTGGAAGTGTTTTAATTTCTTCCTCTCTTTTGAAGAACAGTTATACCAGATATAAGATTTGTGCTTGACAGGTACTTTTGAAGAAAAAGGATCTGTTTTGAAATATAATGCTTTAAACTCCACACGTGAAATGAAAATTTTAACTTACAGATCTAAAAATTTTAATGAACCTCAAGTAGAATAAACACAAAGATAACCCCATCTAGATACAACATAGTCAAATCGTTAAAAGCCTAAAGGAAATAGAGATATTGAAAACAAAGAAAAAATAACTCATCGCATATAATGAAACAATTCATGGTTACAATGGAGTCCAGATAGAAGTGGATGATTTGTTCAAAATGTTGAAAGAAAAAATTGTCAATCAAGAATTCTATACCCAGTAAAATTATTCTTCAAAAGTTAAAAGTGAAATGAAGAAATTTCCACAAATAAACAAAAACTAAAGGAATTGATTACTAGCATACTTGACCTACAAGAAATACTAAAGTTCTTAAGGTTGAAAGGAGATGATACTGTATGATTACCTGGATTCACAGAAACAAATGAAAAATTCCAGAATATGCACTTTTATTCATCTATTAATTTCTTTAAAAAATCATTAATTTCATCTATTAATCTCTTCAAAAAAGCATAAGCAATAGCCATAATTCAGTAAAATTGAATTTAGAACACATATAGTTGTGATATATATGACAATATTGGGGGAGGGAAATGAAAGAAGGGGGAGGGAAATGAAGCTATACTGGCTTAAAGTTGCCATCTTTTGCTGAAATAAAGTGAGTATTAACTTGAGATGAGTTGTGACGTTACAGATAATATTAAAATCTCTAGAGCAACCCCTAAAAACACTTCAAAACTATAGTTAAAACATCAAAGTAATTAAAATAGTATACTGAAAATATTTGTATAACACAAGAAAATAAAGGACAGAAAGGGGAACAAAAATCATGAGACATGTATAAAACAAATAACAAAGTGGTAGACATAAATCCATCCATATCAATAAGTACATTAGATATGAATGGACTAAATACTTTAATCAAGAGGCCTAGATTGTCAGACTGGATAAAAATGCAAGATCCGTCTTTAAGTCTTGGATTTAAAGATAAATAAGTTGAAATTTTTTTAAAAAGGAAAAAAACAAACCATGCAAACGATAACCATGAGAGAGTTGGAGTGGCTTTCTTTTTATCAGAGAAAATACTTTAAGAAATATCACTAGGGTTGCTGGCAATATGACTGAATAGGAACAGCTCTAGTCTGCAGCTCCCAGTGACATCAACACAGAAGGCAGGTGATTTCTGCATTTCCAACTGAGGTACCCGGTTCATCTCATTGGGACTGGTTGGACAGTGGATGCAGCCCAAGGAGGGCAAGCCGAAGCAGGCTGGGGCATCACCTCACCCAGGAAGCACAAGGAGTCGGGGAACTCCCTCTCCTAACCAAGGGAAGTCATTAGGGACTGTACTGTGCACTCTGGCCCAGATACTGCACTTTTCCCATGGGCTTTGCAACCCACAGACTAGGAGATTCCTTCTGGTGCCTACACCACCAGACCCCTGGCTTTCCAGCACAAAATGGGGGTGGATCTACCAGTACAGTGTTCGAGCTCTGATAAGGGACAGACTGACTCCTCATGTAGGTCCCTGACCCCTGTGTATCCTGACTAAGAGATACCTCCCAGTAGGGGCTGACAGATACCTCATACAGGAGAGCTCTGGCTAGCATCCTGCAGGTGCCCTCTGGGATGAAGTTTCCAGAGGAAGGAACAGGCAGCAATCTTTGCTGGTCTGCAGCCTCTGCCTGTGATACCCCAACAAACAGGGTCTGGAGTGGACTTCCAGCAAACTCCAGCAGACCTCCAGCAAAGGGGTCTGTTAGAAGGAAAACTAACAAACAGAAAGGGATAGTATCAACATCAAAGAAAAGAAATTCACTCAGAGACCCCACCTGAAAGTCAACGACTTCAAAGACCAAAGGTAGATAAATACATGAAGATGAGGAGAAACCAGTGCAAAAAGCCCCCAAATTCCAAAAACCAGAACACCTCTTCTCCTCCAAAGGATCATAACTCCTCCCCAGCAAGGGAACAAAACTGGACAGAGAATGAGTTTGATGAATTGACAGAAGTAGGCTTCAGAAGGTGGGTAATAAACTCCTCCAAGCTCAACGAGCATGTACTAACCCAATGCAAGGAAGCTAACCTTGAAAAAAGATTAGATGAATTTCTAACTAGAGTAATCAGTTTAGAGAATAACATAAATGACCTGATGGAGCTGAAAAACACAGCATGAGAACTTTGAGAAGCATACTCAAGTATCTATAGTTGAATAGATCAAGTGGAAGAAAGGATATCAGAGATTGAAAATCAACTCAATGAAATAAAGGAAACAACATTAGAGAAAAAAGAGTGAAAATAAATGACCAAAGCCTCCAAGAAGTATGGGAATATGTGAAAAGACCAAATCTATGTTTGATTGGTGTTTGTGAAAGTGACGGACAGAATGGAACCAAGTTGGAAAACACTCTTCAGATATTAACCAGGAGAACTTCCCCAACCTAGCAAGGCAGGCCAATATTCAAATTCAGGAAATGCACAGAACACCACAAAGATACTCCTCGAGAAGAGCAACCCCAAAACACACAATTGTCAGAGTCACCAAGGTTGAAATGAAGGAAACAATGTTAAGGGCAGCCAGAGAGAAAGGTCAGGTTGCCCACAAAGGGAAGCCCATCAGACTAACAGCGGATCTCTTGGCAGAAACCCTGCAAGCCAGAAGAGAGTGGGGGCCAATATTCAACATCCTTAAAGAATTTTCAACCAAGAATTTCATATCCAACCAAACTAAGCTTCATAAGTGAAGGAAAAAGAAAATCCTTTACAGGTAAGGAAATGCTGAGATATTTTGTCACCACCAGGCCTGCCCTGTAAGAGCTTCTGAAAGAAGCACTAAACATGGAAAGGAACAACCAGTACCAGCCACTGCAAAAACATACCAAATTGTAAAGACCATTGATGCTATGAAGAAACTACATCAACTAATGGGCAAAATAACCGGGTAGCATCATAATGGCAGGATCAAATTCACACATAACAATATTAACCTTAAATGTAAATGTAAATGGGCTAAATGCCCCAATTAAAAGACACAGACTGGCAAATTGGATAAAGAGTTAAGACCTATTGGTGTGCTGTATTCAGGAGACCCATCTCATGTGCAAAGACACAGATAGCCTCAAAATAAAGGGATGGAGGAAGATCTACCAAGCAAATGTAAAGCAAAAAAGCAGGGATTGCAATCCTAGTCTCTGATAAAACAGACTTTAAACCAAGATCAAAAGAGTCAAAGAAGGCCATTACATAATGGTAAAGGGATCAGTGCAACAAGAAGAGCTAACTATCCTAAATATATATACACCCAATACAGGAGCATCCAGATTGATAAAGCAAGTTCTTAGAGATCTACAAAGAGACTTAGACTCCCACACAACAACAGGGGGAGACTTTAACACCCTACTGTCAACATTAGACAGACTAATGAGACAGAAAATTAACAAGAATATTCAGGACTTGAACTCAGCTCTGGACCAAGCAGACCTAACAGGCATCTACATAACTCTCCACCCCAAATCAACAGAATATACATTCTTCTCAGCACCACATCACACTTATTCTAAAATTGACTACATAATTGGAAGTAAAACTCTCCTCAGCAAATGCAAATGAATGGAAATCACAACAGTCTCTCAGACCACAGTGCAATCAAATTAGAACTCAGGATTAAGAAACCCACTCAAAACTGCACAACTATCTGCAAACTGAACAACCTGCAATGGAATGACTACTGGGTAAATAACAAAATTAAGGCAGAAATAAAGATGTTCTTTGACAAAAATGAGAACAAAGACACAATGTACCAGAATCTCTGGGATACATTTAAAGCAGTATACAGATGAAAATTTATAGCACTAAATGCCCACAAGAGAAAGCAGGAAAGATCTAAAATTGACACCATACCATCACAATTAAAAGTACTAGAGAAGCAAGAGCAAACAAATTCAAAAGCTAGCAGAAGTAGTAACTAAGATCAGAGCAGAACTGAAAGAGAGAGAAATGAAAAACCCTCCAAAAAAAAAAAAAATCAATGAATTCAGGAGCTGTTTTTTTGAAAATATCAACAAAATAGACACTAGCCAGACTAATGGAGAGAAGAATCAAATAAATGCAATAAAAAATGATAAGGGGGATATCACCCCCAATCCCACAGAAATATAAACTACCATCAGAGAATACTATAAACAACTCTATGCAAATAAACTAGAAACTCTAGAAGAAATGGATAAATTCCTGGAAACATACACCCTCCCAAGACTAAACCAGGAAAACATCAAATCCCTGAATAGACCAATAACAATTTCTGAAATTGAGGCAGTAATTAATAGCCTACCAACCAAAAAAAGTCCAGGACCAGATGGATTCACAGCCAAATTCTACCAGAGGGGATAAAGAGGAGCTGGTACCATTCCTTCTGAAACTATTCCAAACAATAGAAAAAGAGGGAATCCTCCCTAACTCATTTTATGAGGCCAGCATCATCCTGATACCAAAACCTGGCAGAGACACAACAAAAAAAGGAAATTTCAGGCCAATATCCCTGATGAATATTGATGCAAAAATCCTCACTGGCAAACTGAATCCAGCAGCACATCAAAAAGCTTATCCACCACATCAAAAAGCTTATCCACCACTACCAAGTCAGCTTCATACCTGGAATGCAAGGTTGGTTCAACATATGCAAATCAATAAACATAATCCATCACATAAACAGAACCAATAACAAAAACCACATGATTATCTCAATAGATTCAGAAAAGGCCTTCGACAAAATTCAACAGCACTTCATGCTAAAACTCTCAAACTAGGCATAGATGGAACATCTCAAAATAATAAGGGCTATTTATGACAAATTCAAAGCCAATATCATATTGAATGGGCAAAAACTAGAAGCACTCCCTTTGAAAACTGGCACAAGACAAGGATGCCCTCTCTCACCACTCCTATTCAACGTAGTATTGGAAGTTCTGGCCAGGGCAATCAGGCAAGAGAAGGAAATAAAGGATATTCAATTAGGAAAACAGGAAGTTTAATTGTCTCTGCAGATGACATGATAGTATATTCAGAAAACCCCATTGTCTCAGCCTCAAATCTCCTTAAGCTGATAAGCAACTCAGCAAAATCTCAGAATACAAAAATCAATGTGTAAAAATCACAGGCTTTCCTATACACCAAGAACAGACAAACAGAGAGCCAAAATCATGTGTGAACTCCCATTCACAATTGCTACAAAGATAATAAAATACCTAGGAATACAACTTACAAGGAATGTGAAGGACCTCTTCAAGGAGCACTACAAACCACTGCTCAAGGAAATAAGAGGACACAAACAAATGGAAAAACATTCCATGCTCATGGATAGGAAGAATCAGGATCGTGAAAATGGCCATACTGCCCAAAGTAATTTACAGATTCAATGCTATCCCAATCAAGCTACCATTGACTTTCTTCAGAGAATTGGAAAAAATTACTTTAAATTTCACACGGGACTAAAAAAGAGCCCTCACAAAAAAGACCCAAGACAATCCTAAGCAAAAAGAACAAAGCTGGAGGCATCATGCTACCTCACTTCACACTGTACCAAAAGGCTACAGCAACAAAAACAGCATGGCCCTGGTACTGAAACAGATACATAAACCAATGGAACAGAAGAGAAGCCTCAGAAATAATGCCACACGTCTACAACCATCTGATCTTTGACAAAACTATCAAAAACAAGCAATGGGGAAACGATTCCCTATTTAATAAATGGTGTTGGGAAAAGTGGCTTACCATATGCAGAAAGCTGAAACTGGATCCTTTCCTTACATCTTATACAAAAATTAACTCAAGATGGATTAAAGACTTAAATGTAAGACCTAAAACCATAAAAACTGTAGAAGACCACCTAGGCAATACCATTCAGGACATAGGCATGGGCAAAGACTTCATGAACACAAAAAGCAATGGCAACAAAAGCCAAAATAGACCAATGGGATCTGATTAAACTACAGAACCTCTGCACAGCAAAAGAAATTATCATCAGAGTGAACAGATGACCTACAGAATGGGAGAAAAATTTTGCAATCTATCCATCTGACAAAGGGCTAATATCCAGAATCTACAAAGAACTTAAACAGATTTACAAGAAAAAAACAACCCCATCAAAAAGTGGGCAAAGGATATGAACAGACACTTCTCAAAAGAAGACATTTATGCAGCCAACAAAGCTATATGAAAAAAAGCTCATCATCACTGGTCAATAGAGAAATGCAAATCAAAACCACAATGAGATACCATCTCATTCCATTTAGAATGGTGACCATTAAAAAGTCAGGAAACAACAGATGCTGGAGAGGATGTGGAGAAAGAGGAACACTTTTACACTTTGGTGGGAATGTAAATTAGTTCAAGCATTGTGGAAGACAGTGTGGCAATTCCTCAAGGATCTTGAACTAGAAATACCATTTTGACCCAGCAATGCCATTACTGGGTATGTACCCAAAGGATTATAAATCATTCTACTATAAAGACACATGCACACATATGTTTACTGCAGCACTGTTCACAATAGCAAAAACTTGGAACCAACTGAAATGCCCATCAATGATAGACTGGATAAAGAAAATGTGGCACATCTACATCATGGAATACTATGCGGCCATAAAGAATGAATTCATGTCCTTTGCAGGGAAATGGATGATGCCGGAAACGCTCATTCTCAGCAAGTAACTCAAGAACAGAAAGCCAAACACCACATGTTCTCATTCATAAGTGAGAGTTGAACAATGAGAACACATGGACACAGGGAGGGCAACATCACACACCAGGGCCTGTGGGAGGGTGCAAGGCTAGGGGAGGGATAGCATTAGGAGAAATACCTAATGTAAATGACAGGTTGATGGGTGCAGCAAACCACCATGGCACGTGTATACCTATGTAACAAACCTGCACGTTCTGCACATATACTTTAAGTTCTGGGGTACAATAAAAAAAAGAATTACTAAAGACAAAGAGTAATTTCATAGTGATAAAAATGTCAATATATTAGGAAGATATAAGTTATAAATGTACATATACCTAGAAAGAGAACTCCAAAATACATTTTAAAACTGATTGCATTGAAAGGAGAAAGACAATTGAAATATTGTAGCTGGATATTATATTAGCTGTGGTTCTTCAGAAAATAGAACCATTATTTTATATATATGTGTGTATATATATAAAGCGTATATATACATATATACACATGAATGCACATTTATATACACATATACAGATACATACACATAGATATGTATATATACCTATTTATTATAAGAAATTGGCTCATGTGATTATGGAGGCTGAGAAGTTCCAAGTTCTGCAGTTGGCAAGCCAGAGACCTAGGAAACTCAATGGGGCAAGTTCCTATCTGAGGGCAGGAATAGTGTTTCAGCACAACAGCTAGGTGGGCAAAATTTCCTCTTACTCAGCCTTTTGGTTCCACTCAGATCTTCGACTGGACAAGGCCCACCCACACTGGGGAAGGCAATCTATTTTATTCAGTCTATCAATTCAAATGTTAATCTCACTCAGAATTGCCCACAAAGACACATCCAGAATAACATTTGACCAAACGCCTGGGCACCCCGTGGCTCAGCTGAGTTAAGACATAAAATTAATCATCACAGAGCTTTCAGCAATTCCCTCTAAGTAACTGATATATATCTTTACTGATTTTCTGTTTAGCTGTTATAAGACTTGAGCAACATTATCAAGCAATTTAACCTGACATTTCCTTCTATTAGCTGTCAGATATGTTCCATATAAAGGAGTCAGACTAGCCTAAACACAAAGTGGTGGTAACAGGGCTACCAGGTAGGTTAGCCTGTCATTAACTTAAAGCACAGCCAGACACAGTGATGGGGACAGTAGGAATGAGAGCTAGGCGTAAGGCCAAGTAAGTGGCTTATGCTTATTTTAATGATCAGGGCCACATCTTGTGCACCAGCTCTAAATGGCATCAGAAGCTAGGCTGACTTGACTACCTCAGTCTGAAGACCAACTTCAATCACTTTCAGTCGATATTATCATGGTAATCTGGTATTCACTCCCCTCCTTATAAAGGATTATACATATCTACTTCCTTGTAAAGGATTATACATATCTACCTGTTACTATAAATTTGCAGTACTTCCCTATGGGAGAACTATTCCCAGCAACACAGATGTGGTGCTTGGACATGTGATTTGGTTTAGCCAATAGAATGTGAAAGAAAGTGCCATAATTATGTCCATGCAGAAACTGAGAGCTGTTTCGTGCTTCAACATTTGTTCATTTATCTCTGCCACAAGAATGACATGTCCTAGATAGGATCTGTGTCTTCAGCCTGGATCCCAGAATAAAAAAAGACCCGTGAAACGTTCCTGCAGCTGACCCATAACCTGGAACGAAGCCACAGCCTATTTGAAGTCAGCATGTAATGTGAGTGAAAAATAAGTTTCATTATCACTGAGATGTTGTTATGGAATAACCTAATGATATCACTGGTGAACCTTGACACTGAACACCCCAATTGACGCCACTCCTCTAGCATGGTAGACATGCATTGGAATATCTTCCCAGCCACTTTTCTTTTGCAGAAGAGGGTCCTGATCCATAGATTAGGGTCATGAGAGCCATATTGATATGTTATCTCTGTAGCACCCTTTGGCTGTAAACTGGTTAAAATAGGCGACATTCTTTCCTGTGAGAATTTTACCCAAGGCCTGGAGCCTAGAAATTGGGAGTCAATTAACATACATTGAAATGCTTCCAAAAAGGTCTATAAACTACTGTGTGCCTCTAGAGAAATCCCTATTCTTATCCCATTTTGTTGTTTTATTAACTTCTTTTGGATTCCATGTGATATTCTAAGCCTTCTTTCCTGCAAAAGCTTTTAAACCCAAATCAGTGCTGGTTGGTTTCTATTTATTTGAAACCAAAAGAACGTTAACTAATATATCAAGCACATAAAGCTACCTTGATATTACTCAAATTCATTCTTCAAATGTTGGCATAGCAAAAGCCAAGTCTTGCCAGGGCTGCTCCTACAGTGGCAGGGGACGTGGAAAGAGCCCTGGGCTAAGGGAGTTGGCCAGTCCTTAAGTCTGGCCAGGAACAAAGCAGAGCGTGGACTTCCTAAATTCCATCCCTGCATTATAATCTCCACATGATATATTCTTGTTTTCTTCATTGCCTTCCTAAGTAGGGTCCAGGTTTTCAGCAGGCTTGGGGGTCCCTTCCCTGGACCACTGGAACAATGGATGGGGCAGAACATGTATGATACAGAGCTCTCTTGCTGTATGAATGGGTGGTCTCTGGCAGGGTTGTTTTTGGCCAAGTACGTGCTGTGTATTTCCAGTTACAGTTGCATATTGTTGCCTGAAACTTCTTGGCAGTATTTCAACCAAATGCATTAAAATATATTTGCCTTTATTAAGAAAAAGAACAGACATGCATTAACACAGGGTTTTGAAAAATTAGGGGCAGCTAACTAATAAAATAAGTTTGTAAGAACAAGGCATGGAACTGCTTTTATTGGCATTTCCAGAATTTTTTTTACTTCTGGGCATCTGAAGAGAATGTCTATCCAGTTACCAAATTTTCTCTGGGGTGCCTGCCAGATTTCTGGACACAAAGCTTTAAAATTTTAAAAGGTGACAGGACAATTAGAGAGGATGTTTCTTTTTCCCATGTGGTTCTAGCCAAACTGTCCTGATTACTCTCCTGAGCTTTAGATTCATGTATCTAAAAATCTGCTTAGTATTTCCAATCTGGAGGTCTGTCCCCACCAGGCCTAAGCTCACTTTGGTGCAAGCAAAATTTATCACTCAGTCCTCAACTCTGATATTTTTCCTTCAATACACTCAATTTATATTGTTACCACTATCCACCCATACAAACCAATTAGAAATCTCTTCACTATTTGACTCTACCCTTTATAATATTCCACATCCAATTAGTCACTACCTTCTATTGATTTGACTTTTAAAATAGTTTGAGTTTGCTATTTCACTACCTCAGTAGAAATAATGCTGATCATTAAAATAGCTTTTCAATCAGCCTCTTGATTAAACACTCATTGTAATGCCTCCTATCCCATCAGTTATTCACATTGCTACCAAAGTGATCCCCCTAAAGTTGGGGGATGATACTTGTTACAAATCTTTGAATTTGATGCTTGCTATAGAACTAAATGTTTGTGCCCAAACCCCAGTTCATATGCTGAAGTTTTAACACTCAATGTGATGGTATTAAGAGATGGGTGGTGGCTTTGGTAGGTGCTTAGGTTATGAGGGTGAAGCCCTCATGAGTGAGATTAGTGCCCTTTAAAAGAAGATTCCAGAGAGATCCCTTGCTGCTTTCCTTATATGGAGACACAGCAGGAAGTTGTCTATGAACTAGGAAGCAAGAGGCTTCAGATATTAATGTGACAGCACTTTGAATGTGGACTTAAGCTTCTAGAACTGTAAGAAATAAGTTTCTTTTGTTTATAAGCCACCTAGTCTACGGTATTCTGTTATAGCAGCCCAAATGGACTAAGACAATGTTGTAGGCAATGTGAAAACATTGAAATATTTAGAAGGGCATTTGAGACCCTCTAATTATCAACCTTTATTTTTCAAACACTATTTTGTGAAATGATAAAAAAAAAACTGTTAAAGCAATGAAAAAGCCAAAGTTCTGAGAACTATGCTCTTCTCATGTCACACATTTATCATGTGCCCAAGTAAATAAATGGAATAAAGAGTTATGTTCCTCCCTTGAATATGAGCCTTTATCAATCCTCATTTTCTGTCCTGGAAGGAGCCACAGAATTGAAAAGTTTGATTATTGTATAGCAATGAGTATGCAGTTGAAGCCAAAGACTGGTCAGAACACATTCTTTTTTTTTTTTTTGAGACAGAGTCTCGCTTTGTCACCCAGGCTGGAGTGAAGTGGCACGATCTCCGTTCACTGCAAGCTCTGCCTCCCAGGTTCACGCCATTCTCCTGCCTCAGCCTCCTGAGTAGCTGGGACTACAGGCACCCGCCACCAAGCCCGGCTAGTTTTTATGTATTTTTAGTAGAGACGGGGTTTCACCATGATAGCCAGGATGGTCTCGATCTCCTGACCTCGTGATCCACCCGCCTCAGCCTCCCAAAGTGTTGGGATTACAGGCATGAGCCACCGCGCCCGGCCAGAATACTCTCTTTACAGGTGGAGGAACAGGGCAAAAAAGGTACAGGAATTTTTTCTCGAAAAGAATAAACATTTCCTATTGTCAAACACCACCATTTTCTGTGCTGTCTTGAGCCAGCTTATGGGATATCTGCAACACAGTATCACTCAAGCCTCATTAGCTCCCATCCAGATCTTTCTTATGGGCTTTCTAGCAGCATGAAGAGAATATCAGATGTGCACATCCCTCCTCTGGATCTCCCTTTTAAAATCCTGGGTGCAATTTCTAACACCTTGCCTACCCATTATTGCTGGTTCTCATGTGTGTTGAGATCTGCTCATAGAAAATAAACACTCCTCAGCCCAACACTTGCTTTTGGACACCAGCTGCATGACATAGTCCCACTCTGCCCTTTTTTTTTTTTTTAATCTACTGTTCCCTCAAGCTCTAAACACCTGCCTCCACTATGGAAATCCGATAAGCCTCAGCTCACTGTCACCACAGCTGATGCCCCAGCTAGAATTTGTTGCTGCCCTCTCTGGCTTGCACTGCATTTGATATGAGTGCCTCGTTAGCATTACTTCATGTTGTTAAGTGTTAAAATTAGTTGAATATGCTTTTACCATCTCCAGTAGATTGAACCTAGGAATTGTGACTTTTCTATATCTGTACCCCAGAAGACTGAGCACAATGATTACTGATTGAGTGGATAACAAAGCCCCCACCCCCTAGGTCTAGTTAGTGCAGGAGTCCTATCTGTGCCATTTTCTTTGATTTGTGAGCTCCCTTGTGAATGGGAATTTAAACACCAGGGTCCTGGCCCATTGAATCAAAGGAATTGAGTGGGAAAATATCATTTCTGGCATTTTAGAGTGGACAGATTTGCCTGCCATCAGCAAAACCTTTCTGAGAGAGGTGTATAATATATAACCTTCAGGGGCCACATAACGAAGTTTTGGGTGATTGTATTGTTCACAGAATGGGCCAGAGATTTTCCTCTTACTATAGGTAGAGTGACACATGAGCTATTACCAAGGTGGGACGTTTGAGTACACTAAAATAATTAAAATTACAAACTTAAAAAAATTGATTAGCATCTGTCAATCTAGAAATTGTATTCACAAATTATTTTTGAAAATAAAATTATTTCTTAAGAATAATGTCTGATAACTGAACATGTCTTTATATTGGCTCTGTGAACATTAGAAAGTAATATAAATTATATACACCCATATATTTTAATTCCTCCACAGTATCCCTCTGATGGATTCATTTATTCAGTATAGTCTTACTTTTTTCCATTAAATTGCCTGACCATTCTTCAAGTTGTAATTTTTTTTTTTGCTTAATAAATTCAATTTGATTTTTGTTTAAGAGTATAATATTTTTAATTGAGAAAACTCTACCAGTATGTGGTAAGCTCAGGAAATTCTGTTAAATGGAAATATTTATAATTTTATTTTATGTATTGAAATATGTATAGCCCCAATATTTTCATGGATACAATCTTTTCCCATCTAGAAAAGTTTTGACAAATATTTTATAACTCATCCAATAGATTCTTACATCACCAAATTTAGATGTTTCAAAAATATAAGTATTCTCAATATTGTATTCTGGCACAGAATACACATCTATCCAATTAGAAATAGTAGCTCCAGCAAAAGATCCTTTCCCCAAGTCAAGATATTCCAAAGTGCACTTACAGAATTTCAAAGTTAAATGTTGCCGACTGAGTTATCATTGTCTAAGTGGTTTGGTTTCTCCCTTGCTTACATGGAGATACATTTCAATCTGTTTGTAAGCTTTGTTTTCTATCACTGCAATTCACTTAGGGTTTCAAAAGCTGGTTTTTTAATGCTTTTCTTTGAATGATTAAAACTACGAAAAAAATGCAATCACAGTTTAAAGTGGTAATTTACAAATGACTCTGAAGTTGATTTACATAGCTCTTCCTAGGCTCAAACATTTCTAAAATCTGATTGATAATGGGACAGCAAAGAGCTCAGTCATATTTTTATAAATATACAAATTATAGATATGAATTACTAAAGATATGTATTATTATTAATTTCTGTGTTTGTGAGAACCTGAAAGAGCCAATACCTTAAGATGAATGCTGAGTGGCTAACTGGGCCTGATTTTAAAATGGAACCAAGGGGCCATTTGCTGACTAGAGGTCACACCCATACTCTGAGGTCCCAGAAAACCCTCACCGCTGCTTAACTTTGGGAATGTGATGGCCGACTGTTCCTGTTCACATCACCTGAACCAACCAGTCAGAACTCCGCTGCTTCTACCAATCAGACCTGAGCAAGTTTGAATCCTTACTTTGCATAAACAGACCTGATAGGGAACCTGGACAGGAACTTTGTATAAAAGCCAAATACTGCCTTTGTTCTCTTTTGTGTAAAGCCCTCATTATTACAGGGAAGGAAGCATCTCCCCTGGTTTGCAAACTGTTCTGTGGAATAAAGTTTTTCTTCTAAATTCCTTTTCAGAAAAAAATTTGTTCATTTCAAATTCAACATTATCTTTGCTAAATTTCTCTGAAGATATGGATACATTTTGATAACTACAGATTCTATTTCAATTGTGGAATATGACAATGAGAATACAAGTGTAAATTATATGTGTACCAAAATCAATTTCAAATACATTTGCATGTCACCACAGATTTCTCAATTTAGTAAAATATTATTTGCTATAATGGAATACTCTACCAAAATTATTTATATGACCACCATAAAACACTTTTATCTTCAACATTTGACTTTTGTAAAAGTTTTGTAAAAGATTTTGTCAGAGTGAACTAAAATTTTTACTTTGATTTTATACATTTGATTTTAAAATTGCCCATTGAGATTATTTCTATTTGTAACATCACACTGATGTTTAACTATTTGCAAAATTTTACTTTGTTCATAGAGACAATATATTAATAGTTATTACTTCACGTTTATGCAAGTACAAGAAAACCTTGAGTTAAATAGGAACAAAATTGTCTTGAAGAATCTGATAGAACCAGTCCCTGAAGATGAATGAGAAGTCATGCTTCACAGAATGTTATGTGGAAGTACTTTCTACAGCTGTCCATGTGGACTTCAGGTAGAGGTTTTTAAGTATTCCCTTAAAAGAACAATTAACTTGTGAAGCAAGTTATTATCTTTCTGCAGATTTGTGTGTCCTGATGTTCATGGGTTCAGTAATATCACCATGGCTCCTATGGAAGACAAGAAATGTTGCAAAATGTTTTGTAAATGTTTCATGTTCAACTTTTTTGAGAAGTGAGAACTTAATACATAATTTTTCATTAAACATGCACTTTCATTCTTGATTGCTGCTGAAATATTTATCACAAAAATATGACAACAAGACCACTGTAGCATGTGTGTTTACACTGCTGGATATATAATCTACCTCAGAACTACTCAGCTAGTTTTTTTTCCCTTGCACATACTTTATTTACACTTAATCTATAATTTCACAAGCTTTCTGCTTACCCCATGGACTAGTAGCCTGGAAGATTTGTGTATCTGAAAGCCCAAGGCAAGGGCCACAGCACAACTTCAAATGGCTGGTGGGGAAAGTGGAATGAATTTTCTGCCACCACTACATGGGACCAAAAGGAGTTAGCTAACTCTATCCAATCATATCTGAGTGTAGTTAATTTTGTCAGTGAGTACCCAGCAAACTGTTGTTGAAGGAGAACATTTTATTTACCTTGCATCTGAAAAATGTCAGGAAAAAATTAATGTATGGTTTACTGTGATTCTTTCCTATTTCATCATGTGCTAAAGTGAGAACTTTTCCCATGCATACTTGGCAACACCATGGCAGTAGCTTGATGTACAGAGTGGTTTTCTGTCAGATCCATCTCAGGGCATTTTAATGCAACTACCAAGAACATCTTTTTAAAAATGAAAAGTTCAGGGCAAGTCCTAAAATAGATAGGATGCTAAGACAACTAGAATATACTAGAACTTTCTCAGGCAAATTAAGATATATAATACTTTTTACAGAAATATAGAGACTTAGATGTTACACTTTTCTCTCAAATAAGATTGTCTTAGAAAATATTTGCTTTACCAAAATTATGCTGATCATTTCCCAAGTATCAGTCACTTAATCTCTATTCTTTTATTCCCAGTAAAAATCACATTATAAAAAAATTTATAAAACAGTTTTAGCAAACTAAGGATAGGAAGGAAACTCCTCAATCTGGTAAAAGGTATCTATGAGGAAAACCCAGAGTTAATATCATACTTGGTGATCAAATATTGAATGCCTTTCCCAGAAGATCAGGAACTAGGCAAAGAGGTCACTCTCATTAGATCTATTCAATATTTTACTGAAGCTCCTAGTCATTGCAATAAAGCATGAAAAAGAAATAGAAATATGAATGCTAGTGAGGGAAAATAAAACTATCTCTATTTGTAGTTGAAGTTAATGTTGGCATAGAAAATCCAATTTCATGTTACCAGACAACTCTGTATTTGTGAGGCATGTGATACTTTGTTTCAAACATGGTTATTGACTCTTATGTGTATGGTATGGACTGTACTAGGACCTCACTAGGAAACCCCAGAGGAAGGAGTGAGATCACCATGATAGGATTAGCGTCATAAATAAGAGGAGGAGACCTGAGCTCACATGTCTACCACATGAGGATACATTGAGAAGGCAGCTGCCTGCAAGCCAGGATGAGGGTCCTCACCAGGAAATAAATCTGCCAGCACTTTGATCTTAGATTTCCCAACCTCTAGAACTATGAGAAATAGTATCTGTTGTTCAAGTCACCCAGTCTAAGAGTTTGTTATACCAGCCCAAGTGGACTAAGACAGTAGCTATTATAAACCAGATGAGAAAACTTCATCCAGCAAATTGAGTCATAGCCAAAACTAGAACTTAGCTTGGTTGACCCCCAAACCTTAGGTTCAATACGCCAGGCTCCACCATTTTTTGCCCAGTGGTGTATCTGAAAGGGAGTTCTTTCTTTCACAGAAGGTGTCTGGAAAAGGACGAACCATCTCTATGGGTAGCCATTTTCTGCCTTCACGATGTGGAAAATTTAAACCCTTTCGACAGACGGCCTGCCTGCACACTCAGGAGACAAACAGATCCTGGCAAGCTCTTTGCTCCAAAAATCACCCTTCTCCAATTACACTCCCCCAAGTTCCTCGATTAGCAGGCCCCAGCAGCTTCTCTCCACCGAGCCAGTCTGGGGTTGAGGCCTAATGCATCACAGGTGGGTTCTGGCTCCAAACTCATTCCAGATGGTCTCACAGTCTATGCTTCCCTGCAACTCATTATATTTTGGCTATCTTGGGATCACTAATGATGCTGAAGGGCTATGAGTCCCGAGGATGGCAGAGACATATTCTGAAACCAGGACCTTTGAGAGGTGTTATATATTGGAACACCCACCATAATATATGCATTCACAGGGAGCAAGCATATGCTGACCTTGACTCTCAGAGGTCACTGTGAGGGGCTTATGAATTTGACATTGTGAATGGTCTGTCTACTTGGGTCACAGAACAAGTATAAAGGGATCAACTGTGCTGTTACAGAAAATAGCTCTATTGCCGCTGGGCTCTTGAGAGAGTAAGGATATATCCTTGAACCCTGGTAATTGCCGTACCAGTTATTCCTTGAGAGGAGGACATGCTTGGGCAATTGTTTTGGGGCACGGGGTAAGTCTCATGGATTTTAACCCTTTTACAGCCATATCCTTCAGAAAGAGGGTAATATTCTGTTAATTGCATCTTCATATAACAAAACACTATGTTCTACAACACAATTTTTGGCTTCCTTTCTAGCTGGAAAGCTGCCCAAGGCATATACTAGAAGTTGAACAAATATCAGATCATTCAAGAGATATAAGTTTATGATACGGTTTTGGGGAAAAAAAAAAAAAGCAAAACACTTGAAACTGTCCATGTTTGGGTGTCTTAAGAGCTCAGGTATAAAATCTTATCAAGAGACAAGAATATAATATTCAGAGCCAATCATCCTTGGAATTCAATCTCAATCCCATCACAAGCTTGGATAATTTGTTGGAGAAACTATTCACTTTTCTGACAGCCATTATCTGTGAAATGGGGATAATATCAACATAAAAGGGTGTTCACTGGTTTTGTTTACTTTCTCACTTGTGTATTTTTCATCATCGTGAATTCATGCATTTGTTAGTTCATTCCCCTAGTCTCTTTACTGTACCAGGCACCATGTTAAGTTATACAAGAAATTCAGTCTAGGAAACAAAACTGATGTTTAACACAATTCAACAATGTGTTGAGCACTCACTATGCACCAGTTGCTATGCTAGGCAACAGGCAGAGGGGTGTCCAACACAATGACTGTCCTCATGGGGGTTAGCGTTTAGTAGGTAGTAAACAATATTGTATAATGTGATTGCTGCTTCAACTGAATGTTCTGGTACACTGGAACATGGGTGGGCATAGTTGTCTTTACTTGACTGGCTCACAAAGGACCACCACTGTCTAGTGGACCTGGGTTCTTAGGAGGAGTTGGTAGGAAGGATCTGGGCAGGAGGAAGTTTATGTTGGGGCCATTCTAGAAGAAATCAGTAGCATATGTAGATACATTCCTAAAGTTATCCTATTTTCCTATTTCTAAAACTCTCAAAATATATATTACTATTCCTAGAATTTTCAAAATTACTGTCTATACTTTTCTGTGCCATTCATGTGTTCACTACCAGACATAGCAATTTTTAATACTCCATGTTTTACTCCTGAAAAAAGAACAAACAAACAATTATAAGCATTGGTAACGTTGAAATTCTTTTCAACCACTGTGGCAGGAATTGCTAGTTGCTTATCTGAATCCATTTTTTCTTTCTGCCTTATAAGAAGAATACTGACTTATTTCTGGCTACAAGACTGCATTTTTTTTTTTTTTTTTTTTTTTGGCTTCCCTTTGGGTAGGGGAGATGGTTGGCAATGAGATGGTTGTTTTATTTTTAAGTTTCTTAACATGGGTTAAGAAACAGGGTTTTCTGGGGATTTGTCTTGCAGGGGGAGTCATAAGGTTATAATATATGACATTGGACACAGACCTAAGTAAATATAGCATGATTCTACCGTGAGCCTGGGTCTACAATAAGTGTGTATCAACTCTTTACACATATTACGTTTTCACCTCAATGCAAGCTGCTTCCTGTTTTCACCGTTCCCTCACCCAAGGCCCTACAGTTTATTAGGGACAGGAATAAGATTCAGACTTTAGTTTGTTCCACTACAAATTGGAATTGACAGGAGTAGGAATAGTGGGACTTGAGACAGTATATGCAAAGCACACAGCATTGGTCTTTGAATGTAGTTGGTGCTGAATCTATTACAAGTTTCCTTCACCCTTTCCCCTTTACTTTTTGGTATACTGGACTGCAGCAATATCAAAACAATCCTGTTGACAATCAGCATGAATTCTTTGTAGAATGTGTGCGTAGTGTGTACTCACACACACATAGATGAGGGAAAGCGGTGGTTCAGAGAATATTGCATAGGTATCAAGATGCAGTGCAGGGTCTTGTGTTTATTTGGACTGCAACAGAGGATATGTCAGCATCTCAACACCTGGCATGGAGAGTGGACCTCTTGATTGGTGCCTGGTTTCAATACCCATTATGAAATCAAGTTCGGCCCATGAGCCAGGTGCCTTTTTATTCATGTTTGTCTTTGCAGTTTCTGTCGCATATATCTCCCTGATGTCTGGGCTGCTGTACAATATAAAAATCATGATCAAACAGGCCTGAGGATCAGCTACTAGGCAGGACTCAAGCCACCTATGTGTATGGTTCCCATACATACATGCACATATACAATGTAAAGTTGTTCTCAATAGCAGCATGAGGAAAAACTAGTAGCAGAAGCAGTCAGGGGTGAGTGTTGTGAAAACAAGGCTTTCGGCAGCTCTTGGAAGCCTGGCCACACTTCTGTGTATGTCCATACCTGTAGAATCTGCCATTGCCTGCTCCTAGTTTCATTCCAATGCTCATGCTTGCCATCTCCTGCCTCCCTGTATTTACCCCTGCTGTCCCCTCCTCCTGGGATGTCACTCTCTAACTCATACACCCTTCAAGACTTTGTTAAAGCTCAATGATCTCTAGCAGCAGTTTAGATAGATTGTCTCTCTGCTAAATCATGAACTACTGGATAGAAGAGATCATATGTTTTAGTGATTGCAATTCCAAAAAACAAGAAACCACAAAACCCCGAAACATAATATGCATACTTTAGGATTTTATTTTAATGTAATGAAATGCTGATATGAATAAGAGTATTTCATAAGAATATTCATAAAACTTAAAACAAGTGAGATGGAATATTTGATACTTTTAAAATATTTTATAAGCATAGTAAAATCAAGTTAAATTAATGCTAAACACACACCATTCTAATACATTGGATAAAAGCAAACACTGTACACAAAAATTCATGAAAATTTAATATTGTACTTTTAAAACTCAGATTTCATTTAAGAACATCAATTTCGTATTGGTTGGATAGGCAGTGTTTGAGGAGATTACTATCTTTCATTTTACTGGTTCTTATAATTCTGATGCAGAAAAACGGATCAAAGCAAAGGGCTGGATGACTTGAAGACAGATGAGCTGTTTTATAACCAAGAATTGTCAAATGCATCATCTGAGAATAAAAAGTTTTGATATTTAAAAATTTTTCAAGTAAGTTCAATTTTTCAGTTTCTTTGCTATCCCTTTTGTATTCTATTTGCTTGGAAATCTTTCATCTAGAGCAAGGTTGTCCAACCTGTGGCCCAAGATAGCTTTGAATACATTGCAACACAAATTTGTAAGCTTTAAAACATTGAGGTTTTTTGCAATTTTTTTTTAGCTCATCAGCTATCGTTAGTGTATTTTATATATGACCCATGGCAATAATTCTTCCACTGTGGCCCAGGGAAGCCAAAAGATTGGACACCCCTGATCTAGAGTAAGAAGCAGGCTTGCTGTTAGGTTCTCTGGAAAAAGAGAAGAGTACGTATATATACACATAATACACACACAGTCTGATTCCCCCTTCCTCTGCTTTTTGTTCTATTTCAGTCCTACATGTATTGAATGATGCACACTCACACTGAGGAGGGCCATCTGCTTTACCCAGTCTGCTACTTCAAATGGTGATCTTCTCCAGAAACACAGACACAAGGTTTAATGAAATTACCTGGGCACCCCATGGTGTCCAATCAAATTGGCACATAAAATTTAGCCATAACACCTGCAGTAGAATAATTTGCATAAATTGTCAATTTCTTCTTCCTCACCATCTCTTGTAGATTAAGGAAACACTACATGTTCTAAATGACCATGACTCTTGGATTTGAAGTTTAAATGCATATAGCTGTATTAGGAGTCTCCAGAGGAAAAGAACCAACGGAATATATACAGAGATATTTAAAGAGGTAACAGGCATTGGCTTACATGGTTATGGAGACCTTGTTGTCCCATGATCTGCCATCAGCAAGCTGGAAAACTAGGAAAGCTGGTGGTGTAATTCAGCCTGAATCTAACCGCCTGTGAGTTGTGAGTTCAATGGGTCCAGAGAACTGGGAATACTAACGTCTGATGTCTGAAGGCAGGAGAAAATTGACATCTCAACTCAAGCAGAGAGCAAATTTGCTCTCCCTCTGCCTTTTTCTGTTCAGACTTTCAATGGATTAGATGATGCCCACCAACATTGCGAAGGGCCCTTCTGCTTTACTCAGTTCTCAGTTCATCAGTTAGATTGCTGATCTCTTCTAGAGACACCTTCACAGATACACCTAGAAAACATGTTTTGTTAGCTATCTGGTCACCCTTTAGCTCAGTCAAGGTGACACATAAAATTAACATCACAAGTCTACCCCTTGTCAACTTGGCACTTAGACATCTCTTTACCATACCATACCAAACCCTAGTTTCCAAATAAAGATAATAAGGTCAGAATTCTAACATGATATAATCCTGTGTACAACTTAAAATTAACCCCTTCTCCCCAAAAGCAAAAATTCTGAATGTTTAATCTGTTATCCTATGCTTAGATACTATGATGTGAAATTAATATTAAATACTGATAAAGTCAATGCCTTATGTTACATAAGAGAATGAAAGAAAAAGATTTGCTTAATATGTATCTATATATGTACACAAATGTATATTTAACAAAATGAGAAAATATTCATGAGAATTATAATCCTCATTTCTATAATTGGCCACATGGTTGTAGCTGGTATTTATAACTTCTTCTAACACCCATTCTGTATTCTCTGCCTTCAGCAAGAGTCTCAACTCGTCATAGTTATTTACTTTTCAGTGTGACCCTAACCTTCATTCTTGAAAGGTCTGGGTCACTTTTCCTGACAATTCCTGTCTGGATTGGGTTATAGTTTTCTATTGATGTTAACAAAGGGACATGGTAATACTAAAAGACACCCTAGGGGGTTTCCTGTATCCCAGACATTCTACTTTACCTCAATTGTGGAGTAGTAGAGTTCAATTTCCTCTTGGTAGTCCATATCAGTCACCCCAGTCCACATAACTACTTTCTTTTACTGTTGACTCAGAGGCAGGAGGAGTCCAGAGTCCAAAGTCCAGGTGGCAATCCTAACTTGCAGTTCAAAGGAATTATGGTTGGGTCTCCAGGGAGAACCATTTTCCCCTCTGGAACGAAGACTTCTAGGCCAGCAGAGCATAAAGTTGGAACAGAAAGCAAAAGTTTTGCTACTAAGTGAGAGGTGCCACTATATTTCTACCCCCTTGATTGCTGGCTATCAGAAATAGCACCATATATTGGACACTGATTCAGAGAGTATACAGTCTCTGGAGAACCTTACCCCAACTCTTTAAGGTATTGCAAACCTAGTTAGCCCCACCATCCTATGAACCCAGCTGCTTCAGGATAATGAACATGGTAAGATCAGTTAATTCGATGAGCACGGGCCCATTGCCGCACTTCTTTTCTGTGATGTGAGTTCCTTGATAAGCTTCTGTGTGGAATATCATGGTGGATAAGGCATTCTGAAAGTCTACAGATAATTTTGACAGAAGCATTGAGTTCAGGGGAGGCAAATGCATATCCAGAATAAATGTCTACTCTGTAAGAACAAAATGCTGCCCATTTCATGATGGAAGAGATCCAATGTAATCAACTTTGCCACACTAGGTGGCTGGCTGATCACTTCAAGAAATGGTGCCAAATTGGAGGCTCAGTGTCATCTTAGCTGCTATCAGATTGGGCACTCAGCAAATCAGCCTTGGTGAGTGGAAGTCCACATTGCCAAGACCATGCATAGCCTCTATCTCTACCACCATGACCATTTTTTAAAATGAGACCATTGGGGAAAGAGGTAGTTGGGGAAAAAGACTGATAAAATGACCCATTCTGTGAACACCAATCACTTTATTAAAATCTTCCTCTGTTGAGGTCACTTTCAGAATTCACATGGGACTCACATCACTTTTTGTCCATTCAGAGAGGTCTGTTGATATACCTCTTCCAAGTTTGTCATCAGTTTTCTAGTCATATTTTCTTCCAACTCTGAGTTATTGTCTGCAGCTCATGAATTGGTACACCATACCGGGCCATTTCTTCTGAGCAAAGTCCACAACCAGGTACGGTGCCCAAATTTCTGGCCACCAGCAGAGTTTCCCTTTACTACTGTTTTTTTTAGGTGTATTCCAGAGACAGGCTGTAGTACTGTCACTGGTCACTTTCAGGCAGCACCCATGTTTTATATAGAGCCATCTGTAAACCAGGCACAAATCTTCTCTTCCTCTGTCAATTGATCATCAGGAACTCCCATGAGGCCATAGGTGCAGGCTGGGAGAGAGGTAGTATAGCATGAATTGGGACTACAAGCATTTGGGCCACTTCTTTACATAACCTACTTGTACCTTCAGGGACTTCTTGAGCCTGATCACACACATACAATTTCCACTTAATGTAGCGTTGCTGTGCACACCTAACTTTATGGCTTGATGAGTCAGATAACTAGTGCATAATGGTAAGCTCAGTTGCAGTGGAAACTTGGTGACCCGTTGTCAAGGGTTCTATTTCTATTAAGACCCAGTAGCAGTCCAAGAGGCATCTCTCAAAAGGAGAGTAGTTATCTGTAGCTAGATGGTAGGGCCTTGTTCCAAAATCCTAAAGGCTTATGTTGCAAATCACCAATAGGGTCCCGCCAAAGGCTCCAAACAGCATCTTTCTCCATTGGCATTTAAGCACCTTTGGAGCTGCTGGATCACATGGCCCAAGTCGCAGAACAGCTTGCACAGCTGCCTGGACCTATTGCAGAACCTTTTTTAAAATTCTGGGCCTCACTCCAAACTGGCAGCTTTTCAGTTAATGTGGTAAATGGGCTGGAGTATAACATGTCCAAATGAGAGATACATTGCTTTCAAGATCCAGACAGGTCCATTAGGTATTGTGCCTCTTTCTTGGTTGTGAGAGGGGCCAGATACAATAGCTTATTCTTCACCTTAGAAGGGATATCTTGATATACAACTGAGACTCTAAAAATTTCCCTGAGGTATAAGGCCCCTGAATTGTAGTTGAATTTATTTCTCACCTTCTGGCATGTAAATGTTTTATGAATAAGCTTACAATAGTTGCTAATTTTTGCTCATTAGGTCAGCATGTCAATGTCATGAACCATTGTAATGCCCTGTAGAAGGGAAAGATGGTCAAGATCCCTGGAAACCAAATTATAACATAGGGCAGAAGAGTTGATAGACCCCTGAGGTAGGACAGTGAGGGTGTATTTCTGGCCTTGCCAGCTGAAAGGAAACTTTCTGGTGAGTTGTATGAACAGGTATGGATAAAAAGGCCAGGTTAATAACAGTATACCAGGTATCAGGGGATGTGTTAATTGGCTCAAGCAATGAAATCACATCTGGTATAGCAGCTACAACTGGAGTTACCACTTGATGAAGCTTACAGTAATCCACTGTTATTCTCCAAGATCTATCTTCTGCATACGCCAAGTAAAGTTGAATGGGGATGTGGTGGGAATCACTATCCCTGCATCTTTCAAGTTGTTGATGGTGGCACTAATCTCTGTAATACCAGCAGGGATGCCATATTGCTTTTGATGCTCTATTTTCCTAGGTAGAGGCAGTTACAATGGCTTCTACTTCACCTTGTCCCTCATAATGTTACAGGTGGGTCTTTGTTCTTAGAGCTCCCAAGATGTAGAGGGCCATTCCCAAGATGGGGGCAAGCCTTTTGTTCTCTGACCTGGGGTTCTTAGCCTCACTGATTCCAAGGAATGAAACCTTGGGCCATGCAGTGAGTGTTATAGCTCTATTAGAAGCAATGGGTCATGGAAGAGAATTGTGGAACCCAGCAACTAGTATTTACCTCGATTAAGATGAACCCTGGGTCCTTAGCTATGCAGGAACAATGGTGAGCCTCTAGCTCAATCGGGAGTGGCAATGGGTGCCTTGCTGGATCAGAAGCACAGCAAACACCCTGCCAAATCTGGAGGGGTAGAAGTCAACAGTGGGTCTGTGATGGTGGCAAACAGCACTGGTGGATGGTGAGTAGAAGCTCAGTTTGAGCCATAACAAACACGGACCAGAATGCCTGGGGTTTATATCCTAATCGTTGCCCCTCCCACTGTGCTCTCAGTTGATAGTTGATTATTTTACCTCCTGCCTTTAGCCTAATTGGTATTTTAGTGAGCCCTCTTTACTACCTGATTGGTAGTGTGTGAACTGAGTTACAAGCCCCATGTTTAAAGGTGGGTGTTTTCACCTTCCCAGCTAGGCTTAGGAATTCTTAGTCAGCCGAGGAAATCCAGCTAGTCCTGTCTCTCAGTCCCCCCTCTCAACAGGAAAACCCAAGTGCTATTGGGGAGGTTGGCCGATGACCACTCTAACTGCTTCCTGCTGAATTGGAGCGTAGTAGGGGTCATGCAGTTGAGATTTCCTCAGGAGGGGTGCCTTCGGTGTCAACAACAGAGCATGGGCTAGCAAGCCGGTCCAGGGGTTCATGGTAGATCTTAGTCATAGGCTGCATCTGGGGCTCCATTTGAAGAACATTTGTAGTTTTACAGCTTCGATTCTGGAAGAGACAAACTTAAGGAGGTTAAAGATACAGGGATGCAGAAAGAGGCATCCTTAAGGTCTAGGACTGTAAACTACTCTGCTTCCTCTGGTATTTGAGAAAGCAGAGTATAAGGATTAGGTACAGCTGGGTATAGAGGGACAACCGCCTCATTGATAATCCTGAGATCTTGCACTAACCTCCACCGTCTGTTGGGTTTCTGTACTCCTAAAATTGGGGTACTGCAGGGGCTACTGCATGGTTTTACTAGGCCTTGGGCTTTTAGGTCCTTAATCTTTTGGAGTTCTTGTTAGGCCTTAGGTCTAAGGGGGTACTGCTTTTGGTAGGGAAAGGAGGCAGAATCTTTTAGTATAACTTGAACAGGATGGTCATTCTTCACTTGTTCATATTGTCCTTCTGTTACCCAGACTTCAGGATTAATTCCTTCCTCAAGTTGGGGACAACAAACATGTATTCCTTCTCCTGTGTTCAGGTGTATAATGGCCTCTGCTTTTGCTAGAATGTCTCTAACAAAGGAGTGGGGCTTTCAGGCATAATTAGAAAGGCATGTGAAAAGAGTAAAGTTCCCCAGTCACAACTTAGTGGCTGGGAGAAGTATCTAGTGACTGCCTGTCCTAGGACCCCTCAGATAGTGACAGATCTGGAGGACAGTTGTCCAGGACAGGCGGGTAAGACTGAGAAGGTTGCACTAGTGTCCAGGGGACAGTTAACCTCCTGGCCCTCAATGGTTAAGCATACTTGGGGCTCTGTGAGGGTGATGGCATGGGCTGGCATGTGCCCTGGGCACCCTCAGTCCTGCTGCTGGATCATCTGATTAGTGGCTTCTGACTCATAGGACTTTCACCCCTTGGGGCCGTGGGCCTTCCAGTGATTCCCTTGATATAAGGGGCATGGAAGAGGGGGCAGCTTATTTCTATTCG
>NW_016804605.1:1144009-1237029 GCF_001698545.2 Rhinopithecus bieti
GGACAGTCTTTTTAAAAGTGTCCTTGTAGGCTGGGCGCAGTGGCTCACGCCTGTAATCCCAGCACTTTGGGAGGCCGAGATGGGTGGATCATGAGGTCAGGAGATCGAGACCATCCTGGCTAACAAGGTGAAACCTTGCTAGCCGGGCATGGTGGCGGGCGCCTGTAGTCCCAGCTACTTGGGAGGCTGAGGCAGGAGAATGGCATGAACCCGGGAGGCAGAGCTTACAGTGAGCCAAGATCGTGCCATTGCACTCCAGCCTGGGGCACAGAGCAAGATTCCGTCTCAATAAATAGTGTCCTCGTAGACCGCACTGGAAGCAAGCCCAATTAGGCATTCGATTTGCCCAGCCTTTCCCTGTTCCAGAGCCTACAAAGTCTACTTGCCTGAGGGCCATGACTAAAACTGTGGACTTTTGTTAATCCTGTTTGTCCTGTTCCGCCTGCTTCTCCTGATCTCTATTATAAAAAACCGAGGTTGCAAAGTTCAATAGGGTTTCTAAGTTTTGCTCTTGGCCGAAGGCAGACTTCTGAATTTTTTTCTAATGTCTGCAGCTGACTGAGTGATAAACTTATCCTTCAAGATTAGTTGGCCTTCAATGGAATCAGGTGATAGAGAGGTATGGTTTCTCAATGTCTCCCTTAGTCTCTCCAGAGAGGCAGTAGGATTTTCTTCCTTTTCCTGTGTTATAGTGGACATCATTGAATAATTTATAGGCTTCTTCCTAGTTTTCCTTAGTCCTTTTAGCACCAAGTTAGCAAATGTCTGCGGCACCATCTGCATGTTCTGATTCTGTGTCCCAGTGAGGGTCTACACTGGGAACTGCCTGCTGGCCTGTGGAGAATTGTTCTCTTTCCTCTGTTGTCATCCTATCATTGACCTGACTGAGATACCAGAGATCGCCAAACTCTCAGGCTGCAGTTATGGCGGCACTTCTCTCATTTGGGGTTCTCTCATTTGGGGTCTGATTTAGCAATAACATTATCTGTCTCCATGTCAGATTAAAGTATTGTCCTAACCCTTGTAAAACATCAATATAGCCATCACGGTTATCTGAGAATTTACCTAGGTCTATTTTAATTTGCTTCAAGTCTGAGAGGGAAAAAGGTACATGTACGCTGACTGGGCCAAGTTCTCCAGAATACATCTTAGGGGCGTTTTTGCCTTGGGGGAAGCATTTCCCATATGAAAAAAAAGAACATAGGGATGCCAGCACGCCTAGTCATTTTCCAATGAGCATTAGTCCTAGAGCATCCTCTGTGGTCCTAATGCTTATTCCTTTCTAGGATGTGTAACCACCCATGGACCTCTGCTTATCAAATTAGTTATGCTCACTGATGTAGCAGTCCTGTGACCCTTTTCCTGCCTGTCTTGACCACAAGGAAAGGGGTCCAGGCTGCTGGATTCCAGTGGTCTTTTACCAGTGTGCCCAACATTGCCTTTGTACTCAGAGGTGAGTTCTAGAGCTGGGCTGGATTCATGAGTATTTCATAACAACCCAGGTGCCTCATCAAGATACATTCCCATAAACAGTTATTATGCAAATTCATTTCAGAGAGGGTGTAGGTAATCTTTTGAGTCAGGATTGAGATAGGGTTTTGATTCTGTATTTAAGACTTGACTGAGTGCAAAGAGATGGCACGTTTGAGCAAACAAATTATTAGGCAATTCTCCTAACTCTGCTTCCACAAGAGTCTCCTTATCAATTATTGAATACCCATTGTGGTTTTTTTTCCTCAATCACCCAGGAGGAACCATCTATCATACTGTCTTGAAGGGAGATCCTCTTAGGTCTGGTCGGACCTTTATATGGTAATGAAGATTTAAATCCCCTAGAAGATTTAGGAAATCTGCTAGGTTAAGGGAATTTTCTGTGGTTACTGTTAAATCACCTTTTTCTAACAGAATAGCCCCATACTTTAAGATTTGAGTTAGTAAGCTATCTTTTTGCTTTTTGACAGGATAGTTCTGAACTGGTGAGGTGTGCTCACAATGAGGTTTCCTCTAAAGATTACTCTTACTACTTTCAGCAAAGCAGTTGCTGCTGCCGACTGAATGCATTTGGTCCATATGTGGGTTACTACATTAAGGATTTTTGATAGGAAGGCTATGGGTTGTCAGTGGTCTCAGTGTTTTCACACTACACCCTTGTTTACACTGACAACAAGGTAGTATTGGAGTGTTATAGGGTCAGGGAGAAGACCTTCAATTATCAATTATAGGTTTTAAATTTATCCTGGCTTTTAAAGGAATAGGGCACACTTTTTTCTTTACTACTTCTTTCTCTTTCTCTCTTTGACTCCCTCTTTGTCTCTCTGCCTCTTTCCCCTCTCTCCTCTTTGTAGATGGATTTTGGAAGTACAGTGGAAGGATGTTCACTTGTTCCCTCATTTGTCACTATAGGAATATATACCTCCCTTTAATTTACTCAATTAGTTTTCATCCTGATCTATTATGTTGTCATAGACATAGTTCCAGTTGTTAAAGTGCTGGGTCATCAGTTCTAAGGCCCTGGCCAAGGAGCCAAGGCTTGGTGATTGTGTTGCAGAGGGGTAAGCTGGGTAGAAACTGGGGGAGAAGAACATCTTACACAATGTAGAACAATCCTCCTAGCCATTTACAAACTTGGAGCCCTGGCAAGGGTGGTGGAAAACAAGTCCCACATAACTGCCCATGTTGAGAGCTATATACCTAAATTGGGAGGGGCACCAGGGACAAGACCCCCTGGGTTCATAGCCTAGATGCCTAAGGATGCAGCATAGAGCTTCCCTAAATCCCTTTGGAGATACAACTTGCTCTAATACTTGGGAGAGGAAGTGAAAGTCTGAAGCATTAGTACCTAGGAGGCAGGGATTGCAGGAAGTAGATTCAGAGGTAAGGAGAATTTTGGAGCTACACTTTCAGGAAAGTCATGGTCGGAACCCAAGAGGTATGGGTCAGAATAAGAGGTAGGGGCATACGCATGGGCGACTGGGGAGTAGAGACTTCTGGCTGTGCCATGATCCCAACCGTCCAATTCCAGGAGTTCGGGACGACAGTTTTCTACCTCTAGTCAGCCTTCGGCTTCCCCCAGGAAATTGTGAAAGTGGAAGCTGGTTCCAGGCAGACCAATGCTCCCAACCCAGAAGGGTTAGGGGTTGTTAGAAGCCTTTTCCCAGGAAGCCTCCCACTTGAGTCTTAAGTCCGGCGGCCATGCTAATCATTTCTAACTGGCCAACAGATGCCTGATATTTTCCTCTAATTCTAAGGAATAATAGGACAAAGAATAGCAAGTGATAGTGGTCTGATATTACTCACCACTTTGGAGAATCCCCATACGAGGCCACCAAATGTTACCAGGGGTCTTTGTTCTTAGATCTCCCAATATGTGGGGGGCCGCTCCCAAGATGGCAGCAAGCCTTTTGTTCTCTGACCTGGGGTTCTTGGCCTCATGGATTCCAAGGAATGAAACCCTTGGGCTATGTGGTGAGTGTTATAGCTCTATTAGAAGCTGTGAACCATGGAAGAGAACCATGGAACTCAGCAACTAGTGTTCAGCTCGATTAGTATGAACCCTGGGCCCTTAGCCATGCAGGAACAATGGTGAGCCTCTAGCCCGATCAGGAGTGGCAATGGGCACCCCACTGGATCTGCAGGGGTGGAAGTCAACAGTGGGTCTGGGATGGCAGCGAACAGCAGTGGTGGATGGCAAGTGAAAGCTCAGCTTGAGCTGTAACAAACACGGACCAGAAGAGTGTGTAGTTGCAAGATTTAATAGAGTGAAAACAGAGCTCCCATACAATGGGAGGGGACCCAAAAGGGGTTGCCCACTCCAGGCCCGAATGCCTGGGGTTTATATCCCAATCACTGTCCCTCCCACCATGCTCTCAGGTGATAGATGATTGACTATTTTACCTTCTGCCTTTAGCCTAATTGGTATTTTAGTGAGCCCTCTTTACTACCTGATTGGTAGTGTGTGAGCTGAGTTACAAGCCCCGTGTTTAAAGGTGGATGCTTTCACCTTCCACAGCCAGGCTTTGGAATTAGTTGTCCTAGGAAATTCAGTTAGTCCTGTCTCTCAATAATAGCCCTTACTCTACAGGTCAGGAAACCAATGTGGGGTTTCTACTACCTGCTAAGTATATCTATTTTATTTATGTATTCTGAATCTGGGGAAATAAACACAGGGTGGGTTTGGGAATCTACAAGACCCACTGTAAGACAGACTTGAGTTAAAATTCCATTGATCACCTGACCTCCACAGCCCCTACTCTTACTGTAGAGCCACAGTGATGTTCTGGGCTTCTGGAATCAATGTCATTTCTGAGTCAGTGTCTAGTAGTTCTTGAAAGTTCTGATTTCCTTTTGTTCAATGTATAGTTAAAGTGGTTAAAAAAGGTAAGTCCCTTTGGGAAAGGCAGGGTGAAAGATTAACAGTGTACATTTTTGGTAGTGTATTGAAGGCCTGCTTTGAGGGGACCTTGCCTCTCCTTCATTCAAGGGGTATACATCTATAATCTGCCTCAGTCCTGGGAATTGAGGGATCGTAACTGTTTATTATTCAACTTAGACTTTTGTTTACTTGATCTAGGACTTTGCTTATATAGATGAAGTAAAAGTTTACTGGGCTTCCTATCTATTTCATTTCTAGGATTATGATTAGCCAACACCACAGGTCTGTGTGAGTCCAACTATTCTGATTGTGACTGACTTTGCTGTCCATTATGGTGTTATTCCCAACTTGCTTTTGGTGATTGAGTGTTGCCACTTGGCCCCTGCCACTGTGGAATCCAAATATTCACATTGCATTTAGGTTTTCCAGTTGAGTGGTTACAGTCCCTACTGAAAGGTCTAACCTACAGATAATTATAGAGTTCTTCAAGGACACTGGAACTCACCTAACTAATGTATTTCTCAACATATTAGTAAAAGGTAGGTCTTCAGAACTCTCCCAGTGTGGGTGAGTAGGTCTTAAGTGAGAGCCACACTAACATTACAATCTCCCTACGCCTTTGAATTCTTTTTTCCTACATTAAACCAAGGGAGGTTGAGCATTTACATTTTTTCATGGTAGGCCATCTTATTCATATTTCAGCCAATCAAACTGTAGAGCCCTTCCTAACTCTGAGCCAGAACATCAAATGCAGAATCTGCTTAATGAGTCTATAGCAATAAATACAGTCTGATTCATAAGATTTTTCTACCATTATCTGACACCTTTATCACCCATTCCCATACATGGCTGTGGATTTCTGTTCATATAAGTTAGCAAACTCAGGTTCTTTTTGAGTGTAGTGTAGCCCCTCCTGGGTAATACTTTGTACTTCACCTTTAGATATTTCCTGGAACTTGAGTCTAGTTAAAGGTCTAAAAGCAAAGAGGGGTATTGGTAGGTCCGGAGCAGAGCCAGCATTGTCTTACATAGTAACTGCCTCAGGGTGGGCCATTACCATTTCCTCAAGCAATGCAGGGTTAATCTCAGATTGAGAGAGAAAGGCTGTTATTGCTGGAAATCAGGAGGCTCCTTTTTCTGGGAAAAAGGACTTACTTAGGAACTCAATTTCCCCAGCTTCATCAGAATCTTCCCACATGTCCACATTTCAAATTATAAGATCCCATTTGTTCCCAGGCAATTCCCTAACTTTACAGTAGATACCCTACAAAGCTGGGAATTCAACTTGCATTGTGATTCAGCTAATTTCAGGATCAGGCTCTGCATTTGATTTTTAGTTATTTAGCCCGGTAGCTACAGGAGATAAGGTTCCCCTCTAGTCATGCCTAAAATTCTTAGGTCATTTCTGTACTGCTTGAGGTAGGAATTTGAGTCCCTGAGCTCATCTTTTTCTTTTTCTACTTTGTCCTGTGGCATTAGCAGCAACAACTCAATGCCATTTGTTAGTTTTCAAAATGTTTGAAAGTATGTAGAGTCACTTAACTTAAGCAAGCTCCTTGATATAAGTGGTTGATTAGAAGTATTGAATGCAGATATTTTGTGTGTCTCTATAAAGAGTTTATGCCATAGAATATCACCGCTTTCTTTGTTACTGGAAAAAGTTATTAGTGTCTTTAAATCTAACCAGAGATTAGAAAGTCAATTTCAGAAACCCCAGAACCAGTTTAGAAAATTTATTTTCATTCTCCTCTAGAACCATTCTTTCAGTACCAAAACCTGTATTAGACAGTTCAGGGAAAGAAAGAACCAGTATAACATACACAAAAATATAAAAATTGGCTCACATGATTACAGACATCAAGATATCCCATGACCTGCTGTCTGCAAGCTTGAAAGCTGGGGAAGCTGGTGTAATTCACCTGAGTCAAGAGGCCTGAGGAGCTGGGGAGCCAATGGTCTAAGTCCTTGTCTGTGTCTTGTGTCCTAAGGAGAATCAGAAACACCAATATCTGAGAGCAGGGAAGTAGAGAGATGCCACAGCTCAGGCAAAGAGCGAGTTCACATTTACTGACTTTTAGTTCTATTCAGGCCTTCAATGGATTTAAAGATACTAAGTGACTATTTCAGAGAGACGAAAGGTAAGAGTGAGAAGAGTAAAGCACTCATCCTCCCTTACAAGCAGGGGGCAAAAGTTAAGACCATGTTCTTTAGAACAAGATAGACTTGAGTTCAATTCCTGCCCTCCAAGTCACCTGCCACGTATCCTTGGGCAAATTATTTGGCTCTATGGTACCTCAGTTTCCTCTTTAGTAAAATAGGCATAATTATAATTACTTCTACCTGTGAGGGTTTCATGAGTTTTATATTTAGAGAAATAAACATAGGCCAGGCACAGTGGCTCCCACCTGTAATTCCAGCAGTGTGGGAGGCTGAGACAGGTCAGGAGTTCAAGACCAGTCTGACCAACATGATAAAACCCCATCTCTACTAAAAAATACAAAAATTAGCCAGGCATGGTGGCACACGCCTGTAATCCCAGTTACTTGGGAGATTGAGGCAGGAGAATCACTTGAACCTTGGAGGCAGAAATTCAGTGAGACAAGATTGTGCCATTGCACTCCAACCCAGGGGAAAAAGCGAGACTCAGTAACACACACCAAAACAAAACAAAACATGGCATCTGTATCTACTATAAGAATTAATTCAAGTTTTCTATTCTTTTTCCCCTGATCCTCCTACCCCAAACATGAGTCCCCTTTTGGTCAGATTTACCTTTTCGGGTGTTTCCGACACAAAGTGAGACAGGAAGAAAGCTGTTCTTTTGGTCCATAAGCCAAACCTCTAATCAAAATTCCTGAGGGAGATTTGGAGACCTACATTTCTTCTCCTGAGTACACCAGCCAGAGGCACTGGGTAAATCTCACAGGCATGGAGATGTAAACTCATGGTTCCTGGTCAAGAGCTTGGCAATATCAGAGGTCTTACATGTTTCTGGGCCATATCTTCTTAATATGCTTATTGGAGTTTTGGATGTTATTGTGTTTTTCCTCAGGTTTTTTAAAACTTGGAGTAAATAACTTTGTGTATTTTAATACTCAGGAATCTAATATATACTAAATTACTTTTGTAGCATTTTCCAATTTACAAGGCCCTTTCACAAGTTTTCTTATTTAATGTGAAGATATTGTGGTAAACGGGAAGAACATGGGTCAACTCCATCCTATATGGGTTTGAGCCCAGGGAAAAATGAATAAAAAGTCATAGGTAGGCCAGGCATGGTGGCTCAAGCCTGTAATCCCAGCACTTTGGGAGGCTGAGACGGGCAGATCACGAGGTCAGGAGATCGAGACCATCCTGGCTAACATGGTGAAACCCCGTCTCTACTAAAAAATACAAAAAACTAGCCGGGCAAGGTGGTGGGCACCTGTAGTCCCAGCTACTCGGGAGGCTGAGGCAAGAGAATGGCGTGAACCCCGGAGGCTGAGCTTGCAGTGAGATCTGGCCACTGCACTCTAGCCTGGGCGACAGAGCGAGACTCCGTCTCAAAAAAAAAAAAAAAAAAAAAAAAAAGAAGTCATAGGCAGGGAGGAAGGTGAAAATGGGATTTGGACAACAAAGAAAAGATGTCACAGGCAGGTTTTAGAAGACTTTTGGAAATAAAAAGATCAGGGTACAGCTGCAGGCTGGGCGTGTATGTACATGTGTGTTGGGTCATGGGAAAGTATGTAGATGAGTTAACTGGAGAGCACATTTATGGTGTTAATTTGCTGTATGCTGTGAATGGAACACTTGGCATTGCTCAAGAGGCTGCAGTAAAAATTCAGGCTACCTCTTATTTTTGGATGCTAATTTTTTCTTGATAATTATACTATAACAGAGGGGATTACAGATTGAATAGCTTGTATAAAGGCGATATAAACAAATTACTTGTAGCACACATCAAAAACTAATTGCTACACACTAAATGTATTTCTTCATAGTTATGAACCCTAGGCGTCTTCTAGGTCTAATATTTCTAAGACTCAGTATTAAGTCCAATCAGAATGTCTACTTTCTATGCTAAATGGAATACATAATACAAGTAAAATTCTAATTTGTGAATAGTGAACACAAATCAGTAATAGTGAATAATACAGTTTTAAAAATTCTATCATAATAGGTTTATCTTAAGTGGTAACTTTTCACTAAAACTAGTGTTTGCATTTGAAAAACAAGTATGTATGATAAAGAATTAGCTGTTATTAGTATTTTTTCCTTAAACAGTGTATGGTCTATATCTATTCAGCTTCAAAGAAAGTGCACTCTCTTCCACACTAAATCATAATAGCAGATCAGTTTACAATACGGGTTATACAAATGATGTATATTATATTGATGGCAGTGGCGCTGCCATCAAGCTAACTAGAAGGCGCGGTGCCCTTGCGGGGTGGGGGCGCAGTGGCGGCCCGGCGGCAGGGTGGGGGCGCGGCTGAGGCTGCATACTCTGTGGAGCTGGTGGGAGCTCTGCCCCTTCCAAGTCGGGGCAGGAGCCTGCTCAAACCGTGGTTGCAGACCCAGGTTTCCTGCTCTATGGAATAGGCAGGAGACCCACCCTACTGGGCAGAGCTACAGCCACCCAAACTGCAGCTGTGGGTGTGAGCCTCCCTGTGCTCCTGGAGGGTGCCAGGAGCAGGCAGGATGTCCCCTCCTGGGTGCAGCTACAGTTGGCAGGCCTGAGGCTGCAGACCTGGGCCTCCCACTCCACTGAGCTGGCAGGAGCCAGAGAGAAGCAGGAACCCCATTCCTTCTGAGTTGTGGGGTGGGAGCTCCCCGGGTGCAGCCCTCCTCCCAGGTGCAGGACCTGGGCATCTTTGCAGCATGCATCCTCTAGGGCCTGTGAAGGCCCATGCAACCTCCCTCCCCACATCCCTTCTGGCTGAGGGATGTCTGCTGCTGCCTGGCTTCTCTCCTTCTCCCATACCTGCTCCAATCTTGGAATAGGGTTGGGGCCTGGGGTCATGAATGGCAGTGGGAGGCAGATTGATTTCTGGGTGGAAGGGGGTAGGTTCCCAGTAATGCCCCACCTTCAGGACAGGGAGGGCCTGAAGGCTGGGGGCCTGGCTGCCAGTCCCATGAACCAGAGTGGGAACTCTGACCTCAGAACTTGTGGTACTTTTTCCAAACTGCCCATAGCTGCCTATGGACCAATTGGCACATACTCCCTCCCCGCCTTTGAGGTCCATAAAAGCCCTGTGCTCAGCCTAAGCAGGGCAGAGGATGGCCAGAGAATGAAGAGGGCAGAGACATTACCTGCCAATCAGCTAGAGAGGACCTACCCTCTCTGCTGATAGCTGGAGATGAGGGAACAACCAGTTGCAGAGAGGAGCTACCCTCTCCACTGAGAGCTGCAGACATCAGGAGGATCAGTTGCCGAGAAGATCTACCCTTCTCCAGGGCCTCTTCTCTGCTTAGAACTGAACACTCAATGGATGACCTTCCTACAGAGAGGAGCTACCCACTCCAGGTCTCCTCTGAGCTGTTAACTCAATAAAGCTCATCTTCATCTTGTTCACCCTTCACTTGTCTGTGTACCTCATTCTTTCTGGATGCAGGACAAGAACACAGGCAAAGGTGCCATGGCCACAGAAGTCAGGTTTCCAGCCAGAACGTTGACACCCCGGAGATCCCATAACAATATGATCATAAGAAAATGTATTCATAAAAATTAGTGTAATTGCATATAGCTGAAAAGTTTATGATAAAATGTTACTTATGCGAGTGACACCAGCATAATGGTGGACTATGAAGCTCTAGTCTCTCATTCTCCCTGAAAACATCAAATGCACAATAGGCTGGCTGAAATAGCTTTATGTGAGCTCTAGAAACCATATGAGAATCTATAGAAACAAAGTGAATGCCCAACCAAGAGGAAGTCTTACTGAAATGGTAGAAAATTATTAAATTTTGCTCACTTTTGCCCCAGTTCCTCCATGGTCTGGTAGAGCAGTCAGAAGGAAGAAGCCATCCAATTCCCAGTTTCTCTCTTGGGACAGAAAAACTATTTTCAACATTCTGGCTTGTCAGGTGGGGTGGCGGGGGGCGGGGGGTGGCAACCATCCAAGAAACGATTTGTCTTACTTGACTTGGAACTATAATGGGAATAGTTTGCACAGTTTGAATATGAGGTTGGAGGATGAAATTGAGAGAAGAGAGACAGATCTTCTCATTGTTTTATACTCAGAGAAAGAGAAGTGAAACTAAAGGCAGGTAGCCTGGCGCTTAGGAACCAGACTCGAAACCAGACCTGGGCCTGCCTGAGCTAAGCCTGGTAGTTAAAGATTGACCCCTGACCTAACTGGTTATGTTATCTATAGATTCCAGACATTGCATGGAAAGGCATTGCATGGAAAGGCATTGCATGGAAAGGCATTGCATGGAAAGGCATTGCATGGAAAGGCATTGCATGGAAAGGCATTGTAAAAATCCCTGTCCTGTTCTGTTTCATTGTGATTACTGGTGCATGCAGCCCCCAGTCACGTATCCCCTGCTTGCTCAAATCAATCATGATCCTCTCATGCGGACCCCCTTAGAGTTGTGAGCCCTTAAAAGGAACAGAAATTGCTCACTTGGAGAGCTGAGCTCTTGAGACAGGAGTCTTGCCTGATGCTCCCAGCCAAATAAACCTCTTCCTCCTTTAACTCTGTGTCGGAGGAGTTTTGTCTGTGGCTCGTCCTGCTACAAAAGCAGCAGTCAGTGCCATGGCACGTGATTGCTGCTGAGGCTGCAGACCTGTAGGTTCTTGGGAGACAGAGTTTATGGGCAGAGAAATACAGTAGAACATTCAAGGCCCTGAGAAGAAGCAGAGAGGAGACTCTTACAGAAATGAAGATATTTAAAGGTAGCCATTGATATGGGGAATTAGGGAGGAAAAGCACACGCACAGATCCAAGAAAGTTAAATTCCTTGGAAAGACCTGAGAAGTGTCTTAGTCATCACCCTAGACTGGCTGACCAGTGAAGGGCTTCCCCCACAGCCAGCCAGTCTGAAAAGGGTTGAAAAGATAGCTATTTTTGTTCTAAGTACCTGATTTTCAACAAAAGACTACAATGGATATAAAGAAACAGGAAAACAGACCTTTCAAGAAAAAAAATCTTTAGAAACTGACTCTAAAGAAATAATGTTTAAACTTACTATACAAAGACATAAAGATAACTGTCTTAAATATGCTCGAAGAGCTAACAGGAGACAGACAACTAAAGGAAACAAGAAAACGACGTATAAACAAACAGAATGGCCATAAAAAAGCTAAAGTTACAAAAATAGCCAAATAAAACCTGGAGCTTAAAAATGCAGTAACTGAATTGAAAAATTCATGGAGTTGTTTCATAGTAGACAGGCAGGAGAATTAGTGAATTTGAAGACAGGTCGTTTGAGATTCTCAAGTCTGAAGAGCAAAAAGAAAAAAGAAAAGTGAACCAACTCTAAGGGCACTATGAGATATCACCAAGCACCTAAAAGAATTCATTTACCATTAGATCTGCCCTGTAAGAAATGATAAAGGGTTCTTTTAAGTCGAAATGAAAAGATACTTTAGCCAGTACCCTTAAGGCCATGTGAAAATACAAAATTTTTCAGTAAAGGTAAATACATGGAGAAACAAAAACCTGTATTATTAAATTTTGGGTTTGTAGCTCAATTTTCAATTCTTTTATCAAATTTAATAGATACTAATATAAATGATTATTAATCTTATGTTAATGGGTATATAATATATAAAGATGTAATTTGTGATATCAATAACAAACTACAGGCACGAGGAGTTGTAAAGGAGTTTTTGTATGTGATTCAAGTTGTTGGTTTCAGTTTAAAATACATTGTTATAACTTTAGGATGTTAGATATACCATAATCTCCATAATAACTATATATAGAATATAGAAGAAAGTGAGAAAGAAATCAAGGACAGGTGCGGTGTCTCATGCCTGGACTCCCAGCATTTTGGGAAGTTGAGAGAAGAGGATTGCTTGAGTCTAGGAGTCCAAGACCAGCCTGGGCAATATAGTAAGACCATCTCTACAAAATGTAAGAAAATATTAGCTGTGTGTGGTGTCACACTTGTAGTCCAAGCTGCTCAGGAGTCTAAGGAAGGGAGAGTTGCTTGGGCCCAGGAGATTGAGGCTACAGTGAGCTGTGATCATACCACTGTACTTCAGTCTGGGTGACAGAGGGAGAACCTATCTCAAAAAAAAAAAAGGAATCAAGACATTACAAAAAAAAGTCAGCTAAACACAAAGGCAGGTAGTAAAGGAAGAAATTAGGGTTTAAAAAAAGCTATAAGACATACAGAAAAATGCCAAAATGGTAAAAGTCCTTCTCTATAAGTAATTACTTTAAATGTAAATAGATGAAATTCTCCAAAAGATAGAGATTGGCAGAATTAATTTTAAAGAGACAAACAGGATCCAAGTATATGCTGTGTAAATGAAATTCACTTTAGGATATACAAGTATAGGTTGAAAATTAGTAGACAGAAAGATATTACATGCAAGTAGTAACCAAAAGGAAGCAAGATTGGCTATGTTAATACCAGACAAAATATATGGTAGCTAAAAACTGCTAAAAGACAGAAAAACATTAAACAATGATAAAAGGGGCAATTCATTGAGATAGAATAATTCTATACAAATGTAGCAAACATCAGAGTTCTCAAATATATGAAGCAAACACTGACAGAATTGAAGGGAGTAATAGATAGCTTTACAATTATAGTAGGAGATGTCAGTATCTCACTTTTGGTAATGGATAGAACAACCATACCGAAGACAAATAGGATAATAGAAAACTTGGATAACATATAGGCCAATTGGACCTAACCAACATATACATTCTACCCAAAGGCAAGTTGTACATTTTTTTCATGTACACATAGAACTTTAATTCTCCAGAATAGACAGTAAGTTAGGCCACAAACTAAGTCTTCAATAAGTTTGAGACAAATCTCTTACATATAAGGTATCTTTTCCAATCACAAAGGAATGAAACTAGAAAAGGACAGAACATCGAATATCAGCATGCAACAAAAGTGAGTTTGGACACTTACAGTATACATAATAATTAACCCCAAATGGCTCAAATACCTAAACACAGAAACTAAAATTATAAAACATAGGGTAAAAAGCTTCATAACATTGGATTAGATAACATTTTATTGGATATAATACCAAAACACAGGCAACAAATATATAGATTGGACTGTATCAGAATTAAAAACTTGTGAGCACCAAAGGATTTAATCAGAATAAAAAGGTAACTCATAGCACGCGAAGACATTTGAAAATCATATCTGATAAAGGGTTAATATGTAGAATATATAAAGAGCTCATACATCTCAGTACCCTATTCAAAATTGGTCAAAGACTTGAATAAACATTTCCTTAAAGATTCATGAATAGCCAATAAGCACATGAAAAGATGCTCAACATCACTGATAATCTGGGAAATACAAATCAATCACAATGAGATGCCATTTCATATCTTCTAGAATTACTACTATGAGAAAATGACAAAGTAAGTGTTAAGTGTTAATAAGTGGTAAGGGTTTAGAAAATCTGGAACCATGTGCACTACTAGTAGAAATGTTAATGGTACAGCCACTATGAGAAACAATATGGATATTCAAAAAATAGAAAGGTAATATGATCTAGCAATTCTACTCCTGGGTATATGCCCAGAAGAATTAAAAGCAGGGTCTTGAAGAGATATTTGTATACCCATGTTCATGGCAACATATTCACAATAGCCAAAAGGTGGAAGCGGCCCAAGTATTGATAGGTGAACAAATAAAAAATATACATAGATGGTATAATATTATTTAGCCTGAAGAAAGTAGGAAATTGATACTTGCTACAATCTGAAGTATTTTGGAGATAAGTGAAATAAGGCAGTCATAAAATAAGTTGTTTGATTTTGCTTATGAGGTAGGGTAGTTAAATTCAGAAAGAACGGATGCTCTGGGCTGGAGGGAGAGGGAATTGGCAGTTATTTAATAGGTACAGAGTTTCAGTCTTTCAATATGAAGAAACTTCTAGGGATGAATGGTGGCAATGGTAGAACAATGTGAATGTACTTAATGTCACTGAATGCTATGTTTAAAACTTTCTTTTGAGAAGCATCTGTTCATGTCCTTTGCTCATTTTTGACTGGATGTGTTTTAAATTTGTTTAAGTTCCTTGTAGATTCTGGATATTAGACCTTTGTCAAATGCGTAGTTTCAATATTTTCTCCTATTTTGTAGGCTGTTTACTCTGTTGGTAGTTTTTTTTCTCTTTTTCTTGAGATGGAGTCTCGCTCTGTCACCCAGACTGGAGTGCAGCAGTGTGCTTTCAGCTTACTGCAACCTCTGCCTCCCGATTCAAACAATTCTGTCTCAGCCTCCCAAGTAGCTGGGATTACGGGTGTGTACCACCATGCCCAGCTAATTTTTGTATTTTTAGTAGAAACTGGGTTTCACCATGTTGGTCAGGCTGGTCTCGAACTCTTGTCACTGTAATCTGCCTGTCTTGGCTTCCCAAAGTGTTGGGATTAAAGGTGTGAGCCACTGCACCCAGACGGTAACTTTTTTTGCTGTGCAGAAGGTCTTCAATTAGGTCCCACTTGTCAATTTTTGTTTTTGTTGCAATTGCTTTTGGGGACATAGTTATAAATTCTTTGCCAAAGTCTATGTTGAGAAGGGTATCTCCTAGGTTTTCTCCCAGGATTTATAGTTTGAGGTTTTGCATTAAATCTTTGATCCATCTTAAGTTGATTTTTGTATACAGTGAGAGGTAGGGGTTCAGTTTCATTCTTTGGCATATGGCTAGACAGTTTTCCCAGAACCATTTATCAAATAGGGAGTCTTTTCCTGCATTGTTTTTGTTGATTTAGTCAAATACCAGGTAGGTGTGTGGGTTTATTTATGGGTTCTCTATTCTGGTCAACTGGTCTATGTGTCTTTTGTACCAGTACCATGCTGTTTTGATTACTGTAGTTTTTATAGTATAGTTTGAAGTCAGGCAATGTGATGCCTCTGGCTTTGTTCTTTCTGCTTAGGATTACTTTGGCTATTTGGGCTAATTTTGAGTCCAGGGGAATTTTAGAATTGATTTTTCTAATTCTCTGGAAAGCATCATTGATATTTTGATAGGGATTGTGTTGAATCTGTAAGTTGCTTTGGACAGCATGGCCATTTTAACTATTGATTCTTTTAATCTGTGAGCATGAAATATTTTTCCATTTTTTAAAATGTCATCTGATATTTTTCAGCAGTGTTTTATAGTTCTCCTTGTAGAGATCTTTTACCAACTTGGTTAGATGAATGCCTAGGTATTTCATTTTCTTTATGGCTATTGTAAATGAGATTGTTCTTGATTTGATTCTCAGCTAGAACATTACTGGTGTGTATAAATGCTGATTTTTGTACATTGGTGTAGAAGACATAGATGCCAACAAACATTTAAAAAAAATGTTTAACATAACTAATCAAATGCAAATCAAAACCACAATGAGACACTATCTCACACTAGTCAGAATCATGATTTAAACAGTGGCAAGGCTGCAGAGAAAAAAGGAGTGCTTATAAACTGTTGGTAGCAATGAAAACTAGTTCAGCCACTGTGGAAAACAATTTGGATATTTCTTTTAAAAACTTAAAATAGAACTACCATTGGATCCAGCAATCCTACTAGTGGGCATATATCCGAAGGAAAATAATTCATTCTATTGAAAAGACACACACACCCGTATGTTCATTGCAGCACTATTTACAATAGCAAAGACATGGAATCAACCTTAGTTGCCCATCATGGTACATATATACATTGGAATACTATGCAGCCATAAAAAGAATGAAATCATGTCCTCTGCAGCAACATGGATGGAGCTGGAGGCCATTATCCTAAGTGACCAAATATAAGAAAAGAAAATGAAATACTACATGCTCTCACAAGTGGGAGCTAAACTCTGAATACATATGAACATAAAGATGGGAACAACAGACACTGGGGACCACTAGTTGGGGGAGGCAAAGGGGGTTGGATGCTGAAGAACCACGTGTTGGGTACTATACTTACTGTCTGGGTGATGGGATCATTAGAACCCTGAGCCTCAGTGTCACACAATGTACTCATGTAACAAGTTGTCATGTATACCCTTTAATCTATAATAGTTGAAATTTTAAAACTTACCATCTTAGCCATTTTGCATTAAATATATTTCACCACAATTTAGGTTTTAAAAGTTTAAAATAAAAGCAGATTCAGGATATTTTATGAAATGAAAGTTTTATGAAAAATGTGTATATATGTATTTGTCCTGTTTTAGCACATATAAAGTGGTAATTAAGGAGAGTTTAAGGAAGGGGCTCTTTTCAGAGAAATCTGCAGGATTAAATGAACTGTGCTAGGTATCATCCATTCATTCTTCCAAATCCACTCTCCACCTAGCTTCTGTCTGCCCTATGTCCCAAAAGGTTGATCAGTATGGATGACGTACAGTTTTTATCCTCTGGCTCTGGTTAAGTTTGGCCAGTGGAAACTGTTCATGATTTTTGCATGTTAAGTTATGTTACTGGTCTTTGTCATACTGATTTTTAAGCACTTTATATAAGTAGATAGCCTAAAGAAGTAAATTCCTATGTGTGGAACTTCAGATATGATAGGGCAAAGGTGCTGTGGGAGAGGAATAGATTGTTCTGCAAGATCAATAAAATTTCTCCAGAGGCACACAGACTCCCCCCGTCACCACCCTCTTCACCCTCTTCCACCTTCTTCCAGTCCACCCCAGCCAATCTCCTTGGTATAAACTTACATAAATCTTATATTTTTTGTGATGGGATTGAAAAACTGGAAAGTGTACATGTTTGGCTTGGAGTTAGGAAATCCCGTTTTGATTTGTCTTCTAACTGGGTAACAGTGGGAGAGCTATTATGTCTCTTGTAAGTGGCTGAAAATGCCTACTCATGTAGGTTATGGGGAAGCTTTCATAATATGTGAAAGAATCCAGTAGTGTCTAGTTAAGAAGGAGAACAATAGATGCTAAAGGTGGAAGGAGGACAAAGGGAATCATCTACAGCATTCTCATTCCTCAAGAACCAAGGAAATATATTTCACTTCCTCCAAAAGACTTCCTCAGAATCTCCTTTTGACTTAGATACAAGAGATAGTTCCAGGCTAAGCATAATCAAATGCTGCTCTTGCTAATGCAATACTAATTTTATTCTATGAATAGCATTTTTCAGTGTTTGTAAACATTTCCATGCCAATAGAACCCTTGACCCTTCCATTTACCCTTTATGCCCCATTACAATAGTCATTGTATTATTTCAGGGTCTCCTCTCCTCATTTTAACTGTAGTAGTAGCCTCCTCACTGTCTTCCTCTCTCTAGCTTAGCTTGACTAGCTTCACAACTCCTCCACAGTCTCTAGAAGGAATTGTAACTTCCTATCATGGGAACCCAAAGTCTGTCACAAAAACTCGTAATTGCTGAAACCCTTGTATCTGTTATAACTGCCGGAGAATATGACATTCGCCTTGTTTCTGCCTTCCAACTCTCACATGAGTGCATCTGATTGATGCACAACATCAATTTGGGGGCAAGGGAATTTGGGAAGTGTAGTTTCTTAGGTTTTCAATCCCTATGATAAAGGGGAAGGCAGAGAAGCAAATAGAAATGTGTGCTTGAACACAACCAAAGCCCCATATCACCTGGCTACCCCTTCCTGATGATTGGGCCCCAACGTCTTCTTAAGCCTCTCCTCTCATTCATTATGTGCTCTAGTCTCACTGAACATCTGGCTCTTTCCTGGGATGTATTCTAGCTTATGCTCTCTCTTCATTGGTGGCCCTTTCTTCCTGCAATTGGCCTAGCTCACGTTCACCACTCCTTTAGGCATTAATTCATACCTCACCTTCTTATGGAAGCTGTCCTGATCACCCTGTCTGGTTGGGTGCACTTTGCCCATGCTTCCATGTCACCACATATTCATGCCATGCCTTATACTCATCTGTTTACTTGTCTGAACTCCCCAGAGGTTGCGGCTTCTAGAAGTTAGGGATTATATTTCAGTCTTGGTATCTCTAACAGTGTCTTATTTAGTGCTTATTTATCCACAGGAATGAAAAGACATTCAGCAAATAATTATACCACACGTACCCACAAGCCAGATACCATGATGGTCTTATTCATATTTTTATACCCAGAAATTATCTACTTTTAAGATTCACTAGGAGACACAAGCAAGTAATGCCATACCAAAAAGAGAAGGCTGGAAGTTGGTATGAGGATTGGGCGAGAATGTGACACAGACAAGCATGAGAAGATGCAAACAACCATGCTGTAAAGTCTTCATTTATTTGAAGAAATCATTGTGATACTTTCTGCCACCAATTATCTTTCCTCTTCCAATTAATGAGTGAAAGGTCATCTGTGGAGCCAGGTTTGTACCCCATTCCACTTCAGTATAATCCTTCCTTCCTCTACCACCAGGAGCAGGGTGGTTATCAGAGACCTCAAGCTTCTCTTCTGTATCCTTACAAGGAGAAATTCATCCAAACACTGCTTCCACCCCCAGCCATGAGCCAGGCCATTAAAGCATAAGACACAACTCCCCCGGGTTGACCAGCCCTTCAGGAACCCCTGGCCTCCTTGAGCCTGAAAGCCTTGGGGTTTCTGGCCCTGTCAAGGGTAATTAGGGACTCCTGTACAAATGAAGCCTGTAGTCTATCAAAATGTGTAGACATATGTGGTTGGCAGCAAGTGGGGCTATGGCTTAGCAAGTACTGGAGTCTCATCATGGAGACACATGATCCTTGTCTGCTTTGCTAGGAGAAAACCAGACCCTTTCTTTTTTCTCCCCTTTCCCCTATGTTTCCAATCGGTCTGCAGCCCTGAGATTGCTCAGAGGGAGAGAAAGGTGAAAGTATATAAAAATCTGATCTTGTTAGATGCACAATTGTATGTCCAGTTAATGTTTAAAACTTTTAAGGCTTTGGTCTCAGAGACCTAGGCTGGAAGCAGGAGACATTTATTCAGGTCCTCTTTACACATAAACATGTTTCAGCTCATTCCCCTACTCTATAAAGAACACAAGTTGGTACTTAACCTTTTCTCTCATCGCAGATCCCTTTGGAAATCTATAGAAAGTCATGGATCCTCAGGAAGTGAGTAAGTGCAACTTATGTCTTAGCCATATTAAAGCTTGGTTTTTATCTCACTATTCCTTTACAGTATAATCACTGGGGACATTTTCCCCCTGTACCCAGACATAAATCCTAACAGATTCCTTCACACCTAAATATTATGTCTGTAGTCACTTTATGTTAAAGTGTAGGTTTCATTTAGAAGTCAGAATATCTAAGAAATTAACCTGAACTCCAAACTTTAGTGTGTTCTTAGTTTGGGCCTGCTTGTGTGAAAGGTTCAAAAAGGGAAGGAGGGAGTCAGAGGCAGTGGCTCATGCCTGTAATCCCAGCAATTTGGGAGGCCAAGGCAGGCGGATCACAAGGTCATGAGTTCAAGACCATCTGGCTAACACGGTGAAACCCCATCTCTACTAAAAATACAAAAAAAAAAAAAAAAAAAAAAAAAAAATTAGCCAGGCATGGTGGCAGGCACCTGTGGTCCCAGCTACTCGGGAGGCTGAGGAAGGAGAATGACATGAACCTGGGAGACAGAGCTTGTAGTAAGCTGAGATTGTGCCACTGCACTGCAGTCTGGGTGACCAAAAAAAAAAAAAAAAAAGGGAAGGAGGGAAGTAAGGTGATAGGAAAGTCCTTCTGGAGCTGATCTTCTGTTCTAATTGTGGCAGATGTTTAGAGTTGAGTCCTTTCCTTGTCCTTGGGGCTTTGGAGCTTCTTACTGAGCACCACCTGAGCCTATGGTATTTGTGATGTGGACCATGCACCATTCTCTTTACATGGCTTCTTGGCACCTCTTCTTAAGGTTTAGATTTTAGATCCTTGCTCTCAAATTTTCTAGACCTGTGGCAGAAGCTCTTGGGCAGGTGATATGGTTTGGCTATATCCCCAACCAAATTTCACTTTGAATTGTAATAATGCACACATGTCAAGGGCAGGGCCAGGTGGAGATAATTGAATCATGGGGGAGGTTCCCCCCCATACTGTTCTCGTGGTAGTGAATAAGGCTGAGATCTGATGGTTTTATAAGTGGGAGTTACCCTGCACAAGCTCTTACCTGCCATCATGTAAGATGAGGCTTTGTTTCTCCTTTGCCTTCCACCATGATTGTGAGGCTTACTCCAACTATGTGGAAACGTGAGTCTATTAAACCTTTCCTTTATGAATTACCCAGCCTTGGGTGTGTCTTTATTAGCAGCATGAGAACAGACTAATATAGCAGGTTTCATACTACCTTTGAGCATCAGTCTCCCTCCTACTTCCAGCCCCAGGAAATACTCCCATATCTCTAGTCTCAACAGAGTCTGGGGGGTGCAGATTGACCTTAGAGCAGTCTCTGTCCCTGTGCCACAGGTAGCTTCAGCTTTCCCAGGAGTGAGACTCTCATTAGTCTTATGTCTCCCCCCACATCTTTCAATGGTACTATGGAAGCTCCCTTGACATTAGGCTGAAAGTGAAGAAATTAGCATCCACCCCAACACTTCTGGATGGAGGTGGAAATCTCCCAGACAATACTTGCTATCTTCATACATCCTTTGTTTTCTCTACATTCTTATGCTCTTGATCTGCCCGGATCCCAAGAGTCTTGGATCTGGTTCTCTGAATTTCTTTTGGTACCTGTTATCTGAACTGTGGGATTACAAAGGACATGAAAGAGACTATCACGGTGGTGTTTCAATAAAAAAAAGAGTCCCAACATCCTAAACAATATATACATACTTTTCATATGATTTCAGGCTTTAAGTCTTGCCCTGAATAGAAGCCAGGGCAAGAGTGCTTAGGTTAGACTCATTGATTCAGTTTTCATTAAGTTCCTGCTACATCCCTACATTCTATGTTAGTTGGACATCAATCCAATAGGGATACAGGGGGTAAATATGTCTGAGCCCTTACCTTTTAAAATATGTAAACTAGTTATCAGAATACTTTGTGATAAATGCTATAATGGAATAGGGAGGTGTGGGGGAAAGCATTGGTGTCAATTAAGGAAATAAGGAAAAGTCCCAGAAGAAATGATACTTTAAAGGAGACCCAAGGTAGAAAAAAATGGGGTAGAGGTGGTTGAGGGCATCCCAAAGGAAAGGATCACCACACATAAAGGTGGATAATTGTAACAGGATGGAGAAAGCAGTTCTCACAGGGGCACCTGATGGAAGATGAGTTTAGAAAAGGTAGCAGGGGTGTGGGGCCTTGATTGCCTCACTCAGGAGGTCCTCTAAGCATTCTTCCAAGTCTCCACGTTGCTCATCAGAATTAACTTCAGATCTGTGAAATAGGCAGGAAGCCATGGTGGAGCATCTTTAGTAACTGAGGCGTGAGATTATGATAGCCTGGATGAAAGTTGGGGAGCAATGGTGGAAGAGGTAGAATTAGTAAAACTTGAATGTAGCAGAAGGGAGAGGAAAAGTCTAATATGATTAAGGTTCATGGCTTAGGAAATAGAGTGGCTATTTTCAGAGGGAAAAATAACATAGGTGGAAGCAGAGCAAGATGGTGAAATAGAAAGTTCCACCAATCATCTCTTACCCCACAAGGATACCAAGTTAACAGCTATCTACACAGAAAAAGACATCTTTATAAAGAACCAAAAGAGTCAGCTGAGCCCTCTGAGTACCTGGTTTTAACTTCATATTGCTGAAAGAGGCACTCAAGAATTGGAGAAACTGTCCTAAATCACCATCACCACCTCTCCCCTAGCCCCAGAAACACCTATGTGGTGTGGAGTGTCTGAGTGCTGAGGGAGGGAGAACACAGCAATTGTGAAGCAATGAACTCAGTGATGTTTTGTTAGAGCAGAAAGGAAACCTGGACCAAACTCAGCTGATCCACACCCACGAAGGGAGCATTTAAACCACCTCTAGCCAGAGGAGAATCCCCAATCCCAGCAGTCTGAACTTGACTTCCCACAAACCTTACCACCAAGGGCCTAAGCCATCTTGGTCTCCAAGTAAACTTGAAAGGCAGTCTAGGCCATAATGACTGCAACCTATAGGCAAGTAGTAGAGCTGAACTAGGCCCAGAGACAGTGTTCTCTGGGGTACACCACCTACTGAGACACCAGCTGGGGCAGCAAAGAGTGCTAGCATCACCCCTCCCCTAATCCCAGGCTGTACAGCTCACAGCTCCAAAAGAGACCTCTTCCACTTGAGAAGGAAGAATGGGGAGGACTTTGTCTTGTACCTTGGATACCAGCTCAGCCACAGAAGGATAGGGCACCAAGTCAAGAGGCCCCCTTTCTAGGTCTTAGTCCCCCAGACAACATTTCTAGAGGGACACCCTGGGCCAGAAGAGAACCTTGAAGGAAATAACAGTCCTGCCAGCATTCATCACCAGCTAAAGTGCTGAAGGAAATACCTTTTACCCTAGAATAGTACATCAAACAAAAATATTCTTCAAACATGGAGAAATAAAAACCTTCCCAGACTAATAAAACCTAAGGTATTTCATCAATACCAGACCCATCCTATAAGAAATGCTAAAGGGAATACTTCAATCAGAAATAAAAAGACATTAATGAACAGTAAATAATCATCTGAAGGTACAAAACTTACTGGTAATAGTAAGTACACAGAAAAACGCTATTATAAACACTAACTGTATAAACTACTCTTATGCTAAGTAGAAACACTAATCAAAAATAATAATGACAACAAATTTAACAGTACAATAAGATACAAATAAAAACAAGTTAAAGTGAGGGGACAAACTTAAGATTTTTAGTTCTCTTTGCTTGCATGTTTATGCAAGCCTTGTGGTGACCTCAAACCAAAAAACATGCAACAAATACACAAAAAATAAGGAAGGAACTAACTCATATCAGAGAAAAATCATCTTCACTAGAGGAAGACAGGAAAGAAATACCATAGAACAACCAGAAAATACCAAAATGACAGGACTAAGTCCTTATCAATAATATTGAATGTAAGTGAACTAAACTCTCCAATCAAGAGACATAGACTGGCTAAATGGATGAAAAAACAAGACCCATTGATCTGTTGCCTACAAGAAACACACTTCACCTATAAAGACACACATAGGCTGAAAATAAAAAGAAAATTATTTCGTGCCAATGGAAACAAAACCAGGAGTCACTATACTTACATCAAACAAAATAGATTTGAAGACAAATTATAAGAAGAGACAAAGAAGGTCACTATATAATGATAAAGGGGTCAATTCAGCAAGAGGATATAGCAATTTTAAGTATATACACACTTAAAATAATGGGAGTACCTAGATATATAAGGGAAATGTTAGAACTAGAGAGATAGACCTTAATACAGTAATAGTTGGAGACTTCAACACCCTGCTTTCAGCATTAGACAGATATTCCAGACAGAAAATCAAAGACAATCTGCATTATATTGCAAATGGATCTGATATTTACAAAACATTTCATCCAAGAGCTGCAAAGTACACATTCATTTCCTCAGCACATAGATCATTCTCAATGATAGACTATGTTAGGTCACAAAACAAGTAACAAAACCTTCAGAAAATCGAAATATCAAGCACCTTATCTGACCACAACGAAATAAAACTGAAAACAAGAGGAATTTGGGAAACTATACAAATACATATAAATTAAACAATGTTTCTCATGATGAGTGGGTCAATGAAGAAGTTAAAGAAACTGAAAACCTTCCTGAAACAAATAACAGAAACAACATACCAAAACCTGTGGGATATAGCAAAAGCAGTAATCAGAGGGAAGTTTATAGCTATAAGTCCCTACATCTAAAAGAGGAAAAACTTCAAATGATACATCCTGAATGAGAAAAGCAAGAGCAAACCAAATCCAAAATTAGAAGAAATAACAACTAGAGCAGAAATAAGTGAAAAAAATATAAAAGATCAATAAAACAGAAAGTTGGTTTTCTGAGAAGTTAAAAACAAACCTTTAGCTAGACTAAGAAAAAGATCCAAATAAATAAAATCAGAAATGAAAAAGGAGACATTACAACTGATACTACAGAAATTCAAAGGATCATTAGTAACTGCCATGAGCAACTATCTGCCAATAAACTGGAAAATCTGAACGAAATTGATGAATTCCTAGATATATATGACCTACCAAGATTGAACCAGGAAGAAATTCAAAACCTGAATAGACTAACAAGTAACAAGATCAAAGCCATAATAAAACGTCTTCCAGTAAAAAAAAAAAAAAAAGCCCAGGACCTGATGGCTTATTACTGAATTCTACCAAACATTTAACTAATATCAATTCTACTCAAATTATTCCAAGAAATAGAGAAGGGAATACTTCCAAACTCATTCTATGAGGCTAGTAGTGCCAAAACCAGAGAAACACACATCAGAAGAAAACTACAGGCCAATATCTGATGAATATTGATGCAAAAATCCTAAAAAATATATTAGCAAACAAATTCAACAATACATTAGAAAGACCATTCATCATGACCATGTGAGATTTATCTCTGGGATGCAAGATGGTTTAAGATATGCAAAATAAATAAAATATGATATATCAACAGAAAGTGATAAAAAACCATATGATCTTTCCAGTTGATGTGGAAAAAGCATTTGACAAGATTTAACAACCCTTCATAATAAAAACCCTAAAGAAACTGGATATAGAAGGAACATACCTCAACATAATAAGTCATATGACAGACCCACAGCTAGTATCATACTGAATGGGGAAAAACTGAAAGCCTTTTCTCTAAAATCTGGAACACAACAAGGATGTCCACTGTCACCACTGTTATTCAACATATTCCTAGAAGTCCTAGCTAGAGCAATCAGACAAGAGAAAGGCATAAAGGACATCGAAATTGGAAAGGAAAAAGTCAAATTATCATTGTTTGCTGATGAAAAACCTAAAGACTTCACAAGAAAACTTATGACTGAAATCTGGTAAAGTTGCAAGATGTAGAATCCCACATACAAAATCAGTAGCATTTTATATGCCAACAGTGAACAACATTAAAAAAAATCTGAAAAGCAATTGCATTTATTATAGCCACTCGTAAGATTAAATATCTGGAAATTATCTTAACCAAATAAGTGAAAAATCTGTATAATGAAAACTATAAAACACCAATGAAAATGTAAAGAGGGCACACACAAAAAAAGTGGAAAAACACTCTGTTCATGGATTGCAAGAATCAATATTGTTAAAATGTCCATACTTCCCAAAGCAATCTACAGATTCAATGCAATCCCTATCAAAATACCAATGACATTCTTCATGAAAAAAGAAAAAAAATCCTAAGATTTATATGGAATCACAAAAGACCCAGAATAGCCAAAGCTATCCTAAGCAAAAAGGACAAAACTAGAGGAACCACATTACTTGACTTCAAAATTATACCAGAGCTTTAGTAAACAAAACAGCATGGTAGTGGCATAAAAACAGACATAGACCAATAGATCAGAATAGAGAGCCCTGAAACAATTCTACACACCTACGGTAAACTCATTTTTGAGAAAGGTGCCAAGAATACATGCTAGGGAAAAGAGTCTCTTCAATAAATGGTGCTGGGAAAACTGGATATTCATGTGCAAAAGAATGGAACTACACCCCTATCTCTCACCATATACAAAAAATCAAATCAAAATGAGTTACATACTTAAATTGAAGCCTTCAGACTATGAAACTACTACAGACTATGAAAACATTGGGGGAAAATCTCCAGGACATCGGTCAGGGCAAAGACTTCTTGAGCACTAACCCACAAGCACAGACAACCAAAGCAAACATGGACAAATGGGATCACATTAAATTAAAAAGCTTCTGCATAGCAAATGATACAATCAAAGGGAAGAGACAACCCACAGAATGAGAATATACTTGCAAACTACTCCTCTGACAAGATTAATAACCAGAATATATAAGGAACTCAACTTCTAGAAGAAAAGCTAAACTGATCAAAAGATGGGCAAAAGATTTGAATTAGACATTTCTCAAGACAAATGTCAAACAGGCATAGAAAAAGGTGCTCAACATCATTGATTAGAGAAATTTAAATGAAAACTATGAGATGTCATCTCACCCCAGTTAAAATGGCTTATATCCAAAAGAAAGGCAATAACAAATGCTGGTGAGGTTGTGTAGAAAAGGGAATACTTGTACACTATTAGTGGGAATGTAAATTAATACAACTACTATGGAAAGCAGTTTGGAGGTTCCTCAAAAAACTAAAAGTTTAACTATCATATGATCTAGCAATCTCACTGCTGGTTATATACCCAAAAGAAAGGAAATCAGTATAGAGTATAGGTAAGAGAAGCTATGAGCATTGGTCAGAGGAGCAATATCAAGAATTAGCTTCAAAGAGTAAACCCATTGTAAGAATAGGAATTGAATTAAAGTGTTGGGACTGACATGCCAGCCTGAGGTCCCTGACCAGACCAGCCAACTATGGTTCCTATGCCTATCAAATCTCTCCCAATGATCTTTATGTACTAAAAAAAAAAAAAAAAAAAAAAAAAGACTTTCATTTGGTTTCTATCCATCACACCTCTACTTCTGCCCACAAATAATTCTTGATGCATCCCTCTCAGTTGTCTATCCTGCCTTACTTCTGATGGCAGGGGCACCTGCTTCTGGATTCTGCCCTTTGCTTTATAGTGAGCTCTCTGACTGCTATGTTTTATTTCAATATTGAGTGTATCTGATGTTTACTAAAATACTGTTTGGTGAGTGGTAAAAATAAAGAAGCACTGTCGATGCTTTTTGATGCACACACATTAGGAAAAGTTAAATGTCTGTATGATTCTATGAAGTTTCAAGAGATTCTTTGATTACTCTTCACTTATTGAAACTGTTGGTAGTGAAAAAACAAAAAAATAAAACAACTTTTTTTCCCAGTGTTTGGAAGAGGCTGTGACTCTGAGTCATTGTAGAGTTACTCTGAGAACCAAGCAGTTCATCAATTTCGGGATATTGAGGACAAGTCAGAGGTAAGAGCCAAAAAAAAAGAGGTAAATACTGCAAATACTACCTAGGAGGCAAAACGAGTGACCAAGGATGTGAAACCAAGGCCAGTTGTCAAGGGTCAGTGCTTACAGGTCATATCCTAAGTCAGGAGGCATTGTATCATAGTTCAAATATGAAACCTCAAGGCAGTAAGGACTTGGCTGGTATTAGGGTCACCAGATGCCAAGGTGGCTAAGAGTTGTAACAAAAGTTAACTTAAGAATATTAATGTGGAGCACTTTAGAATAGTGTCAAGAGTAAGACTTGAGTATCTGATGAATTTCTCCCAAGCTCCAGAATCACACATACAGCCACAGTCTCAATAGCTCCCCTTTATTGTCTACCACCTCATACATGGCCAAACCCAGAGCCATAGGCATAAACTGAGGGAAACGTACTGCTGCATCAGTGATGGGTCTGAGCTATGTGTTTATTAGCTTGTTTGAGCCTTCCAGTTCCGCCCATGTTTGATCTTTAACGCACCATTTCAATATTTTGATGGAGTGTTGCTGGGCCCATCTGACCTTATGACTTGGTGGGTCTGGCAGGATTCAGCTCATGATGGGGAGCGTGGGGGTACTATAACATTCATTTTGGTGGTAGTTGAGGGCAGTTTGAAGGACTAACTGGTGATAGTACAAAAATACCCACTCTCTCTTCTGTTTCTACTTCTATCAAAGAAAACCTTTTTCAAGATATGAAATAGTTACGAGGGCATAAACGAAGTTAGGAGAAAAGATCAACTAGATTATAAACTATAAAGTTATTTCTCCTTTTTCTAGGCTCAGAAGAGCACATCTGAAAGTAACTTAAAAACTTATAGGTTTGACATAATACTTCTGTTAATCAAAGAATAGGATGCAAGAGTAGAAAATATGCAACTTTTGTAAAAGGAGAAGGTAGAGTTTTGAAAGTTATAGATCAGTGAGCTTAATGTCAACTAGTAAATTCTAGAGAAGATTACTAAACAGGTGGAGAATAAAGCAGCACTATCTATGAGGAACTATTAAATACCTTACTATGTGAATTCCTTTTAAAAAGTTCTAAATTGGTAAAATAAAAAGTTGTACAGTTATCCATTAGAGATGATATGGCATGGCTCAAAAAAGCTAACATAGGCCTGGGGATAACAGTGAATGTATACTGTCCATTCCAGGGGCCTGTGTGGTGATTGTCATCCCAGGACTTGCCATCAATTCCACACACATTTTTTTCCCCAGTGGAAACTTCTATCATACGGTTTGCCAGATCATAAGGCCCAAGCAACAGGGCTGATTGCATCATGGCCTGGACAAGCATCTGTTGTTTGTTTTTGTTTTTTTTCTCCAGCTCTGGGTCTGGTCAAGGCTGTCAGGCTTTCACATCACCTGGGACATAAGCCAGAGCAGCTCCCCTGTGTGTGGGATCAGCTTCCTCCAGAACCTGAGACCCATTAGGCATTGTGCTTCCTCCTTCGTGGCAGGAGATATAAGTGGCAGCAATTTGTTTTTTTACGTTAGAGGAAATTCGAGAATACCTGTGACCATTGGACCTCTAAATATTTTATGGATATGGCCAACGTTTTAATATTCTGGAGTATATGTGTCTTACCAAGGCTGCCAGTATGCTGGCTAACTCTTGCTCAAGTGGATCAATCAACAGAAGTTCATTGATGTAATAGATCATTGTAAAGTTCTACGGGGTATCCAGATGGTCCAGATAACTTTAAGCTATTATGAAATAAGGCAGAAAAGTTAACTTAGGCCTGGGGATAACAGTGAATGTATATTGCTCATTCCATCTGGCTAACAGGACAGCCATCATTGCATATTTTAGTGATGCTAGCGTTCTACTCACTGGTACATTTTCTACTGCCTTCATAAATTTGCCTTCAGCATCTTCCTATAGGACACATCTGTTGGGGGTTCCAGTCATATACATTGTATACCCTTCAGCAAGTCTGTTTCTAAGCTTTTTATACCTTCTTTTGCCATTTAAGCACAGCATTTTTTTTGCATTTAAGCTTTGCTGAGTATGAACTACAACATCCATGCTTCTAGAAGCCATCATAATAGCAGATTCATACCATTTCTGGAGATCCTTGGCAGGCTGTTAAGTCCTGCATCTTAGGAGATTGTGCCCAAATCAGTAAACTTTTCTTTATTTACCCTCTTTGATCAACCATGTCAGAAGTCAGTTCTCCGTGCATTCTCCTATCCTTTACTGGTAACATATTGGCTAGGAGAAGACTTCCTATCCATGTTTCCAGATATGATTAGGCTTAGTTATAGCATAACCTAAGCTTGGTCACCAGGAGGATAGAAGACATGCAGTTAGGTCACAAAATCTCTGCAATTCTTACAGCACTTTATTTGGCAAGGGGATGTGTGCTAGTTCTTAGTAAGCAGGGGAAGGCCCCATATGCAAGCACAGAAGATTTACATAGGTTAGGGGACCAAAATCTTCAGAGGTATCAACCCAAATGAATCTATATTCCATGTATTATGTTCAAGATTATAAATATCAAATGGGATCATAAATACAATGGGGAGAAAATAAGGGGCACCTGGGACAATTGCCATAATGATAAACATTTCTGCAGTCTCCTTATTTGTTGTGGGTATGTGTGTTTATAAAATGATATTGGTCAGAGAAGCAAGATAGATCAGGCCACTGAGCAAATAGATCAGGCCACTGAGCAAATAGATCAGGCCACTGAGCAAATAGATCAGGCCACTGAGCAAAATAGTCACTGTTCTAGAATCAAAGAATATCCCCTTTCACCTCATGCCACTCTCCTGAACTTCTGGGCACTGGACTCTGTCTGCCTAGATCTATAGCCCACTTCTCCCTGCCTTACTTGGCAACCATCCAGGGGCTTATCCCTCAGGTTGACTGCAAGACTGCTCCCAGTCCTGATCCCTGTTGGCTAGCTCTGTCTAGAGGCTTTCATATCAGGGTGACAGATGTACAGATAAACCTATGCTATTGCTACCACTGCTGGTAAGGAGTGGCTGCAGAAGAGACTTTCAGACTTAGAGCAGCTAATCAGGTCTCATCACCACCACTGACTGCCCATGTGTTCTCTTGGGAGTTACCAAACCTCTTACAGCACCTCCGTTAAATAGGAATATAATCCTCACAAATGGCAAATGTATTCAACACAAGAATAGGTGAAATAACATTTCAATGACACGTAGATTCTATGTATTGGTCAATGTCACAATAGATGACACACGTTGATTAGGATGAGTTTGACAGTTGATTTACAGTTGGCTATTTTAGAGATGTAGCAGTAAAGGAACCATAAGGCATAGTCCAACTTGGGGCTTGGGTCAGGTAAAGAATGAGGGAATGGGAATAGTTCTTAGAAGCTTGAAGCAGAGATTGTAGAGAAGAGGAATACAGCCAGCCTGAGGCAATTTCACAGGGAAGGAGTTAGAGTAAGTACACTGAACGTCACTCCTTTTTTCCTGTCTGGTCCTCCATTGGCTGAACTCAGCCAGATGTCAAAGAGCAGGGGAGCACACTGATGTGGTTCATATAAGTCAGTCTCTCGGGCAGAGAGCAAAACAGGAAGGCTGGGGAGTGGATCTGAAAGGGCAAACAGAAGCTGCTTTGCACAGTTGCGGCTTGGGCAGAAGAAAATGGCAACTGTGTGTTAGAATTCATTCAAGTAAAACTCTGGTTTCTAATGGAAGTGTCAAGCATTTAACAGTCCAAAATAAGAACAGAGTATTTTCAAAAGATTTAGTATCCCCTAAACATTGGGCATTATGTTAAATGGAAACTCCTATTAGGTCACCATTCTCTCAACAGTTTTTATATTATAGGTATTAGCCTTTCTCATTCTCACTTGAGAGACTCAGTGGCTTGTCCAGGTCATGTAGCTAAACAGTAAGCCAACTCAGACCCAGATTCTGTCTGACTCCACAACCCATGCTCTCTCCATTATAACATGAAACCTAAGATGTAAATATACACAAAACTGGCCCTTTAAAAGATAAACAGCCCTATTGGGCAAGCTTGTTTGGAATTGGGAAGGTTAACAGAGGTAACTTCAACATGTGGGAAACAAGCTGATGAGAAAGGAAATCCTGTTCTTGTCTTGGCCCTATAAAGAAAACATTGAGCAAAATGCTGACACAGCTAACCTCCCAGAAAACCCCACAGACTGACTTCTGCCTAACAGGGCTTAGGATTCATGTGGTCAAGCGCATTTTGTAGTGGGTTATGTGGTTGTTTCCCTAGGTCACATGAAACTGAACCACATGAAATCACCAACACCCTGTTCACTTCTTTACTGACAATTTTCCCTTTGATTCACCTTCCTAAATTTCCACTTATGTTACAGGTTACCAGCCACACAAGCAGGCTCACAGTAAAAACTATACGATAGCCAAGGGCAAAATAAGAAAGATAAATTTTTGTTGAGTATTTTTTGTCAGGAAATATGCTGGGTACTTTTTACGTTAAACAAACACTCAACTCTTTCTACGTACAACCACTTCAATCTTTAAGCTCTGTTGGTTTCATTTTACATAAGATGTAACTCAGAGGTTTAAGCAATTTGCTTAAAGTCACACACAGGGCCTAAAAAAATGTGTGGATAGAATTTTTACCCAGTTCTTCTAGAAACTTTAGACATCTAGCCTGAGGCTAAAGATTCTGTGCTAACACTTTGCTGGGGAATAAAATTCTAAGGAAACAGGAGTTGGAGGAAAGGGAAGAGACAAGGAAAAAGGAATGGGGAAGAGACAAGGAAAAAGGAATGGGGAAGGGGAGAGGGAGATCAGCGTAACCGTGCATTTTGGGTTACCACAGCTTGGCAACAAGCCAATTACCTAGTTTTGCTGGGCATCTTTAGAGGGACCCTATGAAGCTGCTGTGTCTCCACACTGGAAGAAAGAATTTGTTCACCACCTCGCACTGGGCAGATATGGCTCCACTCTCTCATTCTCACTTGAGAGACTCAGTGGCTTGTCCAGGTCATGTAGCTAAACAGTAAGCCAACTCAGACCCAGATTCTGTCTGACTCCACAACCCATGCTCTCTCCATTATAACATGAAACCTCACTAAGATGTAAATATACACAAAAGTGGCCCTTTAAAAGATAAACAGCCCTATTGGACACTTCTAGGCTGTTCAACTGAGGAAGTTAGCTCACTGAACTGTGATATGAAAACCCCAGGGCAGAAGGCAAGGGGCGCTGGTGTGGGCTGTCAGGTAGGCACTGGCAGGGCACGTCCTTGAGGGACCCAAGGGATGAGGAGCAATCGACTCTGCTCCTAGTAGTCTCTGCAAGCCCCTGTTAATAGCAACACTGGAAGCTGCAGAGATGAGGGTCTGAGATCATGCCAATAATGCCAGCCCTCTCTAGGACTCAGCTATTCAGAAAGCTGGGTGAGGGTAGACCCTGTAGGGGCCATAATCTAAATCTCCCACAACTGAGGGACACAGATCTGTTTTTTCTTCTTACCCTTGAATGATTCCCAAAAGGTTTTAAGCAAAAAGTCAATCTAGAAAGGATGGGTTGATTGGAACATCATTTAGGTTCTGAAGGTCAGGTGCCATTTCTTAATATCTAATGTTTTCCTTGGGAAAATTTCAAAACTATGAAGCTAATTATTCTCATTGTAGAAACTCTAGAAAACATTTGGAAGATATATAAAAGTAATAGGAAGAAAAAACCACATGTATAATAGCTAGAAATAGCCATTGACAGCATTATGTACATGTCCACATAAAAGCATCATATAAATGTTAAGCAAAAAAGGAATTAAAATTGCATATGAACAGTGTATCATCTCATTTTAAGGTATTTTTTATTGTGGCAAAATGTGTATAAGTTTCCATTTTAACTATGAAGAGCACAATTTGGCAGCAGTAACAACCCTTCAACTATTACCTATTCCCATTGTGTGGGTCACAAGTGGGAGTCCAACAGCATACCTCTGGGAAATCCCATGCCTATGATAGCTGTAAAAGGCTAAGTTCAGCAACCAAAGCCTGATAAGAATAACATGAGGGCTCAGGGATGCAGCACCAGCAGCTAGGAGTCTGCTGAGGTTCATTACAAGGTTCAAGAAATGTGGAAGGACATGGCATCTGCTGTGCTTCTGTGGCATCCCCAGAGAATAAGAAAAGGATATCTTTTGCTTAAACCACAGACCAGAGGTCTATAAACCTACAGTTTAGTGTCTACTGTGGGAAGAAAGGTCTTCTCCCGTAACATATAGTCATCTGCCTCCATGGTAAAGCCCACACTCCCCAGATTCCCTTCTGAAATGAGCCTGAGTCTTTAGATAATGAGAATCTGGATTGCTCTACTAGGCAAGTACCCTAGGCCTCCCCAGGTGCAAGCTGAACAGGAGGGAAACAAGGATGGGTAGAGTGGAGGGAGGTGTTGACTATCAGTTACAACCTGGGGGCTACCTGTAATAGAAGAGATTGGATCTTGATTCATTAATCCACCTGTACTAAGTCTTGTGGCAATTGCAGTGAGTAACCTCAAAGGCTGAAATGGAGGAGAAATGGTGATGGGCATGACTGGTGGAAAGGACGGACGGTATTCGATGTTTCTTGCTCTGCCTCCTGTCTTCTTGGCTTTCCTTTCATTTCACCCATTAGCTCTCAACACCTGTTGCCTGCTTTCTCTGCTTTCTGCCCTAGGTCTTCCCTGGCACCTCAGAGTTAGGTCGATGTGTACTCACTCAATGCTCATGCTTAGGCTGACCTGGACATAGAGGGGGGTGATACACATGAGTAAGCCTTCACCAGTGAGGAATGGAGTCCATGCTTTTATCCTCTCCTGCACCCCAGTTCCATCTATTGAGTGGATCATTCTGAGGCACATTCTATACATCTCCTCAGAGGTCCCAGTGGGATTGAGCCCTGGCTGTTCAATGATGAAATGGATGGTGCATCCTTGCACTGGCTTTCTTCTTTTTCTGTCTTACTGTTTCTATCTCCACAACTCCTCTCTTTCTTGAAATAACTTTCCCAAGTAAATTGCATGCTAGCAAGCCCTTATCTGAGTCTGTGCTTTCTAGGAGAACTCAGGCTAAGATAAGTAGTATATATCCAACTCTGAATATCATAAGCCTTTCTATATCAGTATAAAGTACATAAACATTTCTAATGGCTGTAACATAAGGCAGACTCTCAAGCCACACTGCCTGTCAAATGACTTAAGTAACCTTGGACAAATCATTTAACTTTTTAATGTTTTTTTTTTTTTTTTTTTTTTTTTTTTTTTGAGGTGGAGTTTCCCTCTTGCTGCCCAGGCTGGAGTGCAATGGCACTATCTCGGCTCACTGCAAACTCCGTCTCCCAGGTACAAGTGATTGTCCTGTCTCAGCCTTCCAAGTAGCTCTGATTACAGGCATGTGTCACCACTCCCAGCTAATTTTTTTGTATTTAGTGGAGATGGGGTTTCACCATGTTAGTCAGGCTGGTCGTGAACTCCTGACCTCAGGAGATCCACCTGCCTCGGCCTCCCAAAGTGCTGGGATTATAGGTGTGTGCCACTGCTCCCAGCTGGTGTCAATTTTCTTGTATATAAAATGGATCATAGCAATAATCCTCATAGAGTTTGAGAGAATGTTAATTCAGATTAAGTGCTTTAAACTTTGCCTGGCACAGAATTGCTAACACTTACATTGTGCTTTCTATTATTTTTATAGCAAATTGGCTCAATACCGTTTTTCTACTCTTTCCACAATTTTTTCACAGTGAAACAATGCACTGGGTGAACCATATTGGCATGAATTGGGTCTGCCAATAATGTTCGCTGAGTGAACAAATATCTGAAATGCAGATATGATTTACACAGTATTTCCTTAGGATAGATTTCTAGAAGTAGAATTTCTGGGTCCAAATATCTCATGCCTGTTGTTACTGTAAGCGTATAACACCCTTTCTTATAATGGCCTATTTTTGCCTGTGACCCCTAAGATGAAAGTTCTTGAGGTAGGAGCCAGGCCTTTTTGTTCTTCATTGAATGCTTAGCACTTGACAAATTAAGGACCCCTTCTTTGTGCCAGACCGTATATTAAATGAATAAATGCACATAAGGTATTATATATATTTCTAAAGTGTTTTCCAGAATAGGTGGCATATCTTATTTTTAGTGAGCTTGTAAAGTATAATAAAAATATAACTATATTGATGAAGACATGGAAGACATTTCATTAGAAACTCATACAAGACATAGGATCTGAATTTCCAAGAGCTGACACTCAGAATGTATTACTGTAATATAAACTTACTCATCTACCCCATTAAAAAACAAACAGGTTTCATTTTGCAACTGTGTCAATACCATGGGGCAGAAACGGATCCCATAAGAAAAGAAACATTTGGCCTTCATAATTAAAAGTCAATATTAGACGAAGACCCCAAATAGGCCAGGCAATCACCTGCCTCCTCTTAGTTCACACGTTGAGGATTCCTCCCTTATATACTGTGGGAGAAACAGCTGCTTTGCCAAGGCTCACCTGGTTAGAATTTTTCATGGAGCGTGACTTTGAGAAAAAAGCCCAGTCAAGCAAAACTGTGCAAATTAATTTGGGTTTATGTTACCAAGTGTGTATTCTGACCGGTTGTCTGCAAAGGGGTCTGAAAGAAAATTGAAACATTAAGTGTCATATAAACAGAAAAAGTGACCACTTTGGAAGCAATAAAATTAGTACCTTCTGGCAAATTAAACTCAGTTACACAAGGATATTAAGTATAAACACAATGGATTGAATCAGACACAATATAAACACCTACTAATTTGGAGATTGGTAGGATTTTAAAAACATCTTAAATTATTACTGAGCATTTGTATCCTATCATGATGGGTACTAGAGACATGGGGATAATGATTCATTCTCTTCTATCAGGATTATATAGTTACAATATAATGCATATAAAACAAATTGCAATGGGAACACACACTAAAGCAATTCGTTTTGCTTGTCATGAGTGGGGAGCGGTTATGGAAATCTTTTATTTCCAGGTATAATGCAGACACAATGAGTCATCCTGGTCTTTGAGATTCAAAGTTTCTTGGCTTAAACTTCTGTCTCACAAGATGAGAAACTCACTGCCCTTCTAAACTTGAGATTCTTGAATGGGAGGGTTCCGAAGAGGTTTATATTTTTCCTCGTCACAATGGCTATGGGTTCCCGATTCTAATGAATTAGACCGTTTCATCAATGCCTGGCTCTCACACATATTTTCTTCACATTGCATCATTCCTACACTGAAAACCACCCCATGCTTCACTCCTCTAAAGAGGACCGACACCAGCTATCCAGCATCAGACTTTTCCTAAATGACTGGTAAAGAGAAGGGTCTCAAATTGTAGTGTCAAATCAAGTTTAGCCTAAAGCTTCCTCCTTACATATTTTAATTTCAGCCTAAAGGTTTGTCTGCACATCATGAACTGTAACCTAAATAGTTGTAAATAGACTGTATCCTACTCTTGTGACAGTCACCAAGTTTCAGCCAATCTAAAAAGGTGGCCAACTGTTCAAACCTTGTTCAAATAAGGCAAACCCTGAGCTGTAACCAATCCAGCCATTTCTGTAAGTCGCTTTCCTTTTTCTGACTGTAAATCTTCCACCATAGGGCTGTACTGGGGTCTCAGCCTACTCTGGCTCAGGAGGCTGCCCAATTCACAAATTGTTCTTTGTTCAATTAAACTCTTAATTTAGCTAAAGTTTTTAACGGTAGCAATCACACCACCAGCTCAAGTATTTAAATATTCTTATTCTTCTGTCTTGTGTCCATTTGGCCACTAGGAGTTTGACTGTTTCTTACTCTTTCTCTTTGAGTCTACTTCTCACTGTTGTACACCCTAGACTCCCAATTCTTGTAGATAAATAACCCCATATTAACTTACTTCACTTTTTATAGATTTGAGGGGTCATCATTGTAGTGTCTTAAATGTAGAGGGGGCATGATTTATTTCAGATAATGGCATAACAGGACAAATGGCAGGGACATGGAGATCTGAAATAATTCTTTTCAAACCCTAAATCTAGTCTGAAATTTATAACCAGGCATGCATTGGCAACAGCTGAGCCTCGGTGTCCTCAAATTAAAAATGGGGACATAAGCTATCTCACAAAGTTGTCATTTTACCAGATAAAATGGTATCTGGGCAGGGGGAGATTCCTGAACAGGGATAAAACCTTGAGATTTTAGGAAAAGATTGAAACAATCTGGCAAGCTGTGGGCCAATGAGGCCCATAGACAAATGGAGTTTGTGTGTTTCTTGGCATACTTACACTTTAGTTATAGACATTTAAAAAATTAGAATACTTCCCACAGAAGTTTGGGCATTCAGCATTTTGAAAGGTCAGAAGATCTAAAGCTGGTCCTGCCAGCCTTTTTCTCCCTCCCAACAACTGGCCAGGCCTGTACTACTAGCTGTCTGGGTGGCTTTACTCCTTTCTGTTGACACCCCATCAGCTTTTAGGGCTGTGCTCCTACCATGTGTGCAATTCCAAGGATCTTGTTATGGAAGGCAGATATCAAAATATCTGGTCCAATGAAAATTCATACAGTCATGAAAATAGAAGGACCAAACCACTGAAACTGGGATTCTTATGGGACTTTGAAATATATGGTTGCTGGAATAGTGTCACGGTAGCAGGTAAAGGGCCGTAAAGGTAGGTAGGGATGGGATAGAGACTCAACATTTAAGTTCGGATGAAACTCAGCAATACTGCAACACAGTCACTCAGGCCTAGCTCACTTATTCGGTGCAGGCTTTGCAACAACAAGAGCTATAGTTCAGTTTCTAGGACTCTAAGTTCCTTCTTGACCTGTTTCCTCTTATCTTATCAAAACAGTTTCAGCAGCTAGAGAATGCAGGTAGGTAGAGAGGCCCCTCTGTTGGCTGATTCCTTCCATATGTGGGTTATTTCATTTTCCAAGGGGCCCTAGGGTTTAGCAAAACTACTTGTTCAGTGTAATCACCTATGAGCTAGTATAAACTCAAGCTTTGCTGCAATTTATTAGTCACTGACATGCCAAGAAAAAAACGGTTGAAAAAAACTAAGAAAACAGCTATTTGAGATTCTAATCTAAGGTTCATTTGAGCATGTTTGGGGTTTAAAAAATATTAGATCTATTTCTATCAGCATCCATGCAACATCCTACACAGAGTGATATTTTAAAGCCAATTTGGCTTCAGTGAGCCCACATTTCCAAAACAACCCCAAATGGGTTTTAGCAGCAAGCCTCTAATCCCCAGCAATATTGGTGTTTGAAGCCCTCTAATGAGGAATCAGGGCATCAGGCCCGTCTTAGTGTTGCTCTGTAAATTCTGAATGGCACAGAGCATCTTTTAAACGTAGAAAGATGGTACGCTCTAGAGCAGATGAATGTCTTTCTTGAAAACTAAGTAGTCATCACGTTAGTGCTGAGTAGTTTCTTAAAAATCTTCCTTTTAAAAATTAGGGAAGTATAGGCCAAGAGAAGAAATTTCATTCAGCAAGCTGAGCCCTTACTGCTTGTGGCACTGTGACATAGTGGGAGAAGAACTCTTGCCTTCATGGAGCTTAGAGACTGGCAGATGAGTCATACATGATAAATAAGTGTAAGACAAGGGCTAGGATCAGTACCATAAAAAACTACCATAGACATATTTGATCCGAGATGGTGGAAGGTCCCAGAGGAAGTGACAACTAAGCAGAGATCTTAAAGACATGGGAAGCAAGTAAGCAAAGCAAGTGGGAGGCAGAAGAGTGACCTGCCAGGGGGTAAAGAGGAGTTCTGGCTTCTGGGCAGTGGTGGAGGGAATGCCCTGTGCCAAGTTCTTTATTCTTACTCGCCCACACTTATGCTCCTCCAAACTAGCTTTAGAATGTTGCTGTTCCCACCTCTAATTATCTTTCTGTGCCATGCACTATCCCAGACTCTGCAAATGCTTAATTCCAAAGTCTAGTCAACAGACTATAATTACTGAAATGTCTGTTTTGTCAAACTTACTTGCTTATTTTTTGGTAGAAATGCTAACAGGAAATCTTCCAAAAGATTTTTCAAAACTTCTAAATCCATAATGAAGAAAAAAAACTCCTTGGCTAATTGGACTTTAAAACATTTTTTTTTCCATTTTAAATTGCTTGTCAGAGAAGTCATTGACCAATAAGATGATACATTCCGTTCTTATGTTGCTATATGGGACCGAAGTAACTGAAAAATATTAACAATCAGCCCTGTGATGGGAGGCACCTGGATATCTTGGCCCCCTTGTTAGATCACTGGACAGTTCATTAGTGCGAATGTTAACAGGATTAAACAAATGTTTTTGCTAAGTCAGCTCTAGCCAATTATATTGCTTTTGGCTAAGGACATCACAAATCACACTGAGCATAGGGTAGGTCGTCTGTATTTTAATAATCATGTTGAAATATTAACACTCAAAAATACTAACCTTGTTTAAAGAATTAGGTCCACAAGAACCCATTCATTGTATTGTCACTTTAGAAATAGTGGTAAAAAATCTTAGCTCTCATTTTAGAATTGATATTGATGTACATGTCAAACGTACACGTCAGTCTAACATACACGTCAGTCTAATGTACACATCAGTATCTGATAATAGGTTACTTTCTCTGAGATAGTGGGTACTAGTTAAACACCATCTTAAAACTAGTCATGATTCTGAATTCTCTGGTAGAATTAAGATTAATTACAATCCAAATAAAGTTGAGATGCCTAGTGGTTCAGCCTTAGAATGTCACATTTAAGAAAAAAAGTCAGTTATTTCACATTTTTAGAAATATTTCAAAAATGCAAAAGGTAGAGGGTTCTAGATGTTGCCACATGTTCTAGAGTTTTTCCCCTATTTCTCTCACATGCAGAGATGTTTGGCAGTCTCTTCCCTTGCTCCAGACTTTCCATATTTTCAAACCTGGACCTCCAGTGGCTCACATCTAACTTACTCTTCTCTGGATATGTTAGTTTCTCTTCTGCCACTAAATGCTTGCCTTCTCCAATATAAATTATTACCCTGGTCATGCAATGCCTCAGTTCTCTCTCATGCTAATTAACCAAATTCTGCAAAATCAAGGTTCAGGAATTAAGCTGATAAAGACTGAATTCTCCTGGAAAGGATACGTGACAGAGGGAGACAGTATGACTGAAGCAAAGTGGTTGTAAATATTTACATTAACTTTTTCCCTGTCAGTTTTAGAGGTCCATCTATTCCAGAGTATTGTAACTTCTCTTAGTAAAAAGAATGAGCTTTGACTGTGCATATAATGGTCCCTAGGCAATTTATTTAAACACTAGACTAGAAATTTGGTATACAAATAAGCCTGTTGGAAACCATTTTAAAATTTAGTCTGTGGAGTCTTCTGATAGTCATTAACTCAAGAAACAGTCACTGAGCACCTAGCATGTGGGTCTTGGAAATTGAGATAATCAAATAACCCCTGCCCTTGAGCAGCTTTCATTTCATTATGGCCCATTAAAACATCACCTTCCTTTGGGACTGTAAATATTAAGAGCTCTTATTTAACCTCAAACAGCCAAGACAGCACTCTAAGGTCAGAGGAGGGTTGTCTGTGAAGCATTTGCCCTGTCATCTTAAAAGTGCAGCATTTGTTCACATGTAACCATACTCAATGCCTATATAAGAGCTACCCTTGGCTGGTGCGCTGAACCACCCAATTATTCCTACCTTAAAATCTGTGTGATCCTCCTTGCTCCTGAGCCAGTTGCCCTAAATAAAACTACTCCAGCTCCTTTTAAGATGGCTAACTGGGGTTCCAGGAGCCAACTAGAGTAACTGACTAGATTCCTTCTTCCTTGCCCCACACTTTATAAATATTTAAGCAACAGACGTGGGAAAATCATTGTGGATGATGTTTGTAAAACAGATAAACAAATTTGAGCTTCTCATGTAAGGGGTTGGTCTGATTAAGTGAATGGGGGAGTCAGAGCGTGAGACATGTCATACTTTATTAGATACCACAGCCAGTAAATGTAAGTGCTAGGAGGTATGAGATTCCAAAGTCTTTAAAAAGTCATATAAAGGGGGAGTTGACTCAGTTCGCGGGAAAGGGGCAGTCATTGTCATGGAAAAGGCTAAAAAGAAAAAGTGTTAATAAAGGTTAGGTGGGAAATTCACCAAACCAAGAGCAGGCAGAACATGCCTAAAACTAAGTGAGCCAGTGTTCCCTAGAGAGCAGAGCCTGAAACAAGGGTCAAAATGGTGACAATTTAATTAAAGAGTACAAAACTAGGGCAGCAAGGATGAGGCAAAAGGGATGTGAGGCAAGGAAGTATTGAAGCAATGTGAAGTGATACATGGTCATGCTGGCAACAGATTTATGATAAACTGAAGAGACACAGCATATTGCTTGACACGTGCTGCATGGCATGTGGGACTTCTCCAGAGAAGCCATGAGGAAAAACTACACCTGACAATTTACGATGGGGCAGATTTTATCTCCCCAGTGACCTCCTGTGCCCTGTTTTCTCTTGGTTAAAATTTGCCATATAGAAGTTGTATCATCTGGATCCTCTTTCAGCTACTTAGGCAGCCAGACCCCATGCCCTCAGTTGTGATGATTTACCCTAGACTGGAAGTATCAAGTGGAGCCAGAAAATCCAGGCATGCAGCTGGTCAGCCTGGCTATGGGGTGACCACTCTGGCATTCTTAGAGCAAGCAACTGGTTGGCCTCAGGTAGATCCTAGGGTTGTTAGTCAAGTTGAGCAGAACAAGCTGCTGTGAGTCCAGGAAGTGGGTGGAAGGTGGTTCATAAAGTTTGTTTGATACAAGTCTGCTGTGACTGGACAGCAAGGAACATCCATAAATCTAATTATTTCTCCACATTGGCTACCAGCATTTTTGTTTTTGAGAAGAGTCTCACTCCTGTTACCCAGACTGGAGTGCAGTGGCGCAATCATGGCTCACAGCAGCCTCAACTTCCTGGGCTCAGGTGATCCTCCCACTTCAGCCTCCCAAGTAGCTGGGACTACAGGCATATACCCCCACATCCAGCTAATTTTTTTGTATTTTTAGTAGTGATGGGGTCTCACTATGCTGCCCAAAATGACCTCAAACTCCTGCGTCAAGATATCTGCCAACCTCAGCTTCCCCAAATGCTGAGATGACAGATGTGAGCCACTGCTTCTGGCCCAGTGTGATTTTTTAAATACCTTCTGTAGTCTCAAATTACCAAAGGGTTTCCCAGACCCAGATCAGCCCATGCCTGTGAAGTCCAGCCCCTTCTGGCTTTGAGACACATCATATGTTGCACAAAGCCTGCCTGGCAATTGGATTTGTGGTGGAATGAGGTGGACATCAACATGCACGCTTACTGCATGATTGTTCATTCCCTGCAAATGAGTCATAACCTTTCCCATCAGTGCTGGGCTCCACCTCCTTGTTCTATCCATTGAGTGCTCTCCATCTCTCAAAGTCCATTTAAGACTAGAACAGAGTAAACGCACATGGTACTTTGAGATGCAAATAGCCCACTTTCACTAGCACCAGTCATGACTAGATAAGGGATTGGGAATTTGAGATGGGCCCAAATGAACTTTGATAGAATGGTCAATATTTGATGAAACATAATTCATATACCATCTTTGGAACTGATGGATAACTAGAAATATCCAAACATCAGCTTGATGTGCCTAGCTCCAAGAAAAATGCTAGGTTAGAGTTGTGCACACCGCTGGAGCTGAATGGACACCTCCAGAGTGCCATTTCTAGTTTACTGTGACCATCTAAGATCCCATTGATGACTATCTTATTCTCGTTTTCCTGACCAGGCTCACCCTTCTCCAGCCAGGCCAGATAAGAGGGTGGTGAGATATGGCAACAAAGTGTGAGTCCTAGTAATGTAACAGATAGCCTGGGCAATTGGCAGAAATACTGCTGTGGAAAGGGAAAAGGCTTTGAATCTTATCCAGGTTCAAGATCAGATTTCCATCTTACTAAATGGGTAATTCAGTTAACCTCTCAGGATCTCAGTTTTATCATCTGGCAAATTAAGTGTTGGATTATACTTCTGCATCTTAAAGGAAGGCAGAAGACTGTTGTTTTGATGGAGGTACCTTGTCTTAGGCTGGGTTCCTTTGAAGCAGAGCCAGAAAGAGGATTCTTATAAAAGCGACTTAGTGAGAAAATGCCCAAAGAATAGAGCAGAACTTCAAAGATGTGATGTCAACTGAAGTTAAATCTCAGCCTTCTTTCTATGAAGGGCACTGGAGTATAAGTGGTATTACAAAGTTGTCCCACCTTGAGGCAAGGAGATTGTGTTATCTTTTATTGGTATAGGCTGTAGACTACCCTAAGGAGGGCAAGTGTAACCTCCTAGGCAAGTGTAGAAATTCTCTAGAGGAGGAGGCTGTTGTGAGCTGTAAGCAAACAAAGCAGCTAGAAGATGCTTGTACTAGTAAAAAAAGATCTGAGGGCTGGGCACGGTGGCTCATGCCTGTAATCCTAGCCCTTTGGGAGGCCGAGGTGGGTGGATCATGAGGTCAAGAGATTGAGGTCAACATGGTGAAAACCCCGTCACTACTAAAGATACAAAAAGTTAGCTGGGCATGGTGGCGCGTGCCTGTAGTCCCAGCTACTCGGGAGGCTGAGGCAGGAGAATCGCTTGAACCTGGGAGGTGGAGGTTGCAGTGAGCCAGATCATGCCACTGCACTCCAGCCTGGTGACAGGGCAAGACTCCCTCTCAAAAAAAATAAAATAAAATAAAATAAATAAAATAAAATAAAAAATCTAGGTAAGACACCATTATTTATTGTAGCCCACCACTCAGGTCTACTGCTCACATGAAATTTACTCAATTCTGGCACAGTTTCTCTAGGATTCTGGTTGGTGACAATTTCTGGGGAAACTTAGAAGAGCAATATTGGTAGATGAATGAGACCCTCCACTATGACTGAGCCAAAAGCCGGTAATATACATATTTTTCTCCTCTACCACCTAACTCTATATTCTGCTTCCACTTGGCTACGCAATTCCACTAGTCTCGATGGGTGTAATTGATGTGATGTGAACTCTGAAGAATCTTGGACCCTGGTTACTATACCCTTATCAGGCCATTATTCCTGTGCTTGACCATGTAGAGTGACAATGACCATGGAAGTACTAAAAGATGCCACAGTCAGTTATCTGGGTGAACTTTTTCCTCTGCCTTTATCATGAGGCTACAGTTTCTATCTCATGATGAGCAGGACTGATAGTAGCTTACAGCATGATAACTCCTTGTACAGGCACAGGGATCCCGAAGTGACCAGGCATCAGTCATAGTGCTAAGATTAGTGGTACTCTGTTCCTTAGTGGAAGCATTCCACATGAGAACTAGGATCTCCTGATCCATAAATCCTGAAGTTAAGAGATCATAAATCCCCAAATAAATCACTGGGAATGGTGGTGAGAGGGACATTTCTATTTCTACCTCTTGATTCTGGGACTCATGTGCTTTGCTAATGAGAACCTAGTACCATATAGTGACTGAGGATTCAGAAGGATAGTATGGTAAGTATCTTGAGCTGGCACTTCAACTGTACCTGTAAGAGGTTGCTTCACTACTCCATCAGGTCAGAAAGCTTCTGGGTGGTATGTTGTATGGTAGCGTCAGTTGGCTCTATGCACCTGTGCTCATGTGAATTTGACTTTCATTCCTGGAATTCAGTGCCTTATGCCAGGTTTCCTAAATCCAGCCATTCTTGTGCAAGTGATTTAAGGGAATGCTTTCAAGAGAAATCTGTAAGGAGGTGTGTTAGTCCATTTGCATTGCTATAGAGGAATAACTAAGACTGAGTAATTTATGAAGAGGTTTATTTGGCTCATGGTTCTGCAACTTGTACAAGCATGGAACCCACACCTGCTCAGCTTCTGGCGAAGCCCAGGAAGCTTTCCCTCATGGTAGAGGGCAAAGGGGGAGCAAGGTATAATGCATGCAAGAGAGGGAGCAACAGAGATGCCAGACTCAAACTATCAGCTCTTGCATGCACTGAGTGAGAACTCACTGATGGGAAGGGCACCAAGCGCCAGTTATGAGAGATTCACTCATGATCAAAACACCTCCAACATTGAGGATCACATTTCAACATGAGGTTTGGAGGGGACAAACATCCAAACTATCAGGAGGAGTGGGGGGGAATTAGGGCAGAGGAAAGGGTAAGCAAAGATATGGTTTCAGCTGAAGTTTACTTGAACATGACCCCTTGATCTCTGAATGGTACCATAGTCATGGCACAGTAACATGAATGGTACCATAGTAATGTCCAACCCTGAGGCAAGGGATCTGTGCTTTTGTATCCTGAAACCAGGCAGTGCTTTGTCTTGAGCTACTCTGGGGCCAGCACAGCAAGATGAAGTGGCTTTCATCAGCTGGGGCAGTTTTCTGGAGAAGTATGCATCTGAGTCATTAGCAGCCCCTATCCATGCCAGTCCAGGAAATAAGATCTAGGGTGACACCCCAACAGTTGACTCTACCATATCTTGTCACCATATCTTGAAGGGTTTGGATTACCTTGGGATGACTGTCAGTCACTAAACCTGAAGGTGCCCCATTCCAACCTCCAAATCTGGGAAATCTAGGCAGCTGTAAGACTAGAATATCTCTACTTCTTCACTGTACTATCACTTGATCTAGTCAACAACATATTTGCTAAATCTTGACTGTGGCAGACATGATATATTTTAGAGATATAGAAATAAATCAAACAATCTTGCTCTTATAAAGCACTCCATTTCTAGCATTTTATAGACAGCATTAACTAAGATTTTATACAGCAACAAGTCTCACAATCTACCAGTCACAAAGCCATCATCAGGGCAGGGCATTAAATACTATAGTCACCAGATGTTTTCATAGCCCTGTCTGTGATGTTTGCCTCTATCAGCTTCCTGATCTGATTATTCTGGATGATTCTGACTTCTCTGCTGGGACTTCTCTGCTGGGACTTTTCCACTAAGTCAGCACAAGTAGTCATGATAGCAGCTTACACTTGAGAGGTACTTCAAAGCACATTAAGTATTAAAATGATAAACAATTTAAGCATTCTGGAAAGTAACCTATAAATGAAGTGTCTCAAAGTATGGCCCACTTCAAATAACTAGGGGTACTTTTTAGAAACAGATTTCAGGGCCCTTTTCCAGAATTACTTAGAGTTTTTAGGGCTCCGATTTGCAGATCTTTAGTGTTGCATTTTAAGCACCCTTGATACTATGCACAGTAAGATATGAGAATCACTTGCTAGAAAGTAGGTAATTTATGGCTCTTCCTTTTTGTGAGAGATGAAGAAACTGACTTTGGGCTTAAGTCAACCTCATACCATTGACATTTTGGACCAGATAATTCGTTGTAGGGGGCTGTCTCATGCACTTTAAGACTTTTAGCAGCATCTCTGGCCTCTGTTCCCTAGAGTCAGTATTGTCTCTCCAAGTGTGACAACCAAAGATATCTCTAGTCATCATTATGTCCCTTGAGGAGCAAAATTGCCATGTATATCTCTACTGTTCTAAGGTATGGTATCTCATGAGCAATAATTATACACAAATTTATCAGTTGGACTTTTTTTGAATCCTGGCATTACTCATTGGTTGTACAGTCTTAAGGAAGCAACTCAACTCAAAGAACCTTTGTAATCACCATTTGAAAAAGGCAGGAAGAATACAGTCACAGATTCAAGGGGGTAACTTGTACCTCTCACCACATCCTCAGATTCCTCCATTCTTCCCTATGGGTTATGGCAAATACTTGTACCACCTATGAAAAACAGGCTGCTTGCTATGCCAAGATGGCATCAAGACATATCTTCTGTATCCCATCTCCCTTTATGTTTTTATTGCCCATGTGACCCTCATGAATAGAACTAATGAGTCAATATGGATAGTATTAATAGTTCCTCAAAAAATGGAAGATGGAAATAGACTAAAGCAGGCATTGTTGGTGCCCACTTTTATCCCTCAGAATTTACTGTTTTATTGTGTTTCACTCCACTTCCACCTTGCAGCACACCTACGTGTTCATGTTCAGAAGCTGCCGTGATGCCATATGCAACAGGCTGGAAACGCTGAAGGATGACCACTGCTCAGCAGCAGTCAACCAGTGATGGATGAGAGTTGGTGCACAAATACCCCAGATCCCTCACCTCTCAGTTTTGATAATCCTGAAAAAACACGTACTATACTATTTCTTCTGAGATTAAGCCCCTGTTACCCATAGTGGTAGCTAAATATAGTCCTTGGCTGTATTCTCTATTACTTTGAGTCCCCTGCCAGTGTTCTCTACACCTCCTTAATAAACCACTTGAAGCAAAAATCAAGTCTTTCTCTCATGGTCTGCATCTTGGGGAACCCAAACTAAGATACAGTCTCAAAAAAGCTAACATTTGTAAAACATCTAGTTTATTTTTTCATCTTACCCTACAAGTAACAAAGACAACAACAAAACCAAACCAAACACCTCTCATGGGAAAGGGGACATTCAACTAAGATTCTTTGAGTTGCTTTTTCTGTTAATGTTATGCCAAATTTAGAAGAAAAGAATGCCAGAAGAGGGCAGAGAATATGTATTATATCTATATCTTCAATATGTATTATATCTTCAAGACATGAGGTCTTGCTACGTTCCCCAGGCTAGAATGCAGTGGCTATTCATAAGCACAATCATAGCACACTGTGGCCTTGGATTCCCGGTCTCAGGGGATCCTTCCTCCTCAACCTCTTGAGTACCTTGGACTACAGTCATGTGCCCCTGCACTCAACTGAGAATACGTACGTTGGACACAGTCATTCCTCAGTATATGCAAGGGATTGGTTCCAGGACCCCCACATATACTAAAACCCATGCACACTCAAGTCCTGCAGTTGGCCCTGTAAAACCCACGTACACAAAAAGTCAGCCTTCCATATATGCAGATGCTAAATATTGAGAATACTATGTTTTCAGTTTTTGCTTGGTTGAAAAAATCTGCATATAAGTGGACCTGTACAAAGACCATATTGTTGAAGAGTCAACTCTACTTTGTATTTCACGTGCACCTAACCATGCCTTGGTATTCAGTTGCTAGTGAGAAGGTAATGTATTCAGGAAGGCAGTTAGACCTCATGAGTGCTGGCCACTATCTCACAGAGCTTGTCATTGTCTAACAGGATTCTGGAAGCTTTTCACCATGAATTGCAATTGTATGGCATATAAGAACATAACATTCCTGCAGAATAAAGATCTATGGATTTTGTTAAGTCTTCACCAACTGTTTTATATTTTATCAGCCTAAACACAGAAGAGCCTTTTCAACAGATGGATTACATCAGATTCTGTAAACACTGTAATTGTTTGGCAGGATTACTGCTTACACTGAAAAATGTAATTTGCAAAAATACACACCGACGACACATACCCAATATATACAGTGACAGTTTGTGCTGTAAAAGAGGTCTTGTCATTTGCCTTCTGTACAGTGCTCATTAACCAAATCCAGAATTGAGCAGCAATTATCTCCAATATCTTAGACTGCTGTTTGTCATTTTACTGTTTCCTGGGAGTTAGAGAAATGAGATAAAGCATATCTCTCATGTCTTTCTCCTGAGCATATTCATAAAGACAGACCATGGAGGGTAGCCAAGTGACACAGTGTTATAATGAAATCAGCCCTTTTAATTAGGTGCGGGCAGAGCAGATATTTTGCTTTACTAAAACATAAGCATCCTGTAGTTTAGGTGGTTTCACAGTCATTGCTCAAGATTTACAAATATGCTGGTTTATCTGGCAAGGTATTCTCAGATGATTGTTCTGGGAATGAATCAGAGGGCTTGGGAAGAAAACATCTTAACTTACATAATTTCATCAGCCTCCGATTTTCATGGAGTATTTTATAGCTAAAAATCAAGGAAGGAAGAAATTGCGAGTAAATCAGTCTCAGGTCTGCTGCCAGTAGGAGGAAGAAAAGCAAACCTAGGTCCATGAGAAGTTCGCGGCTGAAGGAAGAACCCTCCATTGGAGACCTTCAAAGCAATTGTGGGGTTATCATATCAATACTTAAAGGCCTGCTCTGTGCCAGGCACTAGGCTACGCATGCTACTCCTTATGTTGAAGCTTCAGTGATTTTGAAGTGAGAATTCAAGCTCAGGGGGCTGTAATGTCTTGCCCAATATTGGCTGTAGTCAGGTCTGGATTCAGTCTTGGTTTTGCCAAGTTTCCAGGCTCTGAACCTATGTTGAGACAGGTTGTTTATATTTCTAAATCTGTTTTTGACAAGTGTTCAAAGGGATTAGTGATGTCTCAGAAACCTTTGTAGCCCACTAGGACAACATTGTCTTTCCCTTGAATACTCCAAATTGAGGAATGGTGAAGAGGCAGGAGGAAAACAAAATAAACTCATCTTAAAATATTTGAAGAGGTCTCTTTCAGTTGAGACAGTCCATGGTCAAACTTTGTGGCAGAATTTTTTTGTCCATCCAAAGATAAAGTCGCATCATTACATACAATATTGCTTCAATGTTTGGATTATAAGTAGTAATCCAAGTCTGAGATTCAAAGTTAAAAAATAAAAAATGCAAAGAAAACCCAATCCAAGTAACTACTATTAATCTTAAGACACTGTACTAAGTTATCATGTATGTAGAAAAGCATGAAATCCATTAAGTTACAGGTCAGTGAATTAAAGCAAAGTGAAAATCTTTGTGTAACCACATCTCCCTAATAGCTTAAAAGATATTACCTAGAAGGTACTCATACTCCCCATAGATCACTACACCCTCTCCTTCCTTCACCTTGTAACCATTATTCTGAAGATTTCTAAGCTGTTTAGTTTTGCCCGAGTTCAAGTTTTGTGTAAGGAGAATCACGTCTTTGCTCAATATCGCTTAATTTATTCACATCGCTCCATGTGGCTATAATTCATTTTGATTGTTATATGGTATTCTATTACATTGGGTTAACAGATATAGCAAATAATTCAGGACACCAGTTTAAATTTGAATTTTAGGTAACTTTTGGTGTAAGTGTCCTATGTGCTATTTGCAACATAATTATATTACAAGATGTTTACCTAAAATTAAGATGGACATCCTCTATTTCATCTGGCAAACCTAATTTTATGACACAAGATTTAAGAGTCTTTTAAACTTTTGGATGGTTTCCAGCTATTGACTATCACATATGCTTCTATGAATATTCTTATTTTTGTCTCTTCATTGATTTTAAAGCTAATTTCTCTTTTTAATCTGTACATATATTTAATAAAAATGCTGTCAAATTTTATATGTTCTGAATATTAAGTAGTTTTGTTGGATGATTGTATCAGACTTTTGCCGTAACTTAACAATTTCCCTTTTGTTGGTTATTTAGATTCTCCAGTACAGTTGTGTGGAACTACTCTGTATAGTTTGGAGAGCACTAGAGAAGTAAACGAAAACATATCTGCAGAACAAGCAAAACATCGTTTGATCTGCCTCAGGCTCCATCTTCTAGGGAACATAAGCTCACACATTGGAGGTGCAATCCCAAGCAAGAATGAAGGGTAGAAGTGGGGAAGAAAGGAGGAAAAGCACATAAAATGTGCGGTATTACTGAGCTGGCCACGGCTTAAGAAAGCTCTACAGCTAATTGCTTAGTCACAGGCAGGGCCTTGAGAAAGGCACATGGACCCCCTAAATCTGGCGAAGGATAGAATGCTTCTATTTCTTTCCTACAGCTCTTCAAAGTGGGACGCGTCGGGGTGTGAGCTTTTCCACACTTCCAGGTTTGGATAATCTGGCTCTGCTGTTAGAACACTAGGGAAGCCAAATCCTCTGTGGTTGCAATCTAGTCAGATCTGGGCAGTGGAGCTTCTCAACACCCCCAGACAGGAAGGGAAATGGAGATCTTGCAGACTGTCAGTCTTTGCTGGGGGAAGGAAAGACAGCCAACTGTGATAGAAAGCAGGCATTCACTCAGATAGATGAAGTTATCACTGTGGCTGCAGCAGCCTGGGGCAAAAATCAGGGGTTATAGGGCAGGCAGGTGAGGGCTGATCTGAAGTGGCACATAGATCAAGTAAAACTTTGATTTCCAACGGGAACAGGAAATGGGTAGAAAACAAGTCAAATACCAGTTGTGGCCATACAAAAATCCACTACCTGCCCCCTGCAGCCCCACCCCTGATAAAAACACCATAATCATGAATGTTGAAATCTTGAAAGCTCAAAGTCCCTAAAGTCTAAAATTTTGAAAGTCGTAATCCTGACAGATCAAAATATCAAATTCTGGGAAATGACAAATTTAAAGAGATTTACATTTAGAAAGAAGGATTTGAGAAACAAAACCACAACAATACTTCAGAGGCCACTTTACACAAAACAGGTAATAACATACATTTTTCACAAGCACGAACACTCAGTTGTACTAGTGACAGTTGCCTGGGTGTAACAGTTGTGAGCAGAGGAACCATGCTCATAAAGAAATAGGTCATAAAGTGAAATATGTAAGTGTGTATCACTTACATTTGGGTGCATCCAAGTTTATAAGTTTTGGTAATCTGAAATACCATGGCAGATAACTCAAGTTTTCTGCTGAGATCAATGAAAACCCACAATGGGTCACAACTTCATATGCAGTCACTTTTAGAGCTGAGGTCGAGAAATTTTATCTTTCACAAATGTAGGTGTACAAAAGGACATCTCTTCATTTATTAAGTTTCATTGTTTATACATACTAATTACACAGCTAATGTGATAACTTTCATGGAGTCAAACTTGCAAGAATATATAAATTAGAACTCTAGAAGTATAAAATTTATTCCTTTAGTATTGGAAATGACGCAAAGATGAAATACATAGCATAGCAAGCTGTAAAAATTAATGGTGACATTTTAAAGTATTTGAATTTTATAACTTTTGGTGGGAGATTCTAACATTTGGCATTATGACATTTGGGGTTTTGTCTTTCAGGATTATGATCCAAACCTGCACAAACATATCTAGCTTCTATTCGTACTTATTTTTCCAACATTGTATTATGAAATTGATATACAGAAAAGGTAAATGATAGAGCAAGTAGTATGTGTCTATAACCTAAATTCTACGATAAGTGTTTGTTCACTTAATTCAACATTTTAAAAATGCATTTCCTAGTTTTAGAATCAGACATTTTACCTCTGAACCACGTAAGAATTCCACATTTGTATAGTATTAGTTAAGATACATCATGAAATAAAATTTGCCATGTGAATTTTGAAAGGGGTATATTCCTATAACCTAGAATTCAGTTATTTATATTTCTATCATGACTAACAGTTGAGCATTTGTGTGCTCATTAGCTTTTTTAAGAGTGTTTCCAGTTGACAAATAATTGTATTTATGGGCTAAATACATAATATCATACTATAATGGCCTATAATCAGGCTAATTATATCACCACACTTGCTTTTTGATGAGAACATTTAAAATCTATTCTTTGAGTTTTGAAATATGATATATTAGTAACTGTAGTCATTATGCCGTGCAATAGATCACCAGAACTTCTTCCTTCTAACAAACTTTGTACTCTTTGACTACCATCTTCCATCTCTCCATCTACCACCCCCTGCTCAGCCCCTCTTAACCACTATTCTATACTCTATTTCTACGAGTTTGACCTTCAGATTTCACATAAATGAGATCATGTGGTATTTGTCTTTCAGTGCCTGGCTTTTTTCACTTAAGCACAATGTCCTTTATGTTTATCCATGCTGTTGTAAGTGACAATTCTCTTTTTAAAGACTGAGTGGTATTGTAGTGTATATATACTACTGTTTGGCCATTCACCCATTGGTAGGCACTTTAGCTGTTTCCATAGGTTGGCTATTGTGAATCATGTAGCAGTGGATGTGGGAGTGCAGATCTTTGACATACCGATCAATTCCTTTGGATATATTCCAAGTCAGGACTGCTAGATCATATGGTAATTCTATTTTTAGTTTCAGGAACTGCCATACTGTTTTCCAAAATGGCTATATTAGTTTACATTTCCATTGTATGAGGATTCCTTTCTCTCTACATCCTAGCCACTTTATCTTTTTGATGACAGCCATTTTAACAGGCGTGAGGTGATCTCCTGGTTTTAATTTGCATTTCCTGGATTAAGAATGTTGAGCATCTTTTCACATATGACCATTTGTATGTCTTTTGAGAAGTGTCTATTCAGATTATTTGCCCATTTTTAAATAGGGTTATTTTTGTTATTACATAGCTTGAGGTTAATGTTTTGGATATTAGCCCCTTATCCTATGATTTGCAAGTAGTCTTTTCTGATCGGTAGGTTGTTCCTTCGTTGTCTTTGTGTAGAAGCTTTAGTTTTTTGCAATCCCATATTCTACTGTTGCTTTTGTTGCTTGTGCTTTTGGGGTCACATCCAAAAAGTCACTGCCCAGACCAATGTCATGAAGCATTTACGGTATGTTCTCTTTTAGATAACTGCTTATCCCAATATTGTCAGAGTGGCCTTATTGAGAAGAATCTCACTAATTAACCTTGCCAGAGGTTTTAAGTTGCCTCACAAATCTTAGTGTTTGTCCAGACTGTTTTTCTGTGGCCTCCAGGAGATCAGGATGTGCTATGTTCTGTCAGTTAGAAGAGACAGATTAGAAGCCAGACCCTCTAGATGTAGCTGAAAAGATTGGGGTATTAGATGTTCTAGTTCCTTCTATACTCATGGTGAAGCTGGGACCAGATGTTTACCTCCTACTGTCTCTGCACTAAGTTGAGGAGAGAATCGGTGGCAAATGCCTATACTCACATTCAGACTTGTCCCTCTGATCTTGAGGAGATAGCCACTGGGAGTGGGCTCACTTTATGTCTACCTTTGTTTTCTGCAGTTTAGGAAGACTTGGAGATACAGAGCCCCATCAGCTTCCAGAGCTGGGTTGTTAAAGCAGTCCCCTTTAGTGAAAGTTATGGAAGTTGTGGCACTCAGTGCGTATATGCTCTTTCCAGGAAGGATGAGAAGACCTGAATTTATCATTGGGACAAACTAGAGAAGGTTCAACAAATGCTGAGCTCCTGTTCAGGATACCAGGTCTATTTTTTGTCTGCACATTTAGTGCCCTAATGCAGGTTAATGAGAAGCCAGGCAGTCAAGTTACCACTGGAAGAGTGCACTGTCAATCCCTTCTGGGGAGAAGCATGAAACTGTTTTAGCCCCTTCTCTGTACTGCTGCTGGGAGTGTTTGTGCACCCATTTAAAACCACCACTTTGGTGATCTAGGGAGACTTGCACATTCCTAGTCTTCTCTACTTCCAGAGCTTAGAGGTTTAAGATATAGTCCTTTGGGTGTAAGCTGTAAAAGCTGGGGTTCTTGATGTGTGGACAAGCTCCTGCCAGGAGGAGTTAGTAAACTTTGAGTTATCACGTGGGTGAACTTGGGGAGATAGCTAAAGTAGTACTGAGGTCCTGCTCAGTCTGCCAGAAGCCTACTATTTATTGAATCTATTAATTCCCTGATGCAGACTCAGCTGCCAACAGTAGCAGTTGGCAGAGCATGCTGGCAAGGTTCTTCCAGAAAGAAACAGACCTTTGAGTTTTAGCCCCTTCTCTACTCTTATCCTGAGGGATGAAGCCACTGGGAGTGCTTGCACACCTGCATAAGACTACCACTTTCTATGATCTAGACAGACTCATGTATGCCCAATCCCCTTTACTCTCAGGGTTGGTGAGAGAAGAGGCAAACTGGAAGCCTTAGAGCATTATAAATGTGTTCCAAACCCTCCTAAGAGAGAAGTTGGGTGTTGGGAATTCTTGTGATTGCATGGGCACACTCCCTGGTGCAGGGTCCATGCTTGAGTGTGCCATATTTTCTATTCATTTGATGTGAGTACTTTCTCAGTTGACTGGTACATAGAAATTTTTTTTATTTTTTTTATTTTTTTATTTTTTATTTATTTTTTTTTTGAGATAGAGCCTCAACCTGTTGCCCAGGGTGGAGTGCAATGGTGCAGACTTGGCTCACTGTAAACGTCGCCTCCCAGGCTCAAGTGATTTTCCTGCCTCAGCATCCCGAGTACCTGGGATTACAGGCACATGCCACCATGCCTGGCTAATTTTTGTTTTAGTAGAGACAGGGTTTCACCATGTTGTCCAGGCTGGTCTTGAACTCCTGACCTCAAGTGATCCACCTGCTTCTGCCTCCCGAAGTGCTGGGATTACAGGCATGAGCCAGCGTGCTCGGCCAGCTTCAACTTGTTTGACTTTCTTTCAGAGGGCCTGGATCTGTGAATGGATGTTTATTTGGTGCATCTGTTGGTGGCGGAACAAGTTGGAAACCTTTTGTGCCATGTTGAGATAACTTCTTCACTGGCTATTTCTGTGGCTGTCTTTGAGAAGTCTCCATTCAAATATTTTGGTGAGTTTGAGCTCTTTTTATTGTTAAATTTGGGAAATCTTTAGGTGTTCTGGATATGAGTTCTTTGTCAGACATACGTTTTGTAAATATTTTCTCCCAGTTTACACCATGATTATTTTCTTAATGATCTTTTTTGGTGAGAATGTCCAATTTTGATGTGTTGTATTTTTATGGATTTCATTCTGTTATCCTCTCTAAAAAATCCTTCCTGTCTCCAAGTGTAAAGATCTTAGGTTTTCTAAATGCATTGTAATTTTAAGTTTAGTTGTATAATCCATCTGAAACTAAGTTTTCTGTACTATGTGACATGAGGTGGGGGTTGAGGTTTATTTTTCCTAAGTGGATGTCTGATGATTCCAGCACCATTTACTATAAAGATGATTTTTTGACAAATATATAGTTAGCATTAAGTGCAGACCAATGCCTGTTTATTCTTATGTCAGTGCCACACTATCCTGATCACAGCAGATTTGTAAGACTTGAACTCAGTTGAGTCCAATTTTTAAGATTGTTTCAGATATTTTAGGTCTTTTGAATTTCCATGTGCATTTTTAAATAAGCAAATTTATTTTTACTTAAAGAGCCTGGAGGAGTAAGACTGAGATTGCATAGAATTCATAGGTCACTTTGGGGAGAACTGAGAACTTAATGTTGAGTCTTTTGATGAATAAACATGGTATCTCTCTCCATTTAAGTCTTTAAAAGTTTCTTTCATTGGCATAACACTTCCAGAATGGCAGAGTAAGGACCTGTGAAAAATCGAGTCCTCATTAAAAGTAATAACACTAGCAAAAAATTGTCAAGATGAACTCTAAGAACTCTGGAAATCAAAGTCCACAACAATTTGAGGAGTGTTTAAGAAAACCAGCAAGAATCTGAAAAGTATTAAGAAAAACAGCTGGATCTTATAAGAACAGCAGACTCATGCTTTGACATGTCCTGTTTCCATTTCCTTTCCCCCAGATCCAGGGTAGTCTAGTAAACCAAGAGCTTCATAATCATGGTTGCCATGAAAAATAGCCTAGCACTGAAGGAGCAAAATGGGATTGGTTTCTTCCTCAAGAGCCCAGTTTCTAGACTATAATTATTTGAGCTATCTGGCAATTTCCTGGAAATCTTCAATCACAGGGCTTGTCTTTATTGAACCTGACTTAGCTTAATCTTTGCAAACAGCTTTTTCCCTAGGGCATTTATCAAAAATATCATTTAACATTTGTAGCAGTGATAACAGTTGGGGTAATCAAGAAGCTGGCCAAACTTAAGGAGTTGGGAAATGACATGCTCATAAAGAGTAAGAAAGCTCCAACATATTCCTGAGAATCTAGAAGGTGACACACATGTTCAGAACTGTGCACACACTAAGTTGCATGCATTGTCAGAGAGGACCTGCAAAGTTCTGAATTTCCGACTAGCCTTGAGGCTCTGCATGAGCAGGAGCTGAGGCTAAGGTAGGGCTGTAAACTGCTTGGCAGAGCATTGAAGGCATGTTCCAAAGTAGACTCAAAGCACAAGGGTACCTGAAGTGACTAGATGACAGCTATTGCTTGAGATAGTGAGATTCTTACTGTGTCCCCTAGTGAAAGGATTGGCCTTCTAGTAACAAGATCCTCTGAACCAAGGCCACAGGGTTTCAGAGACTGGAGACAGATTACCAAAGTTAGTCACAGGAAATGACAGAAGTAGAGCCACTCTTTTCCATTCCTAGCCTCCATGTAATTTTGCTATTGGTGACATAGAACCGTTATATGTTTATGTATTTTTGCTATTGGTGATATAGAACCATTATATGCTTATTAATTTAGGTAATATTCTATTATAAGAATCCTCCCAGGATGATCATTTTTAAGCTGTGATCTTGACTGTACTTTTAACAGGCTATGATATCATTTTGTCTAGCCTGGAGCTCTGGGTATTCCATATGGGATAGTACCAGTAAGCCCCATGGTCATGTGCTCATGGCCAGCCTAGTTTGCTGTAATGTGAATCCCTTGTTCCATTATTTTGTCACTGGACCAACATTCTATGGGCCTTAGATAGGTAGCAGTAGTCAAGACCCTGCTGGCAGGAAAGGTACACTTACCTGGAGTATGTGTCTATTACCTATAAAATAAACTGCCAAATGATGACTAGGTCTCTACAGGTGGTGCCATATTCAGAGGTTCAGAATTTTAGTTGCTTGCAATTTGTGTATTTTGTGGCACCAGTCATTAGAACAGCTTTGGTGAATGGGAGCCGATGGTTTGGGGCCCATGTATAGACTTAACTTCTGTCACTGTAGCTATTCCACTCACGGACTTACTGGGAAAGCATTGATGTCAAGTGAAAGAGCCATTCTGTCTACTTTATTGTAGATTTTTTCTGTGGAAGGTGTTCTATAGTGGTTATTAATATGTAATAGGAAAGTCTTTGTAGTGTCAACTCTTATGAGTACGTCCATATACCTCTTCCCCAGACCTTCACATTTATCTTCCAATACTTGTTCTTTTAGGTCCCTCACCAGCTAGCCAAGTCACTACTGTCCATGGTTCTGTGTATATTATAAGTTACATATTTTTACCCACTAAGTATGTCTACATGTGCTCAATGATCTGCTCATTGGGATGATTTTTCTCTCAAGTTATGAGTTGAGCTGTAGTATAGTAGCAGTCCCTTTTTGCTTATACCTCCAGGTGGGATGACCCATATGGAGATAAACTTTCTTTACTTCTGTCAATTGGTCATAAGAAATCTTCTACCATGTCCATAGGTGTGAGTGGAGTGCGTGCTATCAGTAGAATGTTTGTGAATGACATGGTGGTCTGAGCCAAATAATTGTGTACTATGGTTTGCTTGTGTTCAACCATGTGTTCCATTTTTTGATGGATTACTGCTGGGCCTACCTGAACTTATGACTTGGTGAGTCTGATAGAAACCCATGCAGGATGGGCAGTTCTAGGGGTCCCTTGGCATTCAGTATAAGATGCTCCATCTCTAGCATGTCCAATAGCATGCCAGGAGCTATTTTTTTTAGTCGTATACAGTTCTCCGCTATGGAAGGCATACACTTGCTCTAACACAGATCTGTTGGATTTTTATTAGAATGTGCCATAAACTCTACGTGACATTTTCCTGCCATCATTGACACTTCTAATGCCATAGGATCTTCCAGGTTGTATGGTCCAAGCAGCAAGGCCCTTTCCAATTCTGTCATTCAAAGCTGGCAGCCTCTTGTGTCATCCGATATGTAGGTCAGAACTTTACTCTCAAGGGTAACGTATGCTGCCTTCAGATCCTGAAGGGTCATGTCAGCCTTCATTCTTTCTTCATGGCAAGGATGTCCTTTATTCTGGGGGTATGTCCTCATATGCCCCACAATTCCTGAGCTAAAAACTTCAGTGATGTGACAGACCCATGAGTCTTCATAGGTTTTAATTCTCACCCTCTGAGTTCCTATGACAGATTTCCCACTTGTTTACCTGGGCCAATTTTATGATATCATTGATAAAGATAACTAACGTGATATTCTGCAGTGTCCAGGTATACCAGGTCCCTTCAGACAACATTTTGACTGCAGATATAGTAGTGGAGATAACCCCGGGACTATATATGTATGCTAATGTCTCCCTGAGGCTGTATAAACCTGTACAGAAGATACCTCATATACTTCTTGAGATTATAGTTGTCTACTTCATTTCTCCTGGATCTTTCCAGGATCCTGACTTTTGTAGTGGTCAGACTGATTTAATGGAGATGTGATAAAATAGTGAATTTTTAATTGTGACAGTAATGTCATTTCCTTTCAGGGTATATTTTATTTTCTGTCTCAACCATTAGAGGGTGAGCTTTAGAATATTCTATTTGGTCTTCACTATAATATCTTTTATTCCATAAGCTAATATGACTATTAGGATTGTAGTCTGGTACCACTAAGGTTCCATGATCTCTTAAGATCCTATGCATCTAAATTAGCTAGGCTATATTGCAGCTTGCTAAAATTCCAGCTATCCAACAGCCTGGATTTGAATGGAGCTAGTACATGTCCCTCTATCCAGAATAGAACTTTGCTGCTAAAGGGACAAGATGAGAAACTATGGAACTTGTGCCTAAGTCAAGGTCTTCCTTTTTCTTAAAGCCACCCTGGATATTTTGGAATGCTCAGAGATTAGTTAAAACAACTTCATTTCTTTAATATAGTAGATGCTTATAATCTGCAGGGAGACCAGAATATAAAACACATCTGCTAACTCTAGAAAGGTTTGACCCTTTCCCAACCCTATACTCTGCCAAATCTAAGTTTTCAGAAGTGGAAAAAGTTCATATAATTGATAAGTTCTTCAAAAATTGCTAACACATTGAATGTATTGCTTATAAATAGCCTTATCAATGTGGATATTATTCTTAATACTATGAATTTCCAGCAGTCACACTGATGAACTTGAGCTTATAGGTATTAAGTGCCATTCAGTCAGATATTATAACTAGAATGGGCTTAAATGAAGATAACTTATCAGGTATACCGTATTACCTAACCATGTAAAAATAGATGCATACAATGTCTATTGTAAAGAGAATTTGGATTTTTTTAAATATATAACATTATGTGTAAGTATAACATATTAAGATGAAGAACAAATTCAAATGATCCGATTTGGCCAGCATAAAGTTCAGTGAAAACTAAGCATGAGTACTAACGTTCTTTGTATATTCTGCTACTATGCTATACAGTTAAAATGTTAAAATTTACATTTCTACATGAAATTTGTATAGCCAGTTCTAAGATATGGCAAGAAAGAGTGAACATAAAATCTAAATGATTACCTAATAACAGTGTAACAGTGTTTAGATAAGAGTCGAAACTGCTTTGCAAGTCTAATTCGCTTCATTAATTTGAGGGACACAGCTTGAGATAGAAAGCCTCCAGAACAGGCAAAGCAAATCATGGATTTGCAAAGCACTGATCCTGAATTTGAGAATGTGTGTTGATAACTCAAACCCAACCCTCTTGATTCATAGAATATATTGAGATCCCAATGTTGTTCTAAGTGGCATCTACCATTGGTCTATGAAATGAAACCTATTTGTTCTTTTCTTGGTTTAAAACCAAACCAACAATTATCCATTCATTTCTTATTTTTTTTGAGATGGAGTCTTGCTCTGTCACCCAGGCTGGAGTGCAGTGGCGCAGTCTCAGCTCACTGCAACCTCAGCCTACTGAGTTCAAGTGATTCTCCCACCTCAGCCTCCCGAGTAGCTGGGATTAGAGGCACCCATCATGCCCAGCTAATTTTTGTATTTTTAGCAGAGACGGGGTTTCACCACATTGGCCAGGGTGATCTTGAATTCCTGACCTCAGGTGATCCTCCCAACCTCGACCTCCCAAAGTGCTGGGATTAGAGGCGTGAGCTACCGTGCCCAGCCATATCCATTTCAATACTGATTGTGTCACCCATGGAGGTGTGTAGATGGCCTCCAGCTTCTATACCTTCAGGATCTACTTCCATGTTCATGTCAAGCCCATATTCTTCCCAGGTTGCTCCCAGTATAAGCCTTAGGCCTGCCCCATACAGAATTCTGCTCTAGGGCTCCACAATAGCCTGTGTGAGATTGAGCTGTACCTCAGAGGCTCTTTCTACTCAATTCTTCTGCCTTCTCCCTTCTCCTCCTAATAGGTATAAGCCTGCATGACCATTCTGAAGGTTCTCCCACCTTCTACTACCTTCATCATCCTTTAAGGGCCATTTTCTAATATGCCCAATTCTATTTTGGTGTCTTTTGAGAAGGACCTAGACTGACATTGGTAAACTAGGAGTAGCAAAGTCAGATATGTAGGATTTTGTCCTTTGGTGCTCATGCTGGTGACTCCTAGAATACAATCTTGTACGTTGGCAGTAGCAGATGAAGATAGGAGAGATGACCTCCAGGAGGCAGACTTCTCTTCCAGGTTCCTGCCAGGTATGAATATAGAATGACAAAGCACATTTGAGGGCATGTCTTCCTTACCAGACCCAGCCAGAAATGATTCCAAGATCACCTAGCTGATCTCATGCTCTATCTGGATTTGACTGAAGATACACTTATTCACCAAGTCTTGACTGAGTCACGTTTTGTGCAGGTAAACATTGATGTCTGTTCAGTTGGCCCACAAATCTAGGTTTCGTCAAACATTGGTATACAGCATGCTCAGGTTTTACACTAAAAGCCTGGAATTGCCATGACCCTTAGAACTTGCAGCTTCAATTCTATAATATTAGAGAGAATTTAGTACTCACTAATTCTAAGGTTTATGACCAAAAGGAACCTGTGTATATCAGATGAATTTCTATACCATTTCAGGAACATATGAGGATATGGTATTAGAAGCTTGATGCAAAACCCTTTTGGTCACATTACATGGTAAGAATTCATATACCTCCCAGATTCTTAGGCCTCCCTGCCTTCTGAGCCCTCCAGTCCCTTGCTCAAAAAGAACCTGGCCATTGCCATGATATTTCAGTACCAACTGCCTCAGCTTGTCCTCAGAGTTTGACTTGGTGTGACCCACCTCACTCCACCCCAGTCAGGGGCTGAGGCAAGTTCGACACTGAGGTCGGACTCTAGCAGGCCCAGAGAAACTGGCTCTCTCACATGTTCATACTCAAATGAAGCACTGTCATGTCAAGTGTGAAGCCTGGCAGCCCCAGTGGGCTTCTGTTTCAGGTAGAAAGAGTCTTGTTTTAAAATTGGTTCTTGCATAGTTGGCTGGTATCAGAAAGTTAGTACAACCTTATACCATACATGACAAATTCAAGGAGTAAAACTTAAGTAGTAAAATGGAAACTTGAGACTTAGAAGCTTTTGTCTTAAGAAAATACCTGGACTTAAAGTGAGGGGTGGAACAGGGTGTGGGGGTGAGGAAGCACACAGTCAGCTATCCAAGTGTGCTAATGCCCAGGATGATCTGATCCCCACCAACCCTTAATTCTTGGCATGGATACAGATCTCATCAAGTCACAACAGGAAAGAAGTTCCTCCAGTACTTTTGTCTGGAGTGTAGGGATCTCTAGTTCAGAGATATGATGGAATGCCATAATTTAGGTTCATGAACATCTGGCCAGCATGGCCAGCTGCTCTAGCCAGGTAAAGCAAAACAGACTCGATGAGCCAAAGAGGAAGGTACAGAGTCAAAGTGGGGAAGTAGGAGGCTTGTCTCCATCTCAAAAGATCAGAGGCCTCCAGAAGTCACTGCAGAAAAAGAGAAGCAGCACTTGATAATTCAGTCAACTGAGTATTTGCATCCTTTTCTGCATGCTTATTACACTTAAGTAGAAAAGCATCTGTTTGCTAGTGTGCCTCAGAAGTCAGATCTGAAGGATTATCTAATTGAGGAGTAAATATAGCCAAAGGAATAATCAATCAGCATGTTCCCTTTGGGCACCAGCCTCATGGTGGCTAAATTTCTCAAATGGAAGGATGACAGGCATTTCTTTTGTCTAGCAAATAAATTAGAAAGCTTGGATCAGAAAAACCAATTCCAAACTCCTAAAAAATTTTTTCTATATTACACTGAAGATTTAACAGGTGGAGACAAATCTCAGCTAATAGACAAACTGATGGCTAAGTCCTCTTGTCTCTCATCTTTTGGGAATTTGGTCGAGTTGCTCCACATGCCCCTCAGGAAGTCCCCAGCAGAATCTGGCTCATGGCTGCCTCCTCCTGTTAGCTATCTGCTTACTCCTTCACCTCTAAGTTTTTGCTCACTCACTCTTGGTGATTTCAACCCTGACCACTCACTAAGAATTATATCCCTCTACCCTTGGCACACCTGAGACCCCTTTATTTTGGTCCATTTTTATATGATGATTGTTTATCACACAGACTAGTGAATTTGCTTACATTCATGCTATATTAGAATACGTCTCTTGACAGCAAGAACAGAGCCTACAGCGGGGTCTGAAATATAGTAGGCACCATTAGTTGGCTATCTTCTTACACAACAGAACCTGGCAATTAGAAAAAATTATGGCATGTAGAAAAGAGCCCATAAAGGGCAGAAGATATTTGAATACTGCATAGGGATTGGCTAGTACCTGTTCACTGATCTACAAATTATCAAAGAGGATTTGGAGACTTAATGACCAATCTTATGTCTTCTGGTTACCACTTGTACATCCTTCCAATATGAGGATCATGGTTCAACATCACACTTTACTGAAATCAGAACTAGTGATTACAAGGCACGCTTTTCTGTGGCCATTGCTGATAAGAGGCTTATTATAGCCAAGAGTCTTTAGTTTTTAACCAAGTGATACTCTAGAAGAGTAGGTCAAGTATAGAATTGAGAGACATGGGAAGGCAGATGGCAGCCTGGAAAAGTCTATGCAGGTGATATTTCTGAAAGATTCTAAGCATTCCAGATAGTCACATTCAACTACTGTTAATTAGACCATACGAATTGTCTGGCTCCTAATGGCATTTTCAATGTAAAAGAATAAAGTATTTAGTCCTGAGGAGGCTGAAGCCTCAGTATATCCCCCCAATAACTATACTCTGAGTAGCTTATCTGTAGCTAAACACACCCACAAAATTCAGTCATCCTATATACATGCCAAGAGTCTATATCCCATGCACCTGAACTTGAGGGCTGATACTCTATTCCAATGATTTCTAATGCCCAGCTTTGGGTATAACATTCCAGCTTTGGGCATTCTCCTTTAACATCACTACTCACAGTAGACAACCACTTACACTAGTCAGTCACAATATTACAGGGTATACTTTTGCCAAGTTATGGCTGCCTTGTGGTGTAGTTGAGGCCTAACTACTGTAATGCCTTAGCACTAACTTTCCCTGGATGCCATGAGGCTGGGGATAGATATAGGTTGTATTATTCTGGGACACTGGTAGGATGCCTAGGGTATCTTTCCCTAAGCAGCCCCAAAGAACAGAGTAACTTGGTCTTACCTATGGATAAGAAACTGGCTGTGCCAGACACAAAAATGCACTGTCCAGATCCCCTCCCTCAAAGAGGCTTTCTTCCGGCTACAAAGAATAGAAGACAGACTTCAGCTGTCAACTCCTTTAAGGTCCAACTCAACTTCAGAGAACTATTCCACCTGAGGTCAAACTCTGAAAGAGTCAGCCCGCTTCTATAGGCTGAGCCAAGGACTTTATAAAAGCTTAGCCCTTTCAGTCCAATGAAGGATAACATGAGCAGTTTTTGATTAAATGATCCTCCTCCCTCGGGTTGGCTTTGTTGGGGATAAACTCTACACTCGGTTTAGAAGTTTCTTTGGTCGTTCTAGACCTGTGCCAAGAAATCCTGTCATCTGGTTGCTTTGCTCAATTTAACACTCAATTGTTAACAAACCAGCATCAGAATGATCATGGCATGTCCTCCAAACCCTGGGTCATGTGACAACCGTGGTTGTACACTCCTCAGAGCTCCCCTTAAGACAGAGCTGACCCATAGTTGCAAGTTCTGATCTGCTGCAGTGTTCCAACTGAGGCCATACTCCTCCCAGAAATTCCTATCCAAAAACAGCACGGCCTAGAAACCAGGGCCCGGCCATTTCCGCTCAGATTCTTCTGTGAGCAATCTTTCTGCTGGAGCTTCTTATTGGGCTGCCTGCAACTCCTTCAGTAGGTACCAAACCTACACAGACATCCACATGCTTTCCCTGCCTAATCCTACACCTTCCCCCTTTACGATTCATAGCTGTTAGCCCTAAAACATTTTGTACTAACTCCATCTAGGGTCTAGTGCAGCTTCATAAACCAAACTTCAGAGCTTGGTGAAAGAATTTTCAAATTTCTTCATGTGTTTTCATGGAGGTCTTAACTGAGCATTCTACCTCTGAACTTTATCAACCCCAGTGAGGACTTGAAAGATGCTTTAACCCAAACAATGTTTTATCAGTTTTAAGAGAAAGTAATCCCATAGAGTCATGGGGCAATACTAGCTTTAAACCTGGTTGAAGAGAGTCATTTGAAGGTGGGCCCCAAGGAACAGGACACTGGATAAAGTAGCCCTTCTGAACTACCATAGGCAAAAGAAGCTTCCCTCTGACAAAGTCAGCTGTTTTCCAGTTCTGCGTAGCTGGTCTCAGCTTCTGTCAGGACTTAGTGCAGTTATATGTAAGTGGGAAGTGATATTCTAGATTCAAATTTTGGGTATTTCCCAGTTGTTAACCTTAACAGATCAAGGTATCATAACTACAGGACTAAGTGCGAGCTCATAGCTGCTTCTGAGCAATATTTACCCCCAGCAAGTTGTTTTTCTTTCAATGGTCCATAGAATTCTAGAATAAGACATAGCCACCTCCACTCTGAAAACACAAGGCTTGGGTCACTATTAATTGATGTCCTGCATTGAGGGAAAAGGGGTGAAGGAACCAAAGTCTCAGAGTTCAAAGATCACATGTTACAAACTAAGGGATTAATTTGATAATGTAACTTGGGGAGGAAAATATTCTTAGTGTTACCAGGTACCTCAAAATTCAAGTAGTGGTTTGTATGTTAAACGATATCACCTTTTCATTTGTTACAAGAATTGCTGCCAGACAGCTTTAGGGTTAATTCATTTTTGTTCCTCCACTCTTGCCTTGCCCTGCACAAAGACAGCCACCAATGTAGATTTCAGAGGTTCAAGATTCCCATGTGACTCCTATTACATGTGCTTAACATGCCAACTCAAGCTGATGGTACAATACTAAGGCAGTCTCCAACCCACCACATGCCAACATGTACCATGATATGTATTGTGATAAGTCTATAAGATAAAGCAGGCATGTCACATGTGAAGCAGGCTTTGGCAAACAATGTAGAAGACATCATGGAAAGTAGAGCAATAGAGGGAAGAGATAAAATCCTTTGTATATGATGCAAATAACAGTGGAGAACAAAAGGATAGGAGAGAACTTCATGGTACCAAAGTCAAGTCTTTGCTTTTGCTGAATACTACAGTTTGTGATGAGAAGTGTCAAAATTTGAGCACGTCAAACATTCAGGCAGGTGGGTTATAGGATCCTTTTAAACCAATCTCCATAGGATATAAAAAAACAGATACAATGTATATTAAAGATAATTAAGACAATGGGAAAAGCAGGTTGCAAAAAAAGCAGATGAGCTTTTTAAAGCATTATTTGCAGTCCATTCATATGGTTGTCTTGAAGAGGATCAAAATGTATGCTTGAAAATTATACTTTGTGAGACTTGTAATATCAGAAAGTAGTGTGTACCTAGTTGGATTTTTTTTTTCTCCTTTGTATTCTGCTTTCTGTTCTCAGGTAGTTGGATTTTTTTTTTTCTCCTTTGTATTCTGCTTTCTGTTCTCAGGAGGCCAACATGCATAAAAGATGTTACAGGACTTCTGAGATGTCTGGTTTGGGCCAAATGGGAGTCTCAGTAACACAGTAGAGAAGGGAATTTCAGGGCAACCCTTCCTTTTGCTTCCTTTAAGTGAGCTGTGTCTATTAACAGAGGGTCAACTTTCTCACAAGGTAGCCCACTCCTGCCTTTCAGATTCTAGCATGCAATGCTTTCTTCCTCTTTGGAGCTTTGGGTGATGACACTTTGATTGCTACTAGTTCTAGGTTGTTATATTGTTTGCAATTTTGCCCATTTGTAGGAAAATCCTCATTGAATTATCCTAATTTGAATGTAGTATTTGAATTCTCTAACAGAGTGCCAGGCAGAGATAATGCCGTCAGCTACCCTGTAGTGTAGAGGTAATAGTCATTAAAGCATTATTTCAATTCCCCGTATGTTCTTCCATGCTTCTTTTGACTCATTCTGTTAGTATAGTTAAGTAGTAAGGCCAAGAGAGCAGTATCACTAGGAAACAGGTTTGGGCTAAATATTTACTGGGTAAAAAAAACATATCATTTAAAGATGAGAATTGACCAGAGATATGGCAAGATCCAGACAGTTTGGGTTCTGTATAGAAGGATTTTCATTTCAGTATTTAATCTGTTATAGAATTATGACTATTTTGAAAGACTCTAAACATTTAATATTTTATTCCATAATCACTACTATGAAGTTTCTAATATTCCTTTTCAATTAAAACACTTTTAAATATACTTAGAATCATTTAATAGTTTGTAAAGCAGGACGGTCTGGGGATAGTTAGCCTTGTTGCAGCTCTTTTTCCATACCCTTCTCATGCATAACTTCCTTACTAGTTTGATCCCATATTTCTACCCATAAAAATGTTAAAGGTGTTTGAATATGTAAGAGAGCAAAACAGAATCAAGCTCTCAGAAGTCTTTCTGCATGACATTTACTAATGATTTCTGAACTACATGACCAGCTTATTTTATTGTAGTACATGCTTGACTAGATCTTGGTATAAAGCAAACCTGATATACAATTTAAGTGCCAGGCTTCATACAACTCAGACTCACAGGAGTGGGATCCAGGATACATACAATCCTGTACATATAGCATTCTTGGAGTTATAAAGGCAATACCTCTCCAAGCCCTTCTTATTGGGGAAAAAGGCACGAAAACTTTACATAACAGGAAAATGCAGATTTTCAAGGCTTAAGTCTTAATCATTGTCATTGCTTTCCAAGCCAGAGGTCAGAGAAAAGCAGCTCAGAAGCCAAGATTAGGGCCCTCAAAAAGGATGGCTAAAGAATGAATCTCCAAGGATCTTATACAAAGTACCCTCCCCAGAGGGCAGTTGAACCATGCTATGGTTCAACTTGGTCCACTGCTAAGTCTTCAGCTCTTTTCCTTAAGGGTGAAAAACACCACAAAAGAGCCAGTGGTCAAGTAATTCAGGGGTTTACTCAACTCAGATGCAGAGGGAAGGGAGGCTCCAGTGGAGAGAGGGCACTATTGGCAAGAGGGTTCTCTGACAATGGTGGATAGACAGAGTGCCTAGTCCCAGGGATGGAAGATAGATATCCCCCTTCTCCCACTAGCAGGATATTCTAATAGTGTCAGAAGTAGACTAATGTCCCAGTTGGGAGGTCAAGAGGGGAGGGATATCAGAGGTTGCCTTCTTTTGTAGCAATTTAGCAAAGTATTTTGCTGTGAGTGACTTATTCCTTATAACTTTTTCTGCATGCTCACTTTCACAGCAGAGTAGGTTCCATGAACATGGGACAGAAGCAATTTGAGGTGGCAACACAAATAAGACAGGAATTACCAGCTTAAGACCCTGGTAAAAGAATGAGTCATCTAGGAAAGACCTAGGACAAGCAACATGGAAGTCCTCAAGAGTAAAAAGTGAGAGACTCACCCTGCATAGGGCTAGGGTTCAGCGTGGCCATGCCATCCTAAGAGGGGAGCCACAGCCAGCCAATTGCCAGGATGAGCTGATCTCCCTAATCCCATGAGCTAGGAGTCAGTTCTGAAGGCATGCTTGACAGCAGGCTGTGCTTGCACTCCTGAAAATGCTGTTGTACTCAGAGGAGCTGCTTTTCAGAGATATAAAAGCTTAGTCTTGCCATGTTGACCATGTAGTTCAGGCTCCAATTAGCTGCAAAAAATAAGACAAAACAAAAACAAAAACAAAACAAAAAAACAAAAAAAATTAATATTTACCTGGAATCCTTAGCTGTTTTATGACAGATATTGAGTTCAGTCTTAAAGGCTCCTAGGTTGCCAAGAGCTAGAGAGGACACTGCAGGAGGTATTTAATCTTGTGGGAGATAGATATTAGTAGTTTCTACCTTGTTGGCTGATGAACAAAAATTTGTGGCTAAGTCAGGATTTAAGAAATAAGCAAGTCAACTGTAGGGAAATTGCTATTTGTTAATTAGTGAGAAAAATTCTTCAGGGACTAGGTGAGTTAAGTAGAAGGTGCATTTCAAAATGAAAGGTCAGTTCGCCTCAAACCAGGAAGTTCAAAGAATTGCCACAGAGCTGTTGAACTCTATACTTATTTTCTGTGTATTTTATCTCCTAATAAACTGTAGAAAGGGTCATCCACCCTAGAACTTAAAGTATAATAACAAAAAAAAGAAAAAATCATAAAGATAAAAAAGGGTCATCCATAGAGTGGCTTTCAGCTACCTACTACAGTGATCTCTCCTAGGCCTTTTTGTCCCATTACCCACTGGAAGCTATTTTTTTCTAAGGCATATAGTTCTGTCACAGAAGTCGTGCCCTTGCTATAACACAGATCTATATTGGGATTTTATTAGAACACGGCATAAGCTGTACATGACACCTTCGTCATAGGCACTTCTACTGCCATGGGATATACTAGGTTGTATGGCCCAAGTAGCAGAGCCCTTTCCAACTCTGGGTATAATTTAAAGCTGGCAGCCTCTCGTGTCATCTGGTACATAAGTCAGAACATTACTCCCAAAGGTGGCATATGCCACCTCCAGAACCTGAAGAGGCATATTAGCTGTCATGCTTCCAGAGTAAAGGGCGTGTCCAGAGTAAAGGGTGTGGTATTCCCCATGACCTTTGGACTCCTAAAAATTTTTTCTTAAGTGACAGCCCATGAGTCTTTGTGGGTTTTGACTCTCCCCCTCTGGAGTACCTATGATATACTTGCTACTTCTTGTTCATCTGGGCCAGTTATATGATATCATTGGTGTAATTAACCAATGTGCTCTTCTGCAAAGGGTTCAGATGTACCAGCTCCCTTTAGACAACACTTTGAAGGTATAACAGTGGACATAGCCCTTAGACAATAGCATACACATATGCAGGAAAGCTCACTATAGATGCAAATTCCAGGCCTCCGTGCCTTTACTTGCAGGGCACAACCCTCTCTTCTGACAGACTCACTTATTAGTAAGTAATGTCCTGGATATTTGCTTTTCTCTGGTGGTAAGTTCAAGATTGTGCTATTCATAAGGGCAGTGGTAGCCTTTTTTTTTTTTTTTTTTTTTAACCATTAACTTATGTGCAAGCTTTAAGAATCTTTCAGGTAGCAATCAAACACATAGCCAATATATACTTGTGCCATGTGATTTTTTGAATTGAAACTTAGGAAGCATAAGGCTTTTCATTAGTGATTCTTAGAGCAAGTGTGCCTCAAGTTCTTACATAGGACTTGGATTAACATCCTTTGCCAGCCACTCTGATTCTATGATCTGAGTGACTGACTGCCAGATGTTATGCTTTTTAGGTTAAAGCCATTGTCTTCCTTCTGGGCAAGGTCATTGAGGAAGAGAAATTATCAGGACCCTGAAGACTTGGACAGAGAAAAGTATTGAACTGAGGGATACAGGTGTCCCAGCAAGACTGAGATATGACCCACATAAAGTGCTTCTCGCCATATATGCAGGCTTTGTGCGCTATTTCAATCAGATGTTCGAGTCCTATTAGTATGCCCACCTGGGATGAACTCTGACAGATGTTTACGACTGCCTATTGTCAGCTGGCTATTCTCTAAGGAGAAGGCCACATGAAGGCCTTTCAGTGAGAAAGCATAGTAAGAAGTCCCAAAGCTAGTTCAACTAGAAGGATAGGGGTGGACTTGTGACCTCTGCTTCAAGGTGCCCTAGGACAGAAGTTCATTCCTCCATGGTGCCAGTTTTGCTTATTAATAGAGGTGCCTACTAGGTCTTCCCATTCTGTATTTAGCTACCTAGGAAAGCTAAGTATTTTATGTACTAGGAGAAGCTAAGCATTTTATCTAATCTGAAAAATATTGCTCATTTCAGTTCTAAGCAATTTATTCATTTTTACTTGATAAGTATATAGGCAGGGATAGCAGACTATACATTTGTGAAATATAGTTGATAGAACATAGCCTACTGGAACACACAAAAGCAGAAGGGTAGAGAATGAACTAAGATGAAGCAGATGTGCATAAATGGAGAATAATTGTACACTAAGAAACATTGTCTTAGGATGGCTCCTCATTTTCAGTGAGCACAGTCAGGGTATATTTGCGACATAAGATGTAGTTAAGGGCTCAGAGGACATTTATGAATTGTATTCAGCATCTGCATGAGAGAATCTTTATGATAGTACCATCATACAATTATGATTCAAAGTAAATGCAATTGCAGTATTTATATTCAGGACATTTATGGGGCTTCTGGTGGGATAAAGACACCTATGTATACCCACCGGCCTAAGCTTAGGATCCAGTAACTCAAATGTTAGTCTCACATCACGGGCATAAGTGATCCAAAATTTTAGTAAGAACTGAAAAGTTGTATAAACACATGGCAAACCATTAGATACCTACATTTTGAAGATTAAAAATACCGATTGTTCTTCTAAGTAAGGCAGAGAAAGTCATGCCAGTAAACCTGTAAAAATCAACTTGCAGGCAAACCTACAAGAAACCGCTGAAAGGATTGCATTTACATTATAGTAACTGTTGGTAGCTCTTTAAGAGGCACCATTCAGTCTACCACTATCGATAAAATTGATTAGTTTATGACAAGACTAGAGAAGTCCTCAGACTGCATGGTTGAGGCCATTCTTATCCCAGAGACATGAAAACTATGCTAATGAATGACCCTGCAACTCTGCCAAGGGAAAAAAGTTCTAAAACTACCCGCCCTCCATCCCGTAAAAACAAACCAACCAGGCCTTCAGACCACTCAAGAATAATGGTCACAGAAAGAGGCCAGGTGTTAGAGCTTAAGAAGGAGACCTGTGCATCATGCTAAGGAAATTTCAAGTCTCTGTGCTAGTATTACTCTGGCAATGGGCTGACTGCTGAAGGAACGTGACCACAGTTTCAGTAGTGTCCTTAGAACCTAAAAGGATGAGGCAAACAAGACTAAGTATTTTTTTTTTTTTTTTTTTTTTTTATCATACTACAGGTGTAGTCTATGGAATGGTTTGCGATTATTCTTACCTATTGATAGTGTCTTAAGTCTTAAAGACTTACTTAATAAGTAATTATTATATAATAATTACTATTACAATAATTAATCTGTATTCAAGTGAGGTAGCTAAGCCTGGCATTTGCAGAATAAGTTTGTCATAGAGCCATGCTTTGAAAGGTGTGTTGAAGTCTTAGCTTACACATTATCTTGTAAATCTAGGTCTAAGGTACAGAAAGCTATATGGTTAAAAGGTTCACCCTTCATATGGTCAAAGTGTTCCTTTAAAAATTCTTTAAATACCGTATGTCAGACTAAAGTATTTTTATATTTCTCCTACTAAAGCTAAGTATGTTACTTTCTCTTAACACTTAATGCTGGCTGATAAGTAGACTTTATATATTTTAACCATAAAATGCAGAGAAACACCTCAACAAACTCGTTGACTAACTTGTCCCACATTCTAACTAATACCCAGAACATCCTTGTTATTAAAGCCTGTAGGTGTATACAGGTGCTACCCTCAAGACTTACATGGCACTTCTTACTGATAAGGATTAAGATGCTTGAGAACCAAAGAAGAACTAAAGAGGGATGCATGGGTCCCAGTGGGCAGGGAGACTTTGATTGGCCTCCCTGGGGTCAGAGACAGATGGGCTGGCTCTCAAGGCAGCCACAGAGATCCTAGTCCGTTTCCAAAGACAAAAATAATGTCAGACAACTTACTTAGCCATAAATTAAAAACAATCCCCCTTCAGAGAGAAAACTTATGTAAAGAAACACAGAGAAATGTTAAAACCTGAGTAACAAAGCAGAGATTAAGCAGCAATGTTAAGATCTAAAAGAAAAGGAGAACCAGCTACATATGTCAGGCAGTCTGAGACTTTGCAAAATAAGTGAACAATTTTTAGTATGCGGAGTTGGTGCCCAACAAGTTAGATTGTCTCTACAAATACAGAGCTCAAGCTTGTGATGAAATGTGACAAGGCTTTCTTCAGTAGAGATTAGTGGATTTTTATCCATAGGCATGAAAGGAATACGTCTTCTTACTGTATCAGTAATTCTCTGGAAAACCTTTTCCTCCTGGTTTCATCTAGATAGTGCCTGGACTCAAGGTCAAGTTTGTGGCTGGCACTCACTTGTATGCAGTGATTGGGTTAAAATCCATTAAAAAAACAGTAAGTTATACACATGGCAGCCGATGTGGGAGGAAACTCAAGAGGCTTCAGCATTAACATTTTTGTTGAGAAATTGTCTTTCTGGGAGATCTGTTTTAGAGACTAATTTAAGACTCAAAATGTAGTAAAAGGCTTTAAATTACAGCTGCCCCCTATAAAAGCACTTTCTTATAACAGCTTTGAATAGAAAAAGAACAAGATAAATAGCATCCAAAAAGATGAACGTAAGCAGAGATTTGGCTTAGAGTAAGGAAAGTAGTAACAAGAAAGTCCTTGATAATCTGGAAGATGCAGATGTGAGCAGGAAACAGGAAGCAGAATGGAATATGGGCACATGTGTCTTCTCAGCCAAAGATTCAAGTTCAACCCAGCCCCACAAGAACAGCATTTGGATGGCAGCCCCCATGCCAATAAGTGTAACTGTCTGAAGACAATGGATACATACCTGGGTGGAAAGTTGCCACTCACTGACCCAAGGGTACTCAGAAGTACCCAAAGCCAGTATGTATGTTGTTTGCAGGTCTACCTGGCCCTTTCTCACTACCTGAATCCAGACTGTTGTAGAGTGACAGGAATATAGATGCCAGGCCACATGCTTTTCAGTCAATGTAATCATCTACCCCTAAGTTTTTCACAACATTCACTAAAGTACAGCTTTCCCAAGATAGGCAACTTTGGTTTTTCACTTATTGATACTGCCAGACACTGTTGCCTCACAGCAATAAGGAAGCTAGCAGGAGATTTTGGGTAGTGGCTGTCTCTCCTAGCTGTATCTGCTTTTCTGTGATTCAGAATCAGTTGTAAGATCTTTAACTTTTTATGCCAAAACACCCTGATAGCAAAAGCTAAGCCACATGCACCTGAGATTGGTATCTGGAGGAAGGCAAGCTTTTGAGACTAGCCATATGGAATACTTCCTATACATGCCAAGAACTGGGTATGCCACATACCCAGGACTATTGCACAAAGCTGACCAGATTCCTAGGAAGCAAAAACATCCCTAAGAGAAAGCCATATCCTCCTAAAGATAGGCTTTTAGTCAAATTGTAGCTGACATTCTGATGTTGTGAGATTGATCCACTGGTCAAGCTTGTCTACAAATCCCTAGGATCCTGTTGACTCATTGGAATAAAACAATTCCTTATGAAAATTGGCCAGAGAACAAGTTTTGTTTGCTTAAAGTGAAAAGGGGAAGAAAATAAGACAGTGGCCCAGGGAAACTTTCTATTTGACTTGAACTCCAGAGTGGAAAACAATGGATCCTGTAGTAGCCATCACCTCTATGCCAAGCCTTTTTGCCCCAACAGGAAAGCCTAAAATAGAAAACTTTGCCCTATAATGCAGGGCTTCTGGTCACAGCAAGCAACTCCTAACTCTACTTGTATCCTTCATCCCTCTCAAGATCCCTGGGTAAAGTAAGAACAAACAGTTACACTTCAGTTTGAGTTATCTGGAATTTTACGGTCTCCTTCATGTGTTACTGTAACTTCTTTAGAATATGACTCAGGTCAAATGTGATGGTATTTGAAAGGCCTGTTTGGAAGGACAATCCAGGTAGAATTGATAAGAAACACCTACACATTCTAGAAAAAGTTTGCTGAAATCTAAGAGCAAGATTTTGAATATAGATAATCTGAAGACTTTGTATTGTCCGCCCAGCTCCTCAAGAGGGAGAAACGCTGCTGAAGGCTGTTACAGTGCTTTGAGTAGCCTTTGGTCAGAGGCCAGTTTCTAGGTGATTTCACATTACATAGATAAAACAATCCAATTTGTTTTTGGGATCCTGCCCAAGACCATAGAACCTACAGATTGTCCTACTTTCTCAGTCTCACATGCTGGCCATTCTGGTCCAGCTTCCATACTCCATTTTTTACTACTTCCATCTGAGAGATAAATATATCCTGTTTGTGTTGCAGCCCTGCTTCCTTGGTGGGATCCTCAAAGTGGGACTAAGACCTGCAGGTTCGTAAGAGTTAGATGCTGTTGGAATTAAAGGTAGTATCACTCTGTGGGCATCGTTCTGGCTTCTGCCCAGGAGGTGTGGTCCTCATCTGGCCTCTGAAGGCCAATCTAGCACACCCAACAGATTTAGGGTTACTGCAGACTCCTCCAACCCCAGTAGTTAATTAAAATCCTGAGAACAAGGTCCTGAACACAGAACATTTTGAAGCTAGTTTGTGGGATATTAGAATACAGTTGGGATCCCAAATGTGAAGTCTTGTTTATTGTTAAGACTAGGTCATATTCCATTACCAGTGAATTTCTCTATAGTTAAGGCAAAGATGTAAGTAGTTAAGTTTATTCATTCTTTCCAAGTCAATTTAGTTAAGACTTTAAAAAGATCTGTACTTCTGGTTAAAAAAAAATTAGCCCAACTGACTCAAGGACATCAGAATTACCATCCTACATCTAAGTTAAGACAGTTAAATATCCTTCCAACATTGTTGGCAGCCCCACACTGCTAAGATTCGCGAGGAATGGAGAAATGAAGTCAATAGAAAGGATTATATAAATGACTGTTACACATGACTGGAAGTGTGTTATAGTCAGAAATCTGCATTTAAACGCTTACTATTGTCTAGGGTCTCAGTGATTAACTGAATGTGATCACAACTAGTGGCAAGAAATTTCCCAGTAATATAACAAGAGGAAGTGTTCAAAACCCCTTCTCTTTAGGGAAATGGGGGAAGAGAAGAACACCAAGCTTGAAAGTCATTCCAGGAAAAGAATCAGACAATAAGGATAAACACAAGAGCTAGGGAACAGGAGTGAAGCTGTATATGCAATGACTAAACACAATCCAAACAGCTCACTTGTACACCAGTGAAACCCAACGGCAGGACAAGAATACAGATAAATCTTAAGGGTCTTTGAAAGAATGGGTACATTTTCTGGTATGAGAACTATCTGGGGATAAGAATTTATCTAGTCCAGTGAAAATCCTAGGGATTCTGTGTAGAGCCACTGTATGAAGATATAGAAAGTCTTTCTTCTGATAGAGTAGAAACCAGTATACAGGAGATACGGGAAAACATGCAGATAGGTGTTCCTGAAGAGTGAAACTAAGAAGATCTCTCTGAAAAGTCATTCGAAAGGCCTGTTTAGAAGGGCAATCCAGGTAGAATTGATAAGAGAAACACCTACACATATTCTAGAAAATCTAAGAGCAAGATTTTGTAAACTTTTGAAGTGATGTTTACAATGAAGGGTTGACTTTTAGAATCAAATGAAGCTTTAGACACAAATATCTAACTCATTCCCTTCACTCCCTTCCAAGAAACTGATGTTAGCATCTTTCCCACCCATGTACCAATTCTACATGTTTGCAGCTGTGACAAGTTGCATAGCATCACCTTTAGTTGTAAGTGGTACCACAGAAGTTAATTTTTCTCCAAATTATATTTTATGCTTAATTGTATTCAGTAAGATCCTGTTCTTTGTGACCTGCATATTATGCTAAGTCTCTAGTTCTTTAATGGGCTTCAATAAAGTTCATTTTCCACCACAAAAAAAGTGATTCTGCCTTTATGTTTGTCTCGTAGGTCCAATAGAAGCAGATGTAGGTATGATCTAGAGAAGCACACCTTGAATCTCAAAAAATCAGGACAGACAACACCATAAGAAACAGCAGGCAAATAAAAAAAAAAGAATCCGGCTCAGACAATAAGGATCAACAAGTATTAAGGGATAGGAAATAGAAAGTACCAAACATATAACTTTAGAAAAAGATTGTCAAGAATGACCAGGCATGTTTGCAATGAACCAACTCACTTCTTGAAGTAGGTCAAAGTGGTACTTAGGTATCAGCTATGCAATTGCACTGTTATGTGCGCCTTAGAACATGGTTCTCATTGGTGTAGGTATAGCTGTTGGAATTAAAGGTAGTATCACTCTTTGTGAGCATCGTTCTTGGGCATCTCAAGTTTTAGGAGTACATGGAAGCATGTGTTGTCTTCAGAATGGTATGAGCAAATGCAGGCATACCTCACTTTGTTGCATTATAGATAGTGGTTATCAATTAAGTTTGTGCCAATCATGTTTCAGGCAAGTAAATGGCACCATTTTTACAACAGCATATGCTCATTTCATGTCTATGTCACATTTTTGGTAATACTCAATTTCAAACTTTCATTGTTAGTGTTATGTGATTAGCATTCTTTGTAATTTTAGCTGTTTTGGGTACCATGAGCTGTGCCCATAGAAGACAAACTTAATTGATAGTCACTGGAACAGTCAGAACACATTTATTCCCTCGTCTTTCTCCTGCCTCCCTAATCCCTGAGACAATATTGAAATTTGACTAATAACCCTAACAATGACCTCTAAGTTTTCAAGTGAAAGACTGGTATGTCTTTCACTTTACAGCCAAGGCTAGACATGATTAGATTTAGTAAGGAAAGTATGTAAAAAGCTGATATAGGCCAAAAGTTAGGCCTTTTGCACCAAACAGTGAAGTTGTAAATATAAAGGCAAAGTTAGTGAAGTTTTACTCCTGTGAATACATTAATGATAAGAAACAAGATAGCCTTATTGCTGATAGAGAGGACATTTCAGTCTTCTAGGTTGAAGATCAAACCAGCTATGACATTCCCTTAAGCCAGAGTCAAAGCAAAGCACTTACACTATTCAAATCTAGGCTGAGAGGTGAGGAAACTACAGAAAAGGTAGAAAGTGGCATAGGTTAAGTCCACGAAGTTTTAGGAAAGATGCTGTCTTCATAATATAGAAGTACAAGGTAAAGCAGCAAGTTATGCAGAAGATGTAGCTAAGGTAATTGGTGAAGGTAGCTACACTAAACAGATTTTCAATGTAGAAAAAACAGCCTTCTATTAAAAACAAGATGTCATCTAGGACTTTCATAGCTAGAAGTCAATGCCTGGCTTCAAAGCTTCAAAGAACAGGCCGACTCTTGTTAGAGGTGAAAGCACCTAGTGATTAAGTTGAAGCCAATGCTTATTTACCACTTAAATTTTGGTGTCATTAAGAATTATGGTAGATCTACTCTGCCTGTGCTCTGTCAATAGAATAAAGTCTGGATGACAGCACATTGGTTTACAGCATGATTTACTTAATATTTTAAAGCCCTCTGTTGAGACCCACTGTTCAGAAAAATATTACTTTCAAAATATACTCCCTGACAATGTACCTGGTCACCCAAGTGCTCTGATGGAGATATACAAGAAGGTTAGTGTTTTTTTTCCATGCTTGGTAACAACATCCATTCTGCAGCTCATGGATCAGTAATTTTGATTTTTAAGTCTTAGAGGAATGCATTTTGTGAGGATATAGCTGCCATTAATTTCTGATGGGTGTGGCAAAGTACATTAAAAACCCTCCGTAAAGCATTCGATGTGGCCAATTTCTTCCATTTGGAATGAGTGCATTTTTCCAGTACCTGTACTCCCACTGTATCTTGGAAGTAACTAACTTGCTTTTGATCTTACAGACTCCTAGGCACAAGGGACTTGCTTTGTCTCAGGTAAGACTTTGGACTTGGACTTTTGGGTTAATGCTGAAGTTAATTAAGACTCTAGGGGATTGTTGGGAAGCCATGATTGGTTTTGAAATGTAAAAAGGATGGGATATTTGGGAGGGCCCAGGGTCCTGAATGACATGCTTTGCTTGTCCTTACCCAAATATCATCTCGAATTATAATCCCCAAAATCCTCATGTGTTGGGAGGAGGGCCCTGGTGGGAGGTGATTGGATCATGGGGGTGGTTTTACTCCATGTTGTTCTCATTTTAGTGAATGTGTTCTCACAAGATTTGATGGTTCTACAAGTGTTTGATGGTTCCTTCTTCACATGTTCTCTTGCCTGCCTTCATGGGTGAGACATGCCTCTTCCCCTTCTGCCATGATTGTGAGTTTCCTGAGGCCTCCCCAGCCATGTAGAACTGTGAATCAATTAAACCTCTCTTCTGTACAAATTACCCAGCCTTAGGCAGTTCTTCATAGCAGTATGAAAATGAACTAGTACAGCTGTATTCTAGAACTATTTGTGAGAAAGTTATCCTCTAGTACTTGACTTTGGATCAGTCTGACCAAACTAATCGCTAGAACAGAAGTAGAAATCTTTTATAATTTCAAATGAGAAACAAGGGAAATTTGATTACTTGAAGAGAGTAAATGAAGATGAGACCTCCTTTCAATGCTTTTGTAGCCAAGAACCTGTCAGGAAGAACACAAATTCTTCCTATTCAGTTCAATAAGTATGGCTGACAAACTCGTGTGATTTAGGAAGTGTCATTTTGGTGTTACAGATGAGACCACTGAGAATGTACTTTCACTTGCTAGAAAAATACGATGGTCCTAGAAGAGGCAGGCCCAGGGCATATCTGAAGTCATTCATAAAAAACATAGGCTGGCCAGGCATGGTGGCCCACGCCTGTGATCCCAGAACTTTGGGAGACTTAGGTGGATCAGATTACCTGAGATCAGGAGTTTGAGACCAGCCTGAACAACGATGAAACCCCATCTACTAAAAATACAAAAATTAGCTGAATGCTGTGGCATGCACCTGTAATCCCAGCTACTTGGAGTCTGAAGCATGAGAATAGCTTGAACCCAGGAGGCAGAGGTTGCAGTGAGCCAAGATCACACCACTGCACTCCAGCCTGGGTGACAGAGCGAGACTCAAAAAAATAAAATGAAAACACACACAGGCCTAAGGGGACAATCTGAAGGAATGCTGAGTACAGGAGAGAAAGTATTACTTTAAGGAGCATCTTAACTAGGATGATACCCGAGTCTGACAAGTTAACCTAAGTTTCATTTTTATAAAAGTGGAACTTTTCACCTTAGCTTGCTTTAGAGGTTAGAGACTCAGACAGTTATTCTGCAAGGAGGATAAGGAAGGAATTTCCCTGCAGAGACACTAGCTCAGAACTGTGCTGTAGTGTGTCTTCTTCCAAACTCTTTCCTCTCGTCCTACAAATTTCAGATCTGCATCATGGTCAGAGACTCTCCCTACCTACACTCATTTTTTCCAATTTAAGCAATTTCCCCCGATTTATCTGATTGCATTTTGGCATCTGATTCTTGGACTCAAACTAGTGCACTAATATGTTGTCACTGACAGACAGGGATCATCCTTCTAAGCCTCCTGGCTCCTACCTGCCAATTGCCAGCATGACTAGAAGGAATCCTTGAAGCATTATATTCAAAAGCAACACTGATTTATTGCGAATGAGTTTTATATGTCCATTGAGTTAAAGCTTTATTTCTGCTCTTAAGAGTGAAACATTTAAAATAAGTTACTATAAAATATTATTGGCCAAACACTGATCTGTGGTGAGGCCGTCTACATTCTTTGAGAAAGTGGAAGCTACTGCAATAGCCTAAAGGAACTTTTCAGAGAATCCCTTTGACCTTCAAGTTGGAAGCTTGTTTGATTAGATCAAGGGCCGGCAAACTAAGACCTATGAGTCAAAACTGACCTGAAGACTTTTTGTACAGCCCAGAAAGCCAAGAATGAGTTTTAAAAGGTTGTAAAGTAAAAAGAGGCAAGGAGAAGAGACAAGACTTTTGTGACCCCAAAGCCTTGTATACCATCTTGCCCTTTTGCACCAAAAGCTTGCTGACTCCTGAATTAGTCACCAATTCCAAGATGAGAGATAACGTAGAGCTGCCCAAGTCCTCCTTAGTACCAGTAGAAGATGCTTCATATATGGAGACTAGCTAGCAGTAATGCTTCACTAGGTTTTCCACCCCAGTATTTCAGTGTGATAGTCATGGCTCATGATAGCTTAATGAAATCGAGTAGGTCATGTCAACATTTAACAGCATGATAGTATGAAGGATATTAAAATTCTAAGTGTAAGCTGTTTTACAAAGCTTGTTTCAGTTATAAACACAGGTGTATGTGTTCCAAGTCATGCTATAAGTTACTTATAACTACTGGTTGCAGTCAAGTATTTGAAAGTTACTGTTAATTTGTTAGATTCTTATACTTATCAGCAAGGTTAATGCCTAACTAGTACTCATCCTGAGCCAGGTACTACATAGGGGATATACATGCTTCCCATTCAATCTTTAAGTTATTCTAATTTTATAGATGTCAAGGTCCAGGGATTAAGCAAGCTCTCATAGTAATACAGCTAAGTAAACAGACTAGCTAAGATCAACCTGAATCTAATGCCAACGTCACTTTTCACAAGAACACTTCCTGACAAAATAACCCAGTTACAACTGGAGGAACTGAATAAATAGAAGATATTCCAAGTTTTTCTTGGAAAAAGGGGTCCTCAGAGGGTACTTTTATAATATGAAGGGAAGGTTAACTGAAGACTTTTGAGATAGTACACGTCAACTACAATAGTGTATGTCTAGTATAACCCCAGAAGGAGGACGTTAAAGTTCCAAATGAGGTAAAGCCATTTGGGTAGTATGTTTTCTTCCAAGTCATGGCTTTTCTTGACATGACTGGAGTCTTCAAATGTAGAAATCCCACCCTTGAGAGATAAGGCTGAATCACTAGAGGCTGAAGTTTCAAATCACATTTCAATAGGTAAATGAACTATATGAGAAGCTACTTTGTGCTAGGCTCTATGTCAGATTTTTTATATGTTCCCATTTGGCTTTCAGACACCTTCAGAGGGCCGTGTTCCATTTTATTGAGGGAGATCTGAAGAGATGAAGTGACTTGCCAGACCACATGTCCAGTGTCAGGTTTCAAGTTGAGTTGAGAATCATTCATTTGAAAGCCATTTATCTAGTGGAATAATGCACCCCCCCCTTTAATGGAGTTTGTATATGTCCCTTTAGTAGGAAATGGAATGGATTTAAACTATCTTGTAAATAAAAGCCAATGCTTTTAACTGTAGGAACAGTCATTCTTCACTTTTCAAACTCATGACTCAAGCTTTCTTTGAAAAATGTTCTCAAACATGGGTTTCACAGAAGTCAGTTACTCTCCCAGTAAACTCAGACCTTGTGCTCCCATTTAATCACATTGTATTACAGGTATCATCTCTACCTTTTGTGAGTGTTTAGCCCCTCATCGGTCTCAGTTTACTTCTGTTAGTGTTATAATTTTGTATCTGGTACTGTACAATATTGCTGATACTATACAAACAAGGTAAATTAGTGGACGTGCTAGTGTATAGATGTTTTAACTGCATTATCATAAAAATCCTTGGTGCATTGTTATATAGATGTTTATGGGCACTTTAGGGATATTTGAAGTTGAGGTTTTAGACAGGCTGGAAATGCTTTGTTTTTCCCATTTAGGATAAGCTAATCCTTCTATCCAAGTGTGTTCCATCCAACATGTTTTCAGGAAAGGATCTTTGATAAAAAATTAGATGAAATTAAATATGCACTTTATTGCATCTCAGGCAGAAGTAAATAAGAGATAATGGAGTCAGATGCTTGTCCTTGTATGGAGAGACACCAGGCAATGACTACAGACACAGACCAAGCCAGGTGCACTGAAGTGGCCATAAATACCTAGTGGCATTGTCTTTAATACACCTTTATAAAATAGGTACACTGTTTTCAGAACTTTATCAAAAGTCAGCCTTATTTTGAGGTGAAGCATTCTTGGGAACTATTAACCAGTATAAATTTTCCAAGATCAGATTTATTTTTTAATCTGCACATAAGTTATTCACTGTGTTGGGCTGTCAGAGACTCAACATTCCAGAGCTTTGGAGCCCTGCCCACTGGTTGCCAGTGGTGACAGCCTGCAATAGTTGTGACAACTAAAACTGCCCTCATGAGTTTTTAAAGTGACCTGGGTGCATGGTGACACTGTCCGTCTTAGGAGTTGTTGCATTACACTGTCCATCACCATTGAGAGCTGATCTCGGTCCACAATTTAAGAGGGAATTGAAATACCAGTTACAGTTGACAGACAACACTAGCAGGTTCCTCACTACCACCCTGTGGTTGAGACACATAAGGAATAACCACATAACTTGTGAGCTTCAGAGGCCGATATGCCTCTGACGTGTAGGAGTATAGGTCAGTCAAGAGAAGTGGCTTCAGACTCAGATTTCATGGGCCTAAGTCACAGCAATGTGAGAATAGGTTATTTGCTTATCCTGTTCCTCAAATTACTCATCTGTCAAGGGAGTATATTTTAATAGCAAGTATCATGGGTTTGGCAAGATACTCTGCAAAGCACCCGATAGTGCTTGGCACAAAGAACACAAATGTTACATGCTATGAAGTTATTCCTCTCTAAGCTGGTGTTACCAAGTTAGGGAACTTGTATATTAGGAAGATATAAGTGTTGTCCACTAACTCATACCACAGGGAACTCAAGTTCTGACAAGAGGATTCATTTATCAAAATCTAGATTTGTAGACCCCTTGACAGAGTCCAAAACTGCATTTAGGTAAAGGGAGATCTACAGGTATATGCTCATTGCTCTGAGCATATTTTCAAGGTTGTAAGCTTGCTTGGTTATTTTCTAAAAGTCCTATGTTGCTAAGAAACAATTACTGTTATGACTAGACAATACTTTAGCTTTTTATTTTAAAAATCAAGTCTTGGTGTTAATGAAGGAAAACCTGAACATTTCCATGTCTCTTCCACTAAGTTTAAGCTCATTATTGATCAAAACCAAGTTAAACTTAAAGGTAAAGGCATCTGTTTTACATTATCTTTTATGACTTGCAATATTTGACTGGTATTTCTATTGTGGTATAAATGTTTGAAGAGCAAGGTCCCTGGTTTTCTGCTTCCCAGAACTATTAAGAACACCAATTGCAATCACTGTCAGTCCTTGGGGGACAATTTGCATGTGAACAACTGATTAGTCAGCCTGTCTGTTCATTTTTACATGAACTGCATGTCAGACAATGCCTCATATCCTATCAGGGGCCTTGCATTTCCATTTTGGGAGTTTAAAGAATTTGGTATCCCAGATTAATCTGCCTTCTGAGCATGAAAACAGTGGGTAATATTTTCCATTCCTTTCATTGATGAGCCAAAAACTCAAGGTGCAAATGGGATTCGATCTTTAAGACACTTTCCACCACACTTTATGCAAGTCTTCCCTCTCCTGGCTCCAGGAGGCAAGAATTTGAATCATAAAGGAGACTATTCTCTTGACACTTAAGTCTCTCCAGCTTTCCAGGCTTAATGGACTATTTAATACTTCCAGCATCACTTACGCATCTTCCTAGAGTGTCTCTTCCTAATTTGGGCTTGTTAGAGGTATTTGTCCAAGAGGAAGTCAAATGGCAGCCTCCAAGAGGAATCTTCACTAAATACAATCCAAAAATAAAACTTAAAACTAATCTTTGCTGCTGTGCAGCACGACCTCTATGCAAACCTTAAATCATTTTACCCTGTATGGATAGGGCTGATAGGCTTGACTTACCTATCCAACAAGCTTTCCCATCCCCTTCCTCCCACAATGGAGCCTGTGTTTTTAGTAAATACCTCCAAAATTTCTAAGATAATCCTATTATTTTGTATACAAACTGAACAAGTAGTAACCAAACATGGTCAGATGTAGACAAAAAATAGATTGTTAGTGACATGGTTTGCCATGTTTGTTGAAAGAACATGGGCTTGGAGCATGTGGTTAATACTGTCAACTTGATTGAAGGATGCAAAATATTGTTCCCAAGTGTGTCTGAGGATGTTGCCAAAGGAGATTACTATTTGAGTCAGTGGACTGGGAGAGACCCACCCACCCACCCTCAATCTGGGAGGGTACCATCTAATCAGCTGCCCACACGGCTAAAATAAAGCAAGCAGAAGAAAGTGGAATGAGCAGACTTGCTAAGTCTTGTAGCCTTCATCTTTCTCCCATGCTGGATGTTTCCTGATCCTGAACATCAGACTCCAAGTTCAGATTATGGACACTTGGACTTACACCAGTGGTTCGCCAGGGGCTCTCAAACCTTTGACCACAGACAGAAGTTTGCACTGTTGGCTTCCCTACTTTTGAGGTAGGAGGACTCAGACTGGCTTCCTTGCTCTTCAGCTTGCAGATGGCCTATTATGGGACCTCACCTTGTGGTCCTGTGAGTCAATACTTCTTAAAACTCCTTCATATACACATCTATCCTATTAGTTCTATCCTTCTAGAGAATCCTGACTAACCCAGAGCAAGGCCCTTGCTATTCATGGAGAATTATATTCCTTTCAAGAAGTTGCTGTCATGTTGCTGAGACCAAGAGCTTGACTTGACCAGAGAGCTCCAAGTGCTGATGAGTCTAGAACTGTCCACTACAAACTCAGTTCTGTCAGACTTGCTAAGTTCATTCATAAACTTAGACAAGGCCTGACAACAGTTCATTTAACACAGAAGTGAAATAGCCAGGAACAAACCTGAACCTAACCAGATTAGGATGGTATTGTATTAGTTTTCATACTGCTGTAAAGACAGACCCAAGACTGGGTAATTTATAAAAGCTTATATTGACTAAGTTCCACATGGCTGGAGAGGCCTCAGGAAACTTACAATCATGGCAAAAAGCAAAGGGGAAGCAAGACCCTTCTTCTCATGGTGGCAGGAGAGAGAAGTGCAAGCAAGAGAAATGCCAGACACAAAACCATCAGATATCATGAGAACTCACTATCATGAGAACAGCATGGGATAAACTGTCCACATGATCCAATCACCTCCCACCCTTTACACATGGGGATTATAGATCCCTCCCTTGACATGTGAGGATTACAACTTGAGATTTGGGTGGGGACACAGAGCCAAACCATCAGTTATATATCTGATATATAAACACAGCTAATATATATACATATATACACATATACATACACAAGCCTATTTGTGTTTTTGGTAGACAATATGGAGTCGCGTCTTGTTTGACATTGACAATCGGTGTATTTAGACCATCAATGTTTAAGATTGATATAGTTGGATTTTTTAGTTGCCCTTGGTCTTTGTCTTCCAACTCTGCTTTCTCTGGTTTTAACTGAGCATTCTGTATGATTGCATTTTTTCTCCTCAGTATATAAATTACACTTTGCTGGTTGCTTTTGAGACTGCAGTGTACATTTATAGCTAATATAAGCCCTCTTTCATGTAAGACCATCTCAACTTCTTAGTGCAATTATCTTATCACAATATACTCCTAGTTACTCCCTCCTGAACCTTAACATTTGCCATTCATTTATCTAAGCTGTAATCAAGTATATTGTTGCTATCTTGAATAAGCCAGATCTGTTGAGAGAATAGATTTTACCTTATTTGCTAATAATTCTTTATATGTAGATCTGAGTTTGACCTGCATCATTTTCCTTCTGAAGAGTTCAACATTTCTTGCAAGGTAGGTCCTACCAGCAACAAATTCCCTTAGTGTTTGGCTCAGTGGTTTCTCCACTTTTGGGGGAGAAAGTCACTGGGTATAAGAGTTCCAAGGTTGGTGGTTTCCCCAAATACCCCGCAAATACGTCACTCCACTCTTCTTGCTTGCATGATTACTGAAAGTCCAGTGTAATTCTTTCTCTATAGGCATGGTTTTAAATTTCTAGTCTTAATCCCAATGTATTTGCCATTAAAGTCTAGTTCTAATATTTGCTCTACCTTCTCAAACCGTCTTTTAGCATCTTTTGGAAAAAATTGGAAGGTGGACATTATATACTGGGTAAAATGAATTGATGTAAATAGGTTTTGTGTTTGGCTAGTTTGCTGCTTGCCATAGCTGTGTCAGAGGCTAGGCTTTCCCCTTTATGGTCTTGGTTTCTGTCACTTATCATCTCTCTGGAGTTTAGAGACTTCCTGAATGAGGCCCTGAGATGTAGTTTTTTCAATTGCATTTCCCTACCCCTACACGGGAGAACTAACTTGGTAGTGAGATGTGAGGGGCGAGGAGGTATCCTGGAGTCCTCAGTCTTTTGGTGAGCCTATTTGCCTGGGTTGTGATCTTCACAAGTGCTTCTCAGTCATTTTTTTCCCTTTCCTCTAACTTAAGAGACAAGGCTTGGGAGGCTGAGGCAGGAGAATGGCGTAAACCCAGGCGGCGGAGCTTGCAGTGAGCTGAGATCCGGCCACTGCACTCCAGCCTGGGTGACAGAGGGACTCCGTCTCAAATAAATAAATAAATAAATAAATAAATAAATAAATAAATAAGAGACAAGGTAGCTGGAGCATGCTGCAATTGAGCTTTTCCTTTCCCCCAAGTCAGTTAAGGCCAATAAAACATCACTAGTTTAGGTTTCGGTAAAATTTCTTTGAGGCAGAAGAACAGAATGCTCTGGTGTATTTTAAAATGGTTATTTTTCCCCTCCTTTACCAGAAGCAGGAGAGGGATTTTCCCCCTTATCTTCACTATGAGAAGTTGGTAGGGCTCCTAGAAACAAAACTCACAAGAGTGTGCCCCCCACTTCCCAAGAAAGAGTTTAACTCTCAAACTTGCCCACACTAAACCTCTAGCAATTCAGTTACAGTACAGGTTTCCTACCTTCAGTGCTTGGTTCTAATAAAGGTTTACTGCTAGTAGGTTTCTACCTTGGTAAGTTACCTGTCTACTTGTCTGTCTCTCCAATTCTAGAGATAGTAACTTGTCCCATGACCTCAATTCTGATGGCTCTAGGAAGTATTGATTTTTAATTTGTTCTGCTTTTTCTAGTTTCAGGGATAGGAGGGACAAGCTCTTCAGACATTAGGCTCCAAACCAGAGGCCTCCTACCACACACACCTTTTTAGACAGCTCTTCCATCCAGGATAGGGTACAACATATCCACAAGAGTCAGGATTAGTCATAGGTAGCTTATTTAACACTTCACACCAAGATGTGTTGCGTTACAAAGCCTCCAGTACAAAATTATTCTTTGTTCTTGGAAAGAAATGGATTATGGGTTTAACAAAAATCCTGCTCGCCTTGTACCTGTTTTCGGGGCAGCCACCTTCCTACTCAGAACAGGATATCCTTTTTCATTTGAAAAAATATTTTCCTCCATATCCCAAGAGACTATAAATTCTAACAGTGAGAAAAATCAGACCCGTAGCTCTGATCATAATTATGGCTTCTCAAGGGGGAACAACCATTACATGGCATTTGACAATGAAAAGTTGCCAAATGCATTCCCTGTGCATGGTTATTGGCAATGTCTTTTTGACTTAGCACAGGTAAATTGTGTTTGGTCACCTGTAGAGAAATGATTCTCCTGCGAGTCTGAGGCACAGCAGCATGGTGAGGCAGCTAAGCCAATAGGAGAAGTGGGGAGCAGGCACTCATTTGGCCTGGATCTCAGGTTTAGACACTTAGTGGTTTCCTGACATTTGAATGGCCTCACCATATCTGGTGTCAGCTGAGGCATTGCATGCCGATTGAATTTTTTTTTTTTAGAATTACTTCAAAGAGGCCCAAAGCCACATGAGGATGTTGAGGGTAATGTCCTCAATGTTACCATCTTGACTTTGCCACTGCTGGAGAAACTGCTAGAACTAGACTGTACCTGACATCTCAATGGGCCTGCCACTCAACCATTCTCGCAGAATAAAAAGGGACTCTAATTGCTTTCCCAAATTCAGCTTGGTAGGGAAGCTTTGACAGGTATGCAGGAACAGAGGTGGGCAATAGCTCCTTGTAGGTTCTGGAACATGGAAACAGTTTGTCCATTTTGTATAGTCTTTGTAGCTTGAGGCAATTATAGATTCCTTATCCTTCTATTAGAGCAACACAGATAGTTACCAAGTTCTTTATTAGAGATGGGGTCTATGCTGTTACCCAGGCTGCAGTGCAGTGACACAGTCATAACTCATTGCAGCCTCAAACTCCTGGGCTTAAGGGATCCTCTAGCCTCAGCCTCCTATCTGGGACTTCAGGCATGCGCCACCACACCTGGCTTACATGGTCTTCTATAGATCTGTTCCATGCCGCTGTAACCTATATGCTGTCTGTAGGCATCAGCATTTACAACAAAAACTCTAGGTGCTGCCCTTAAATTACAGTTTACCCTTCTCTGCTACTTTCAAACTAATTTGGCATTAGAACTTCAAAAAGTCCGAGATAGTTTTGGGTGTTTACTGATGCAAGGTAGTGGCAGCAAAAGGCAAAGCGTTCCCTTCCATAACAGATCAGCTTGGTTAGTAGACAGTCCTATAAGATTGTACTGTACAAAAATAGGTGCTTTATAGACTCAAGACAATCACTGTGATGATTTTGTATGTCACCTTAACTGGACCATGAGCTGCCTGAGTATTTGGTCAAACATTCTGGGTACTTGGGTGGTCAAAATAAAGGCTGAGTGTATTTCCGGATGATATTAAAACTTCAGTTGGTAGACTGGGCACGGTAGCTCACACCGGTACTCCCAGCACTTTGGGAGGCCGAGGTGGGCAGATCACGAGGTCAGGTGATCGAGACCACCCCTGGGTAGCATGGTGAAAACCCCATCTCTACTAAAAATACAAAAAATTAGCGGGGCATGGTGGTAGACTGAAAGATACACATTGCCCTCTCCAATGTGATGGGCCTCATCTAATCAGTCAAGGGTCTGAATAGGAAAAAAAAAAGGCTGACTCTTGCCTGACCTTCCTTAAAAAACTGGGACATCAGCCCTTTTCTGCTTTCTACTCCAACTGAAACGTCAGCTCTTAGAGGATCTTAAGCCTGCTGGCCTTGAGACAAGCACGACTCCATTGCATCTTCTGGTTCTCTGGCCTTGGCTTGGACTGAAAGTAGACCACCTCTCCTAGGTGTCCAGCTTGCCAACTGCAGATCTTGGGACTTTCTCAGCCTCTATAGTTGTATGAACCAGTTTGGGATGAATCTTTCTATACACATCCTGTTGGTTCTCTTTCTCTAGAGAATCCCGACTAATATAACCTCCAAAGTGATGGTTTTCTTGTTTTATAGATGAAAAATAATTTGAGATTAACCCAGAGTAACACTTAGATTTTCACTGAGATTACTTCAAATCTCATGCTTATATTCATACACTTCAGTGACCACAGAAAAGCCAAGCAAGCACTTTGGAACTAAATACCAAATTGTGAGCAGAGTACCAGGGAGAAGAGGCAGAAAGAGCTTTACAAGCAGGAATAATAGACTGACCTGAAGCACAGGATTTAGAGTTTACAGTGTATTCAGGGCAACATGACTAGCTCTGAGGCTGGAGCCAACGACAATGAAAATAAAGTTGACTCAACATTCTAAAAACAGATGAAAGCATTTTTACTACCAGAAGATGAAGACAGCTTTGAGCACTGAGCTTTAAAAATGGGTGCCGAATTGCAACCCACACTTCAGCCTCCTTCCTACACATGTTTATTCTTACTTCCCACCTAGTCTGTGCCCAGGTAAATTCTACCCCAGCTTCTGCAAACCCAATTGACAGCTTACTTCAAGGGCATTTTAACCCCAACTTTTTATCAAGTTCTTTCGTATAATCAAGAGCTAATGTATACACAGTTCATAGAATCTTCTCTCTTGGAATAGGGACTTGACTTGTTTGTGGGAAGCACCCTGGGGAATACTCAACTCTGGGCATTTAAAACATCTAAGACGATTAAAAGCTTCAGGCAACTTTCTAGATGCCCTCATCCAGTAAGCAGTGTTTGAGCTTTGAATATTCAGTTACTGTGCCCGTATTACAAAAGAGATAAGTTAACCCAAATGTTTTCCAAAGTCCTTGTAAATTAAGGACCAAGCTGAATTTGGGAAAGCAATTCGAGTCTCCCCTCTCCCCAGATAAAGAGGTTTACTTGTTGTTACTAACAGCCCAGATGTCCCTTATTTGCCAAATAACCACCTCCACGCAATTCATCTGCTTGCCCTAAAACCTTTATATGGGTGATAAGAAAAATGACTCAGATTTCCACAGAGGTCCATAAACTTCTTATAAGTCTTACAACACCTCATGTCATGACAATCAATTCAGTCCTTCTTAAATCGTTTTACCAGCTGCCCTAACTGCGTGGCAGAAATAAATTATTGGAGGAGCTCATGGCCACAGGCTATAGAAACTTGAGTCTGTGTAAAGTGGAGAGGCAGAGTCAAAAAGGGAAACAACCTCAGAGGTTTCTGACACCAGATAAAGACTATTGGAAGGCTTATATCTTTGACTTATGCTCATTTTCCTTAAGATTTTAGATTCATAAGCTACCATTTCTCAAGCAGGTTAGAGAAACGTTCCTAACAGGACTACAGACCATGGACTGCTGGATTCAATGTTTCAATTAGGCTTGAGTGTTTGCCTAGAGTCACAGCTGTAGATAAATTCACTCAGCTCTCTCACTGAGGAGGTGGCTTAAGGAACTGCAGCACCTTACAAAGGGCCGCCTTTGTTAGTGAGCTCAGCTGAGGTAGTGACTGCTGGAACGAGTTACAACCTCTGAGACCATGTACTTTTAGGTCCTTGATTATAAGGGATGGAATTAAGGTGCCTGAATTTTGATAGTCAGATTTAGAGTAAATAGGAAAGTTGAAAAAAGTTTGGTCTTAACATTTGTTTCATGTTGGTGGAAGCAGCCTGTATATGTGGCTATGAGATTGACATGCCTAACACCAAATGCCTAATGATTGAGCGACTTGCTGGTCAAGGGTAGAGACCCAGGCATCATGGCTTATGCTAAACTTAGATTATCCAAACTAAACCTGAATTTGGTCACTTTGCTCTGCATAGTATTTGGAGAGTCATTTCATGTCCAACTCGCAGTATCTTCATTTGTAAGACATAGTGAAATTAAGGAATAGCAGACTGCCTGTCAGAAGTGCTAAACCATTTCTCTTCCCCGTCCATGAAAGTCAGCAGGTGTACCTCATCTGTTCCCTTCCATTCAGCTGGTACGTGGCCATTAACTACTATTGAGTACAAACGGACTGGAGCATTAGCATCAACCTAGCATTTTAGCTGGCCTTCAAGCACATTTTAGTAAAACCCCAAAGCAGTATGGTTTAGTCACAGTTCAACTTGAGCTCTCGTTTGCTCCATATATGGAAAACCCTAACCCAGAACAGAATGCGCCAAAGAAGTGCCCAAGCCCTGACCTCGAGTTTGCTTTGGAAACCCTAGTATAAGACAGCAGACATTACACAGATGCATGTAGTCAGAAACAGCTTTCCTGTAACAGCTCAGCCCTACCTCAAGCCTCTTGTAAGCTGGGGGTAGCTTCTCTTTTTGTCTTGTAATCACAGGGATCATCAGCAGCTACCACGATAGAGCATAGGTTCTCCTAGTAACGACTAAGAGCCGAGAGAGACTCCGTTTAGGGAACCGGAAAGGAACTCTTGCAAGACTTCTACCTCCCTTAAAGCAGGCTGGGAAAACTACAGATAAAAATGAAGAAGGAAATATCTCAAGTCTATGCAGCCTCCCAATGCTTGACAGAACTGCATACTTGGAATTATGGTAGAGAGATGAGGTAAAGAACTAACTCTCCTGAATAAGTGAAAATATAACATCTCCACTCCCCC
>NW_016804605.1:1238289-1276882 GCF_001698545.2 Rhinopithecus bieti
TTTTTTTTTTTTGGCTTTTCTTGGGTCAGCGTGGTTCACTACTCTAGGCTGGCAGATTTGTTATAGGGATATACTTGTATTGCACACTTACCTGTTGTTTATATAAAATTCAAATTTAACCAGGCATCCCACTCATGGGGCCCCAGACCAAACGGAAGGCCCCCTTACTAACCCCCAGCCAAATGCTGGTTGAGTTTTTGGGATGATAATGAGGAAAATAAGGCCAGAAGACCCACATTGCCCCTCATCTGTAGCACCTGAAACTTGGAACCACCCAACAGATCCAGTTCTGCCCTGCCCTGAAGAGAGTTGCCTTCATTTTCAGCAGAGTCTAGAGAGTAATCTAAAGTTTGAACTGGCCCCTGGAGGAAGAACAGTGTGTTAAACTTCCTATGTGACTTGAAATAAATTTCATCTTCTCTGTGGGTGTTAATTTCCCCAACTGTTAAGTGACTCAAAGAATTCAATAATGATGGCTACTATTCACTGAGCCAGGACTTCCTGCTCCTTATTTCTAATTCTTTCAACAATACTGCTAGTTAGGCATTATGATACTTATTTTACAGATTTACATTTTACAGAACTTGGAGAAACAATGGTCCCACAGGTAGAGCTAGATCAGATTTGAACTCTGATCCATTTGATTACACATCCTGGTATCTTTTCAGTTCTTTATACTCCTCTAAGTTTTTCTGGGCTGTTTCTTCATGTTTGTTAGATTAGTGGTTGGTTTGTTCTTCAGAATTAGGTAATTCGGGCACATGATACAAAGCTAAAAGGGTACAATAGAGAAAAAGACTCCCTCCATTGCTTGTCTCCCATTCACTGAGCTTTTCTCCCTAGACACAATCAGCCAGTTAATAGTTTTCAGTCACTCTGTTCATTTTCTTTTCCACACAAGGTGGACTTCTATGCAAATTTTTCTACATTTCCCTTTTTTCACCTCATATATGCTGGAAAATTCCCATTTCAGTAAACATAAAGGTGTCCCATTATTCTAATGGTTGTGTATTATTCTGTTGCGTGTATGCACTATAATTTATTTTTCCAGTGCTTTACAGAATTATACTTAGGTTTTTTTTCCTCTTTTGTAATTTTTACAAACAATGCTATAATAAATACCTTTCTACTTGCTGGTTTTTTTTTTTTTGGTGTATGTGCTACCTGTGGGATACATATTTAGAAATGGAACCACTTACTCAAAAGATATAATCTTTATTAAACTTTTAGAGATACTGCTAAACTGCCTTCCATAGAGATTGGGGCAATAATTTATACTCCTCTCAACAACATATAAGACTAGCTGAGGGCTCACAGAGTTCATTCCTTATCAGATTGGCATGTTTGTGATCTCTGCCCACCTGATAGGTAAAAAAAAAAAAAGGTGTCTCATCGTTGCTTCAATTTGCATTTATTCTAAATGCAGCTGGGGACCTTCTCATGAGGTTGAGAGTTTTTTATTTCTGTTTTTGGAAACTGTCCATCTGGGTGGTCCAGGTCTTAGGAATAAAGATGACACATGGGTATATTTTCATGCTCTTTTGGTAAAATACGCCAAGCTGTGAGAATTTTTCCTATTAACTTGTAGAGCACATCATCTCAGAAAAATTGTCCCTTTGCTCATGATTTGAGTTTCAAATATTTGTAGGTTGTCTTTTAACTTTGTGTATTGTGATTTTTCTAACTCAGTGTTTTATTTTTATATAGTCATATTTATGGCTTCAGAATTTTATGTCAAACTTAGACTTTTCCTAGTTCAACTTTCTAAAATGAATTCTCCAATTAGTTTTTTTCTGCAGTTTCATACTTAAAGTATTTAAACATTCTGATCAGAAATTTGTCATCTGCATCTCAAATAGTTTTTTCCACATCTATAATTTTCTATTGAGTTTTTGTGGTAGATTATTTTATTGTCCCAAGTTATTTGACCTCTGGTCTCTGTAAGATAATTTTACATCTTAAAGTGTTGCCAGTGAACTGCAGCACCTCTCACCCAGGGAAGCAGTCTATACCTGTCTCCATTGATGTGTGCTTAAAAATGATCACTAATGTTTTTACAAATTGATATATTTCACACTTCAGTTTTACTTTAATGAGCATCATGTGTTTCTACCAAGTCTTTTGCTTTCATTAATTTTCATAAGGATGGTGTGTCCCAGATAAAAGCTGTTCCTTCAGTCCAGGCCCAGCAGATTCACAGACGCCAAGAAATAATGTGAGTGAGAAATAAATGTTTTCTATTATAAGCTACTGAGACTTTGTGAATTTTGTTTTTTCAAAGCTGACTAGTTAACAGTGTTAATTGTATCTCTGTTTTTTACCCTCCTATCATGAAGTATAATGTATCTAAAAAAGGACACAATTGTTCCCTGCCATACATTATCACCAGGTTAAATCCTATGTGATGTGATCATCAGCATCCAGGTCAGAAGTCAAAATTTTGCCAGCCCTCAGAAACAGGATCGGACCCCTTCCTCACAGCTATGAGTTGAGTTGTGTACACCCCACAAATTCATATGTGGAAGTCATAACCCCCAGTACCTCAGAATGTGACCACATCTGGAGATCAGCTCTTTAAGAGGCAATTCAGTTAAAATGAGTGCATTAGGGTGGACTTTCCTCCAGTATGACTAATACTCTTAGAAGATGAAATTAGGACCGATACATGTACAGAGGGAAGAGCATGTGAATACGCAGGCAGAACACAGATATTTACCAGCCAAGGAGAAAGGCCTCAAAAGATACCAACTGGGTCAACAACCTTGACCTCAAACATCTAGCCTCCATAATTGTGAGAAAACACATCTGTTGTTTAAGTCACCCAAAGTGGTACTTTGTTGTGACAGCCCTAGCAAATGAATACACTTATTATAGTGGTTTCCTCCCCACACAGTAGTGATAACCTCTGTACTTTCCTCCAACATCATAGTTTATGTTGTGTGTTTTTCAAACTGCATAGGTCAAAACTATATTTGTGTGCATGTGTGTGTGCACGCATATGTCTGTTTGGCTTCTTGTACTCAAGATTTTATTTGTGAGATTTATCTATTTATTTGCTATAAACATATTCTAAAACATATAAACATATGCTAAAATAATTTATTAACCAATTCTACCGTTTGCAAGCTTTTGGGTTGTTTTTATTCCGGGCGTATTACGGATAATACTGTTATAAAATTCTTGCACACATCTCTCAGTGCCTATATGCCCACATTTCTGTTGACTATATACCAAAAAAAAGAATTGCTGGGTTATGGGTTCTGTGTATGTTCAACTTTAGTAGATATGTCAAATGGTTTTCTGAAGTGGTTTTAGCCATTTGTATTACCACTAGCAGTTTGAGAATGTCTCCATTGTTCTACATCCTTGACAACATTTAATGTTGTCAGACTTAATTTTTGTCATTCAATAGTAGAAAATGGTTTCTCACTATGGTTTTAATTTCTGTATACAAATGAGATTAAGTACTTTTTCATGTATGGATCGGTAATTAGAATATCCTTTGGAGTGAAGTCATTTTTTATACCCTTGCATGCTTCTATCGGATTTTCAGCATTTTTCTTATTGATATGTGGATATTAGTTATATATAATGAAAGTGAGCCTTTGCTGGTTTATATATGCTGTCAATATAGTCTTTTACTCTGTGAAAATATAAAGTTGTTTCTTACTCTACATTATATTTAGAAATAAATTCCAGGTAGATTAGTGGGTCTAAATTAAAATAGAAAGCAATGCAATTTTAAAATAATATAGGAAAATATCTTTATGACTTTGAAGTAGGAAAAGTATTTTTAAGCAGGGAACAAAAAAATAGACTGGCAAGTCTGATCACAACAGTACTAATATATTGTTTGTCTAAAACCACCATTAAAAGTATGAACAAGCAAGTTCACATAGGGTAAGCCAAATTTTTAGGGATGTCTAAGTAAGCTAAATCCTCACTCTCATGGGCAAAAGTTTATGGGTATTATTTAAAGTTGATTCATAAAGAAGTAATAATACATACATTACTTAAAGATTGGAAAGTACAAAAGCACGTAGTAAACCACTGTTTCTGGGAGTAGGAATGGAGATAATGGTGGATGGGAAAGTGATGAAGAAGAGAACAGTTGGGTTTCATTATAATCCCTGAATACTATTTGATTTATTAATTATGTACATATGTTACTTTGAGTTTTTGTTTTTTTTTAAAGATACTTTTTTTTCCAGATATAGTAGTGTTTCTTAAACTCTTAATGAAACACCTCTGGAGGGAAGAATGAAGGCACATACCCAGAAATGTTGGCATGCCCTAAAGCTGTAACAACAAACCCAAAAATGCTTTTATGGCCAGACACAGTGGCGAACTCCTGTAATCCTAATAATTTGGGAGGCTGAGACAGGAGGATTGCTTGAGGCCAAGAGTTCTAGACCAGCCTGGGCAACATAGCAAGACTCTGTCTCTAAAAAATACATGCTTTTAGATTTTCTATATATTTGTATAATATATGTATTTTATAATAAAATGAGAATTTTATATTCATTAACATGTTAGTTTTAATGTGAAATATTTATTTAAAGTACTTACACATTCACCAAAATCTCCAAGCAAATTCCATATTCACCAAAATCTTCAAGCAAATTCCATGCTCAGGAAGATCCAGCAGGCTTATTTTTTGGCTACAAATAGCCTCAGTACACCCTGTGTACTCCCTGTGACTGTAAGTATCCCAGTTTGAGAAAGATGTTTCTAACTGGTTAATGCTGCCATAACAGCTAAATAAATTATGGCTTCCAGGTGTTGTATCTACTTCAGATGTTAGATAGGGAGCACAGGGTAGTGTAGTTGAAACAGTATTCATTTTGAAATTAGAAGATCTATTTGAGTTCAGATTGGGACCTTGCTTTGAGCAAGTCACTTGAAGTTCCAAAACTTTAGACCTCTCAACTATAGAACGAGTCTAATATGCATGGATTTTGCCTACAACCCCCACAAAGCAGCTCTGTGGTTTATGTGAGAAATTATTTTCTGAACTATCTATAAAATTCATCTTCTATAGTATTGGCAGAATATGTATATGTCAAACTTTAGTGCTAATATTTTAAACATAAGCTGGGTATCATAATATGTAGCAGTGTCTTTATTGCTTCTCTATTTCCTATTGCAAAAAGTTTGCAATGGCTAGCTCATGAGTTCCGTTTGGCAAACATTTACAAAGCATCTACTCCATATCATGTTATACGCTAAGAGCTGTCAATATACAAAAGGAATCCGTGTCCTCAAGTAACATACAATCTACATTATCTGCTTCATAGCTTTCATAGAAATGCCTTTCACATGAGCATGCATGCTGCATGTTTTCCTCGTTGTGTTACCTTGGAGAAGCCATTTCCCTTTTCTGGGCTTCAGTTTCCTTATCTATAATATGAAGATGTTGGGTCTTTATATATAGTTTGGATTCACTGATTTCCAGCAATCTATATTTAGCAGGACCCCTTAATGCCTTTAAAAAATCATAGCAATTATTTATTGAGTACCTTCTCCATACTTAGTTTATGAGTCAGGGTTCAACCAGGAAGCACTCAATATTAAGCACAGAGGAAACTGGTTACACTGGTGAAAGAAGAACAAAGAAGCCAATAATGGGGGCAGTGAGATGCCCAGAGATTAGCAATAGTAGGAAACCATTATTACCCACTAGGTTGCAGAGGCAAAAGAGAAGCTGAGATTGCCAGAGCCCAGGGTTTAGAGTCACCTGCAGGAAAATAGAACCACTAAAGCATGTTTAGTGACCAGAGAGGAGACACAACCAGAGCAAGAGATACCACCTGAGCCAGAAAGGGGCCAGGATAGATGCCCTGGACATTTTCCTCCTCTGTTTCATCTCTGACTTGAACCTACTTGGAGCTCTTTGACCAGGAGCCTGGGAAATGCAGTCTTCCAGGGTCATCCTCAGTGACACAAAGCAAAGCAGGAGAAGGATGAGGAATGGATCTGAGTACAAGCAGCACACTGACTGGCCTGCTCACCATGGTGCTCAGTACTCCTTGAAGGAGCTTACAATGTACTGGAGAAAACCGAGCTCATATTGATGAAGCAAGAAAAAATAAATAAAATGAGTTCCATTCGTGCATGTTAGCTGAGACCTAGAAATTATTTCCTTGTTTTTTAGAATGAAGAAACAGGCACAGAGAGAGCTGGCTCGCCCAAATTCACACAGCAAGTCAAATGAAGTAAAATTGGAACCCATAACCATATACCTTCAAAGGACATACTCTTTCTTCTGTATACATTAGCATTAGGTGTTGCAAGATCTCAGAAAAATGGGTGTTCAGAGAACAGCAAAGTCTATTTCTTCATCTGAAAAATGGAATTTGGGACAACTCCTATAGGAATCCTTTATCAGCATAGGCTGGAATTATCTAGGAAGGCTTAACAGAAAAGGTAGGGCTTTTCAGGAGTCTTGAAGGACATGTGAGACTCATAGAGAAAGGGCGTGAATAACGTTCCTTTTGTTTCTCCGAGAAACCCTTTCTCTCTGCAGATTTGTTTGAGTTTGAGCAATGAAACATAATATTGCTTCCAGGGACCCTAATGGGCTCTCCTAAGCCAAGGCTTAGGGTCTGCAAAGCCGTTGTCACATCACACAGTCCTGGGGCTTCAGGGGCTTCCCAGAAAGTATCTCAGCTTCACCCCCCTGTCCCTCATGCCTTGTGCTCTGACTGAGGGGTACCTGCATGTTCGACATTAGCTCTCCTGGGCAATTGGATCTCTATTGGCCATACATCTGAGAACTCTCAGAAATACTGTTTATTCCTTGAGAAATCTGGAGTGAATTAAGCTGAATAAATTGGCTCTCAGCTTGGCTGTTTCAGATGGCAGCAAAGAAATAACATATGCTAGCTTTCCTCCATTTTCTTGTTCTATTTTTCCTTTATGGAAGGAGAAATGAAAACACACCCATATTCATGAAAAAATTAGATTTGGTCGTATTCTCCAGCAAGTGGAAGCTGTCAATGAGAATATTTAGGTGTCTTCTTTAGAAGAGTGTTACAACAGAAAGAAAACTATGGCATTCGCTCTGATACGTGTTTGTAACTTGTGCAGCATAAATCTAAATAGAAGTGGGGTGTTCACAGAGCTGATCTGTAGCTGAGTTGCTAGGGCTACTGATACAGTAAGCAAACACAATAAAGAATTTTTCCTTTTTAATCCTTCACCGATCTTACATTTCTCCACAGTGCCAAACATTTATTAAAAGAAAGCCACATGGGGACTTTGAAAATATTCAGAAGGAAACAAAAGGAGAAATAATCTGGGCATAATTAATCATGATTATAGCTGACACATGCATTATTTTAACTGCTCAATCTTGGCTTACAAATAATTAATGATAACAATCATAGCTGGGTGCAGCATGGTGCTAAGTTCTTAGTATATTATTACCCCCTTCATATGTAACAATAGCCCTGTAATCTAAGTATTATGATTATTCTTAGCTTACAAATGATAAAACTGAGACCTTAAACAGCTTTCCCGAACTAACACATTTAGAAAGTCCAGGAGTCAGTTTTCCACTTTGAGTCGTTCAACTGTGATATCCTGGCTCTAAGTGATTATACCATACTGGGTGTTATAAGTATGGAGATGTGCTGTCCTTGTCTCCCCTTCAAGAAAGGATTTGTTGTCCCAGCTGCTGGGGGTACTGTCAGCCTCCTCGGGGATTATGTCAGCTGCAGAGAGCCACCTTCCCCAAGGTCAAACCTTTCCCAGGGCTGCTCATGTCTAGTGACTAGGGGGCAATCCTGGACATAGGCCCTCTTTCATAGTTATCTTTTATGGAGTAACATTGGCTCATTAAAGAGAGGGGATTTCCCCAGCATTATTACCCCAGTAAGACCTGTGCTCATCACACTTGCTTTTATTTAGTACCTGTCTTCTCCACTTACCTTTGAGCTCCCCTAAGGTAAAGCCCACATCCATTGGTTACTTGACATTCCATCATCGAGCCGGCAGCCTTTCAAGTCGCCTAGTATATGTCCAGAGCATGATTCCTAGGTGTGCCCTTGGAACCCAAAGAATCCTACCAAGTGTTTTGTTTCCTACTGTATGGTAGCAGATGTAAGATCGGGCACTTTGTCTTTTGGAAGAGATGTCCCAGCATGCCCCTGATCACTGAACCCTCAAGCACTTCATTACACTGACAGATCTCTGAATTTTTGTAGGTTTTATTTCCCACCCTCTGGAGCACCTTTGTCTTCCCATGGCCTCAAGTGTGCTGGATACTTCTTGATTGTTTTGCTAGATCCATATGATGTTATCAATGTAATGCTTCAATATGATGTTCCATGGGATGTCCAGGAGGTTTAGATCTCTTTGGACTGTATTACAATAGACAATGCACAAATTAACATGGGCTTGGGGCAACATTGCACATGAATATTTTGTCTCTCTCATTTGAAGGCTAAAGTTTCAAAATTGCCTTTTCTGATTGGAATACATAAAAAAAAAAACACTTGCCTAATCAACGGTCTTGAGTCCTTGTTAGTCTGAATCAAAGACAGCACATCTAGCACAGCAGCAGCATTGGGGTTACTTTCTGACTGAGCTTGCAGTAGTCTATAGTCACTCTCTAGGATCCATTGGTTTAGGCAGGGACCAGATTGGTGAATTCAATATGGTGTGATCCACTACCCCTATGTCCCTGAGATCCTTAGGAGTAACACTAATCTTCTAACCCCCATGGAGATATGATATTGTTTTTGATTTACTGTCTTAGTCAGGGTGAGAAGCACATATGTCAGAAGCTTCTCCTTGGATTCACCATTATAATAGCTCCTGCTTCACAGATCCAATGTGGTGGTTACTCTAACTGCCAAGTATGCCAATTCCATGTATGCATTCAGGGACTGAGGAAATAAAAACTATGTGGGATGGCTTATTAACCAACCTTTGGCCAGGATTCCATTTCCAGGGCCCTTATATGCTATCACTGTCAAAGGAGATCTGTGAGAACTCTCTCTGTTTCTTAGAGTTCCCCTTTTCCCCAGTCAACTAAGTAAATGGCTAGAGTTCTCTTTGAGGAAGGACTGGGAACTATCACAGTATACATGTGTTGTGGTGTGGCAGCACCCTTCCTCTTGGGGACTGAGTCAAGTATGAGAAGTAGGAAAAGGACTAGGACAAACTCCTCCAGCCTTTTGCTCCTCCATTTTTGCTATCATTGCCTTATACGTATTAAGCAGAACATTTATTGACTGGCCATCTTTTTTGCCCCTAACAATGTAGTTTTCTCTTAATCATCTCCACAATCCTGTATGGCTCAAGCCCCTTTGGCTGAAACTCCAAATTTAGCAATTATTATGGTAACCTCAAACTCCTGGTTTCTGGCAGTTTAGAACCACTACCTGACCTCTGTTACTCCATCCCAACTGGCCCCATGAGAGTGCAGACCTAGTGCATATCTCATTCTTATCACTTTATCCTCACTTGTATCTGATTAGATAAGCTAAGGAACAGGAGCCAAGTAGAATACCTAATTAAATTGGAAGTGGCCCACATTCAGAGACTGGATCTTCCTAACGAAAAATGATATATATATATATAAATGTGTATATATATATATATATATATATGTACACACACATACATATAAAAGCTAAAACTACATCTCAAATTTAGGATTGGTTCCAAAATTCAAAATTTTGTATTAAAATAAAATTTCATTATAACAATATTTCTTTTCTCTTTTTTTTTTTTTTTGAGACAGAGTTTCTCTCTGTCTCCCAGGCTGGAGTGCAGTGGCATGATCTCGGCTCACTGCAACCTCCAACTCCCGGGTTCAAACAATTCTCTGCCTCAGCCTACTGAGTAGCTGGGATTGATTACTGATGCCCACCACCACACCTGGCTAATTTTTGTATTTTTAGTAGAGATGGGGTTTCACCATCTTGGCCAGGCTGGTCTTGAACTCCTGACCTAGTGATCCACTCACCTCAGCTTCCCAAAGTGCTGGGATTACAGGCGTGAGTCACTGAGGCCTGCCCAATATTTCCTTTTTTTTTTTTTAAAAAAAAAAAAACTTTTATTTTAGGTTCAGCGGTACATGTGCACATTTGTTATAAAGATAAACTCATGTCATGCAGTTTGGTGTACAGTACCCAATAGGTAGTTTTCCTGATCCTCTCCCTCCTTTCACACTCCTCCCTCAAGTAGGGTCCAGAGTCTATTGTTCCCCTCTTTGTGTCCATTGGTTCTCATTATGTAACTTATACTGATAAGTGAGAACATGCAGTATTTGGTTTTCTGTTTCTGTGTAAGTTTGCTAAGGATAATGTTTTCCAGCTCCATCTATGTTCCTATAAAGGACATGAGCTCATTCATTTTATGGCTGCATAGTATTCCATGGTATATATGTACCATATTTTCTTTATCTAGTCTACCACTGGTGGGCATTTAGGTTGATTCCATGTCTTTGCTATCATGAATAGGGCTGTAATGAATGTATATGTGTGTATGTGTCTTTATGGTAAAACAACTGATATTCCTTTGGTGCAGACCCAGTAACAGGGTTGCTGGGTTGAATTGTCATGCTGTTTTTAGTTCTTTGAGGGATCATCACACTGCTTTTCACAATGGTTGAACTGATTTACACTCCCATCAGCAGTGTATAAGCATTCCCTTTTCTCCACAACCTCAACAGTATCTATTATATTTTACTTTTTAATAATACCATTCTGACTGGTGTGAAATGGTATCTCAGTATGGTTTTTATTTGCATTTCTCTAATAAGTAGTGTTATTGAGCATTTTTTCATATGCTTGGTGGCCACTTGTATGTCTTTTGAAAAGTGTCTGTTCATGTCCTTTGCCCACTTTTTAATGGGGTTGTTTTATGTGCGTCAATTAAAGTTTCTCATAGATTCTGCATATTAGACCTTTGTCAGATGCATAGTTTGCAAATACTTTCTCCCATTCTGTAGGTTGTCTGTTTATTCTGTTGATAGTTTCTTTTGCTGTACAGAACCTCCTTAGTTTAATTAGAGCCCATTTGTCAATTTTTGCTTTTGTTGAAATAGCTTTTGGACTTTTCATCATGAAATCTTTGCCCCTTCCTATATCCAAAATGGCATTTCATAGGTTATCTTCCAGAGTTTTTATAGTTTGGTGTTCTACATTTAAGTCTTTAATCCATCTTGCATTGACTTTGTATGTGGTATAAAGAAGGGGTCCAGTTTCAAAATTCTGCATATAGTTAGCCAGTTATCCCAGCACCGTTTATTGAATAGGCAGTCTTTTCCTCATTGCTTGTTTTTGTCAGCTTTGTCAAATATCAGATGGTTGTAGGTATGTGGTATTATTTCTGAGCTCTCTGTTCTGTTCCACTGGTCCATGTGTCTGATTTTGTACTGGTACTGTGCTGTTTTGGTTGCCATAGCCCTGTGGTATAGTTTGAAGTTGGGTAACATGATGCCTCCAGCTTTGTTCTTTTTACTTAGGATTGCTTTGGCTATTTTGGCTCTTTTTCAGTTCCATATTAATTTTAGAATAGCTTTTTTGAGTTCTGTGAAGAATGTCACAGATAGCTTGATAGGAATAGCATTAAATTTATAAATTGCTTTGGGCAGTATGGCCAATTTTATAATATTGGTTCTTCCTATCCATGAGCATGGAATATTTTTCCATTTCTTTGTGTCATCTCTGATTTTTTTGAGTAATGTTTTGTAATTTTCCGTTTTAGAGATCTTTTACTTCCTTAGCTGTATTCCTAGGTATTTATTCTTTTTATGGCGATTGTGAATGGGATTGCATTCCTGATTTGGCTCTTGGTTTGTATGGTGTTGGTGTATGGGAATGTTACTGATTTTTATATGTTGATTTTGTGTACTGACACTTTGCTGAAGTTTTTTGCCAGCTGAAGGTCTTTTGGGCAGAGATTATGGGATTTCCTAAATATCGAATCATGTCATCTGCAAACAGGGATAGTTTAACTTCCTCTCTTCCTATTTGGGATGCCTTTTATTTTTTTCTCTTGCCTGATTGCTCTGACCAGGACTTCCAATACTGTGTTGAATAGGAATGGTAAGAGAGGGTTTCCTGGTCATGTGCTCATTTTCAAGGGGAATGCTTCTAGCTATTGGCCATTGAGTATGATGTTGGCTGTGGGTTTGTCGTAGATGGCTCATATTATTTTGAAGTATGTTCCTTCACTGCCAAGTTTATTGAGGGTTTTTAACATAAGCAAATGTATTTTATCAAAAGCCCTTTTCTGTATCTATTGAGAAAATCACATGGTTTTTGTCTTTAGTTTTTTTATGTGATGAATCACATGTATTGATTTGCATGTCTTGAATGAACCTTGCATCCCAGGCATAAAGCCTACTTGATTATTGTGGATTAGCTCTTTGATGTGGTGCTGGATTCAGTTTGCTAGTATTTTGTTGCGGATTTTCACATCTACGTTCATCAAGAATATTGGACTACAATTTTCTTTTTTTGTTGTGTCTCTGCCAGGTTTTGGTCTCAGGATGATGCTGGCCTCATAGAATGAGTTGGGGAGGAGTCCCTCCTCCTCAGTTTTTTGGAATAGTTTCAGTAGGAAAGGTACTAGCTCTTCTTTGTACGTCCAGTAGAGTTTGGCTGTGAATCTGTCTGGTCCTGAGCTTTCTTTATGTTGGTAGGCTATGTATTACTAATATCAATTTCAGAGCCCATTATTGGTCTCAATTTCATCATGGTTCAGTCTTGGGAGAGTGTATGTGTTCAGGGATTTATCTATTTCTTTTAGACTTTCTAGTTTGTGTTCATAGAGGTGTTCACAGTAGACTCTGATGATTATTGTATTTCTCTGGGGTCAGTGGTAATGTTCCCATTGTCATTTCTAATTGTGATTATTTGGATCTTTTCTCTTTTCTTCTTTATTAGTCTAGCTAGTGGTCTATCTTATTTTTTCAAAGAACGAGCTCCTGGTTTTGTTGATCTTTTGTATGTTTTATTTCATGTCTCCATCTCCTTTAGTTCAGCTCTGATGTTGGTTATTTTTTTTGTCTCCTGCTAGCTTTGGTGTTGACTTGCTCTTGCTTCTCTTGTTCTTCTAGTTGTAATTTTATGTTGTTAATTTCAGATCTTTCTAACTTTTTGATGTGGACATTTAGTGCTATAGATTTTCCTCTTAACACTGCTGTAGCTGTGTCCCAAAGATTCTGGTATGTTGTATCTTTGCTCTCATTAGTTTTACATAACTTCTTGATTTCTGCCTTAATTTCATTATTTCCCCAAGAGTCACTCAGGAGTGGGTTGTTTAATTTTCATGTAATTGCATGGTTTTGAGCAATTTTTCTTCAGTTAAATTCTATTTTTATTGCTCTGGGGTTTGAGAGTGTGGTTGGTACAATTTTGATTTTTTTTTAATTTGCTGAAGATTGTTTCATGTATCATTGTGTGGTTGATTTTAGAGTATATGCTATGTGGTGATGAGAAGAGTGTATTCTGTTGTTTGGGGATGGAGAGTTCTGCAGATGTCTATTAGGTACATTTGGACAAGTGTTGAGTTCAGGTCCTAAATACCTTTGTTAATTTTCTGCCTTGATGATTTTCCTAACACTTTTCAGTGGGGTGTTGAAGTCTCCCACTATCACTGTGTAGGATTCTAAGTCTCTTTATAGGTCTCTAAGAACTTGCTTTATGGGTCTGGGTGCTTCTGTGTTGGATGCATATATTTAGGTTAGGCCTTCTTATTGAATTGAACCCTTTACCATCATGTAATGCCCTTCTCTGTCTTTTTTATCTTTGTTGGTTCAAAGTATGTTTCGTCTGATTGCAACTCCTGCATTTTTCTGATTTCCTTTTGATTGGTAGATTTTTCTCCATTCCTTTATTCCCATTGCATGTAATGACACCCATAGGTTCAATAAAGGCTCTGGAAGACAGCGTACCATTGGGTCTTGCTTCTTTATCCAGATTTTCATCTATGCCTTTTAATTGGGGCATTTAGCCCATTTACGTTCAAGGTTAGTGTTGATATGTGTGGATTTGATCCTGTCATCTTGTTGTTAGTTATTATGCAAACTTGTTTGTGTGGTTGCTTTACAGTATCACCGATCTGTGTATTTAAGTGTGTTTTTGTATTGGTCGGCAATGGTCTTTCTTTTCCATATTGCAGGGGCTCTTGTAAGGCAGTTCTTGTGGTAACGAAATCTCTCAGCATTTGCTTGTCTGAAAAGGGTCTTATTTCTCTTTCACTTATGAAACTTAGTTTGGCTGGATATTAAATTCTTGGTTGGAGATTTTTTCTTGAAGAATATTGAGAATGTGCCCTCATTCTCTTCTTAAGCATAATGGTCAGTAGGTAGGCTATGTGACTTAGCAAGAGCCTACCTACTGAACATTATGCTTAAACGCCACCTGCTGGCTCATGCTCCAAAACATCAACATTTAAAATACTTTGCTGGCCAGGTTCAGTGGTTCATACCTGTAATCCAAGCACTTTGGGATACCAAGGCAGGTGGATCACTGGCACTCAGGAGTTTGAGACCACCCTTGCTAAGATATAGAAACCCATTTCTACAAAAAATACAAAATTTAACTGGGTGTGTTGATAGTTGGCCTGTAGTCCCAGCTACTCAAGAGGCTGAGGAGGGAGAATGACTTTAGCCCAGGAGTTCAAGGCTGCAGTGAGCCATGATCATGCCACTGTACTCCAGTTTGGGTGACGTAGTGAGAATCTGTTGCTCCTCCAGCCCCCGCTGCCAAAAAAAATGCTTTGATAACATACCCTCCATGAAACCAAATACAAAAAAGAAAACAAAAACAGCTACAAATAAAGAAGACCCTCCACAAAGCCTCAGCCCTCCAGAAATATTCAGAAAAGAATTCTACTGAGTATTGACACTTAGATGCCATTACTAAGAGTCCTGCTGACTTAATTTACTGGAATGAGAAAAGTCACTTTTGGAAATCAGCTGCACCTCAACAGCAGAGTCCATTAACCCCTGGACTTGAGTCACCCCAACCACCACAGCCAGACATTTTCCTATATCAATATTTCTACATGTTTAATGCAAACATAACAATAAAAAGCCTTTCATAGTTATCTTTTATTGTTTAGCCCCGAGTTTTATTGAGAAGAAGGGATTTCTCCAGGGTCAACTCAAGAAGACAGAAACTCATCACACTTGCATTTGTTTAGTATAGCTTCTCATTTACCTTCAAGTTCCCTAAAGTCAAGTCCATATCTATTTTGTTTACCTCTTTATCATCCTGCCTAGCAAACTAGCATAGTGTTTGGCAGTGTTTAATCATTAATTAATTCACTTATAATTCAATAAATAATGGATGAGTGACAGTTGCATAAATATATTTCATCAAATCAAATTTAATTATTAGTCATCCCTTGACAACTGTATGTCTTTTATCTTTGTCAGACACAAATAGATTTTATCTCTTTAGTCCTTTAAGAGGAAGAAATCCAAAAGGATATATAACCTTTTAGTCAGAACTAAAAGAGAAAAAGATACTATAGGTGAGCAATTGGGAATCCTGACTACCTCAAAACTTTCCTTGCCTTTAATAAGACAGACCCATATCTACTTCCTTTTCCCCATCTACCAGCCTCCTATATCATACATCTCTATCTGGTTCACAACAGCACCTAATGCTAGCCTTAACATAGCAGCAAAAACAAAGAATGGCCTTTTCCAAACTTCTTAGATTGGACACAGCCCATATAGAGTCTTTTGTGAATTGGTCTCAGTCTCTAGAGGCACTGAGTCATTGTTTCCTTTTTGGGCAACTTCTAAATCATGAGCCTTGTATTTTTGGAAAACTTATCTTCTCATTTGATCCTCCCAGTGGTACTATGAGGTAAGAGATCAGATGTTATGCATGGAAAGATCAGTGAACCAGGAAATCAGAAGACAAGGATTTTCATTTTTTTCTACTATTTATGAGTTGTGTGATTTTAGGCAACTCTTATGACATTTATTAAAAATGGGTTTTGTTATATTCAACACTCAACTAATATTTAATGAATGTCCTCAATGAGCATGGTTTTAGATACTGGCAGTATGGTTGGATATAAGGCAGGTAAAGTCTCTTTATTTTTCACAAAGCTTTCCTTCTAGTGGCGTATAGATGAATGAAAAGGCAACAAGTAGTTAAGTAAATTTTGGATATTAATAAACACTATTGAGAAAAACATTTTCAAGTGATGTAGTGAAAACAGTGACCAAGGAAGCTGTTTGATTGGGAGGTGAGAGAAAGCCCCATTACTGAAGAGGTAGAATGTTTCCATATCTGAAACATAAGCGGGAGTCAACCATATGAAGATGCAGGTAAAGACATTTCCAGCAGAGGGAACAGATATTTGGAGCAGGTCACAAAGATTCTAAGATGGCACAAGCTTGACTTTCCCTGACAGTTCTTGTCATTGGTGGTTTCCATTTTACAGATCTTCCTAAAGCCTAGAACAGTGAAGCAACTTGCTCAAGGGTAAATATTGAGTAATTGGAAGAGCATGGATTCACACACATAACTTCTGATTTTTAAAAAAGATATTCTTCACCACTTAAATTCTTAGGTACCTCAGTTCAGGCCCTCATGACCCCACCCTGGATTATTTCAGTTGATTTGTTATGAGTCACTCCATATTCATGTCCAACTTCTTCCTCTTCCTCAATGCAGTCCTACTTCATCTTCCATATAGCAGATGGTCAAAGTTATGTTTCTGATACACAAGCCTAATCATGCCTCTTTTTTTTGCTTTATACACCTCCTGTAACTGTCAGCAGACAAAAAGATGAAGTCCAAGCTCTCCAAGCCATTATTCAAACAATTGCTAACATCTTCCAGCCTTATTCCTTATCACCATTTTACCTCACATCCTCCCTTAGCCTCAGTAAATGAAATGTCATACCAGGTTATGCCTCCATTTCTCTAAACATACTGTTGTCTTTGTTGCTAAACTCCAATCATCTTGCAATTGCTCACTTAAATTTACTGTGTAAAATGCATTACTCTCTTATCTATATCAGCATGACACTTTTGCTCAATTATAGTAGTTTCCATATCTATATCAGTGGTATATTTACTTACCTGGCTAGACTGTGAGATACTAAAGGGCAAAAGACACATTGTATACATATATTTTTGTATTACCAATGCTCAGCTTGGTAGCTAACATTTAGTAGATGCTTGAAATTACTTGTGGATCAAAGGTAAAAAAAAAAATGAATGAATGAAATTAAAATGATGGTCAAAACTTCTCTAGGTTTTGTTTTGTTTTTTCATTAATTCAAAGATAACTTTATTTTTTAAACATTGTACTTTTATTATTACAATTTCAAAATAGAGTCAATAAAAAAAATCACATAAATACCTATGTATTCGTTCTCTTATTTTCTGGATTCTAGAAAATTTGTTCATTTTATTTCGTTATTGCATCAGCATTTTCTTATCATGAAAAGTGAAAATATACAGTTGAAGTCCTGTTATCCCTCTTTATTTCTGAATTTGGTGTTACTATTCCCATGCTTTCATATAAATACTATATAAGGATATATTCATAAAATGTATAGCCTTTTTTGTATGCTTTCAAATTTTACATAAATGGCATTGTACTGCACATATGTGGTCAATTGCTTTTATCCTTTAACATTGCTTTTAAATTTGTCCTGTTAAAATATGTAACTTTAGGCAATGATTTTAACTACAGAATAGCATTTAATTAGAATAATATCGCATAATTTATTTTCCATTTTCTTTTGATGGACATTTAGATTACTTCCTACTTTACTTTTAAACAATGATGCAATAAACTTTCTTGTACACGATTTCTTGTTCATGTGTGCAAGTTTCTGAGTCAAAGAACATGTGCATCTTCAACTTAATATGACCAAGTACTTATCTTAAATAAATAGACCAATTGACATTACAATTAGAAGTGTGTGAACATTTGATTGCTCATATGTTCATTTATATTTAGAGTTATTAAATTTTAAAAAACTCAACTAAATTTTAAAGATCAATTTTACTTCTATTGCAGTAAAATTTATAACAAAACGAACTTATTTCAGGGAAACAATTTGGTGAGTTTTGACAAATGTGTACACTTCTGTGAACAACAACATCACAATACAAATTTAGAACAATTTTATCACCCCACTCCCCAAATTTCCTGTGAACTTTTCACATAAAACTCCCTCTCAGTCCTGTCTCCAGGAAACCACTCATTTGACTTCTGTCACTATAGGTTAGTTTTGACTTTTCTAGAATTTCATTGGAATGCAATCATACAACATGCACCCATGTTGTCCAACTTCTTTCACTTAGCATAATATAGTTTCTTTTATTGAATTATTTTGTCTGGTTTTCCATAAGGGTAATATTAACCCCATACAATGAATTGAGACGTGTTTAATTCTCCTTTATTTTCTGAAAATTTTATATGGGATCAGTATTATTTTTTCCTTGAATATTTTATAGAGTTTATCAGAGAAGCCATTTGGGCATCAGGATTCTTTGTGGATAGATTATTAATTATAAATGTAAATTACTTAATAGATTTCAAGATACCCAGATTTTCTATTCATTCTTAGTCTATTTTGGTAATTTGTGTTTTTCAAGGAATTTGGCCATTTCATCAAAGTCGTTTATTAGATTGTTTGTAATATTTCCTTTTGTACTTTTTCATGTCTGTAGGATCTATAGTGTTGTCCCCTTTTTCATGCCTAATATTGACTATTTGTGTCTTCCTTCTTTTTTTCTTGATCACTGTAGCTAGAGGCTTATCAATTTTATTGACCATCTAAAACAAACAGCTTTAGGTTTTATTAATTTTTATCTATTCTTTATTTTCCATTCTATTGATTTCCACTTTTTTTTCTTTCTAGTTACTCAGGATTTTTTTCCTTTTTTTGTTTTAACTTCATAAGATGGAAACTCAGATGATTAATTTTAGATTTTTTGTGATGTAGTATTTAAACTAAAAGTTTCACTCTAAGCATTGTTAGGGGACAATTCTCCCAACATCTCTAACATCTCTGTATTTCTTGCAAATGGCATTGATGGCTTTTTTTTTGAAACTGTCTTTTTAAGTATGTTTATCTGACAGTCTTACAAGATAGAGGAAGCATCTTCCTCCAAAGCAAAGGGTGGGTTTGTTTATAGCCTTAAAAGTTAGAGATAATGTCTGCTTCTGAAGCAAAGGACAGATGTGCTTGCTGACCACTATAAAAGATGCAAAGCCAGGGCTTCTCTTTTGTACTTCACCCCACTGTGTGTAAATGTGCACTAAATTTTATTTGTATCACATTATGAGGACTGGTAGTCAGGGAACTGGAACAAGAAAAATGTTGATATTGTGTTTGCTACTGTTTCTGCCCTTGATCTCTTACCCAAGAATTATGAGGTTTCTGTCAGTATCTACAAATGATAGCTGACTCACTTACTAGCTTTCATAACAGGGTTAAATCTTAGACCTGTCACAGGGCTTTAGCTGTATCTCATAAAACTGATGCTTTTTAAAAGTTTATATTCAATTCAGAGTATTTCCTAATTTCACTTTTGATTTCTTTTTCTGTTCATGGGCTATTTTAAACTGTATTATTTAATTTCCATGTATTTGGGGATTTATAAAGCCATCTTATGTTATTGGTGTCCAATTTAGTTTGCGAAGCCAGAGAAAATATTCTGTATGATTTTAATCCTTTAACATTTTTTTAAAGAATTATTAAACAGGCTGGTATATATTCTATCTTGGTGAATTTCTGTGTAAACCTGGAAAGAATGTATATTATGTTGTTGTAGGGTGCAGTGTTCTACAATTTTAAATGAAGACAAATTCATTGAAAATGTTTTCAAACGTTCTATATCCTTACTAATTTTCTATGTATTGTTTTATCAATTGTGTCAAGAGAAGTTTTGAAGTTTTGCTTATGTATTTCAAAGTTTTAAAATAAGACCCATACACATTTAGGAGTTATGAATTGTTAATGAATTAATTGCTTTATTGTTGTGAAATTTCTCTATCTTTGGTAATATTTCTTGTTCTGAAGTCTTTGTTACTAATATAGGCACTGCAGCTTTCTTATGCTTAGTGTTTTGTGGTACATCCTTTTCTGTCTTTTACTTCCAATCTATCTCTGTGTTTGTATTTTTTTCTTTTAGAGACAGGGTCTTTCTCTGTTGCCCAGGCTGGACCAGCTTACTGCTAGATCACTCTACAGATTTTGGACTTTTAGCTTCCATGATTCAAATGAGTCAATGTCTTATAATAAATCACTTCACACACACACACACACACACACACACACACACACACACACACACACACCCTGTTGGTTCTGTTTCTTCAGAGAACCCTGATACATATTTTATCTCCATCATTGGAATATTAGCCATGCAGCTTCATCTTATTTATTTTTTGTGGTTGCTATAAGGTTTACAAAATCATTAGCCTAACTTTATGTAATATTATACCACTTTACAATTAATGTACACTCCTTAAAACTGCATACTTCTCTTATGTTGCTCCCTTGCTTTTCCATCATTGTCATATACTTTATTTATATATACTTTATGAATTCCAAAATACATTATTTGTTCTCTAAATTTTCATAAGAAAATATTTTCTATATAATAATATATTTACCATCTCTGTTGCCTTTTCTTTATTTTGCAGATCCAAGTTTCCATCTGGTATTATTTTCCATGTACCTGAACAACTTTCTTTAACATTTCTTGTCGTTGAATTATGCTGGAAACAGATTCTTTCAGCTTTTGTTTACCTCAAAAAAATATTTTACCTTCACTTTTGATGGACCTTTCTACTAGTTACAGCATTCTGTGTTAATAGATTTTTTTTTCTTTCAGTCCTACAATGGAATACTATGCAGCCATAAAAAAAGGATGAGTTCATGTCCTTTGCAGGGACATGGATGAAGCTGTAAACCATCATTCTCAGCAAACTAACACAAGAACAGAAAACCAAACACTGCATGTTCTCACTCATAGGTGAGAGTTGAACAATGAAAACACATGGACATAGAGAGGGGAACATCACACAGTGGGGCCTGTCGGGGGTTGGGGGGCTAGGGGAGGGATAGCATTAGGAGGAATACCTGATGTGGATGACGGGTTGATGGGTGCAGCAAACCACCATGGCACGTATATACCTATGTAACAAAACTGCACGTTCTGCACATGTACCCCAGAACTTAAAGTATAATAAAAAATTATTATTTAATTATACGATTTTATTGTGTTTTAGTTTGCATAGCTTCTTACAGTAAGTCAGTCATTTTTAGCAATTTGATAATGGTATGCCTTTGTGTATGTGTACATGAATGTTTATTCTCATCCTTTTGAAATTCTTTAATTTTCTTGAGTTTCTAGTTTTCATCCAATTTGGAAACATTATGGTAATTATTTTTTAAATTTTGTTTTCTGTCTCGAGGTCCTTTCATTCATTTTGAGTTCCCAGTTACACGTTATTTGGACCACTTGATATTTCTCCATGTCACCAAGGCTGTGTTTATTTTTTGAATCTTTAATCTTTCTCTCTGCGCTTTAGTCTTGATCATTCTTATCAATTCTTAAGATTCACTGCTTTTTAAAAATCTGTTGTGTTCAGTCTGCTATGAAGTCCATCCAATCAGACTTTAACTTTAGGTATGACATTTTTATCCCCAGAAGTTCCACTTGGATTTTTATTTTATATCTCCAATTTTTCTCTTTATTGTGTTTTCCCTTAAAACCTCTGCTACATGCACATTCACACGTATGTATACACACACACACACACACACACACACTTATGTATAACTCTTTTTTTTTTTTTTTNAAATGAAGACAAATTCATTGAAAATGTTTTTCAAACGTTCTATATCCTTACTAATTTTCTATGTATTGTTTTATCAATTGTGTCAAGAGAAGTTTTGAAGTTTTTGCTTATGTATTTCAAAGTTTTAAAATAAGACCCATACACATTTAGGAGTTATGAATTGTTAATGAATTAATTGCTTTATTGTTGTGAAATTTCTCTATCTTTGGTAATATTTCTTGTTCTGAAGTCTTTGTTACTAATATAGGCACTGCAGCTTTCTTATGCTTAGTGTTTTTGTGGTACATCCTTTTCTGTCTTTTTACTTCCAATCTATCTCTGTGTTTGTATTTTTTTCTTTTTAGAGACAGGGTCTTTCTCTGTTGCCCAGGCTGGACCAGCTTACTGCTAGATCACTCTACAGATTTTGGACTTTTTAGCTTCCATGATTCAAATGAGTCAATGTCTTATAATAAATCACTTCACACACACACACACACACACACACACACACACACACACACACACACACCCTGTTGGTTCTGTTTCTTCAGAGAACCCTGATACATATTTTATCTCCATCATTGGAATATTAGCCATGCAGCTTCATCTTATTTATTTTTTGTGGTTGCTATAAGGTTTACAAAATCATTAGCCTAACTTTATGTAATATTATACCACTTTACAATTAATGTACACTCCTTAAAACTGCATACTTCTCTTATGTTGCTCCCTTGCTTTTCCATCATTGTCATATACTTTATTTATATATACTTTATGAATTCCAAAATACATTATTTGTTCTCTAAATTTTCATAAGAAAATATTTTCTATATAATAATATATTTACCATCTCTGTTGCCTTTTCTTTATTTTTGCAGATCCAAGTTTCCATCTGGTATTATTTTCCATGTACCTGAACAACTTTCTTTAACATTTCTTGTCGTTGAATTATGCTGGAAACAGATTCTTTCAGCTTTTGTTTACCTCAAAAAAATATTTTACCTTCACTTTTGATGGACCTTTCTACTAGTTACAGCATTCTGTGTTAATAGATTTTTTTTTCTTTCAGTCCTACAATGGAATACTATGCAGCCATAAAAAAAGGATGAGTTCATGTCCTTTGCAGGGACATGGATGAAGCTGTAAACCATCATTCTCAGCAAACTAACACAAGAACAGAAAACCAAACACTGCATGTTCTCACTCATAGGTGAGAGTTGAACAATGAAAACACATGGACATAGAGAGGGGAACATCACACAGTGGGGCCTGTCGGGGTTGGGGGGCTAGGGGAGGGATAGCATTAGGAGGAATACCTGATGTGGATGACGGGTTGATGGGTGCAGCAAACCACCATGGCACGTATATACCTATGTAACAAAACTGCACGTTCTGCACATGTACCCCAGAACTTAAAGTATAATAAAAAATTATTATTTAATTATACGATTTTATTGTGTTTTAGTTTGCATAGCTTCTTACAGTAAGTCAGTCATTTTAGCAATTTGATAATGGTATGCCTTTGTGTATGTGTACATGAATGTTTATTCTCATCCTTTTGAAATTCTTTAATTTTCTTGAGTTTCTAGTTTTCATCCAATTTGGAAACATTATGGTAATTATTTTTTAAATTTTGTTTTCTGTCTCGAGGTCCTTTCATTCATTTTGAGTTCCCAGTTACACGTTATTTGGACCACTTGATATTTCTCCATGTCACCAAGGCTGTGTTTATTTTTTGAATCTTTAATCTTTCTCTCTGCGCTTTAGTCTTGATCATTCTTATCAATTCTTAAGATTCACTGCTTTTAAAATCTGTTGTGTTCAGTCTGCTATGAAGTCCATCCAATCAGACTTTAACTTTAGGTATGACATTTTATCCCCAGAAGTTCCACTTGGATTTTATTTTATATCTCCAATTTTCTCTTTATTGTGTTTTCCCTTAAAACCTCTGCTACATGCACATTCACACGTATGTATACACACACACACACACACACACACACTTATGTATAACTCTTTTTTTTTTTTTTTGAGACAAGGTCTTGCTCTGTTGTCCAGGCTGGAGTGTGGAGGCATAATCACAGCTCACTGCAACCTCTGCCTCCTGGATTCAAGTGACCCTCCCACCTTAGCCTCCCAAGTAGCTTGGACTACAGGCATGTGCCACCACACCTGACTAATTTTTGGGTTGTATTTTCCTGCATTTGGTCCTCTGTATTAATTTAAAAAAAAATTTTTTTTGCGACAGAGTTTCACTGTGTTGCTCAGGGTAGTGTACAGTGGCGTGATCATAGCTCATTGCAATCTTGAATTCCTGTGCTGAAACCTGTCAATTTTTGATTGGCTGATGGCTGTTATGATTGTCACATTGTTGAGGGTCTGGATTCATTTTTTTCCTTAAAAGAATTTTCAGGCTGGGTGTGGTGGCTTATGCCTATAATCCCAGCACTTTGGGAGGCCAAGGTAGGTGTATCACCTGAGGTCAGGAGATTGAGATCAGCCTGGCCAACATGGTGAAACCCTGTCTCTACTAAAAAAAATACAAAAATTAGCCAGGCCTGGTGGTGGGTGCCTTAATCCCAGCTACTCGGGAGGCTGAGGCAGGAGAATCATGAGAATCAGTTTTACCTGGAAGGCAGAGGTTTCGGTGAGCTGAGATTGTGTGCTATTGCACTTCAGCCTGGGTGACAAAAAGGAAAGTCCATCTAAAAAAAAAAAAAAAAAGAATTTTCTGATTTATTCTGCAAGTGGTTAAGGCTACTTTGAGAGTAGCATTATTATTTGAGGTTTTATTTTTTAAAGTTTCAAGGTATTCTTTTACCCTGGGTATAATTTAATCTTTAGACTAAGGCGTAACTCTTTTTGGGTCTCAAGCAAATGATCCAGGTATGACATTGTGTCTTTTCATTCTGACTGTTTGATGCTTGGAATCCCCCAGCTCTAGATGAGCTTTGAGAATTTCTCAGCTTGCACATTCCCAATTGTACTTTGCCCTCACCCGACCCGACCTTTTTTTTTTTCTGTTTTTTGACGGAGTCTCCCTCTGTTGCCAGGCTGGAGTGCAGTGGCGCGGTCTCGGCTCACTGCAACCTTCACCTCCTGGGTTCAAGCGATTCTCCTGCCTCAGCCTCCTGAGTATCTGGGACTACAGATGCACGCCACCACGCCCAGCTAATTTTTGTATTTTTTTTAGTAGAGATGGGGTTTCACCATGTTGGCCAGGATGGTCTTGATCTCTTGATCTCATGATCTGCCCACCTTGGCCTCCCAAAGTGCTGGGATTACAGTTGTGAGCCACCATGCCCAGTCCCTTTGCCCTTATTCATATAATTTCACCCTACACATCAGTAAATTTATATTGAGCAAAATAATAAAAGGCACCTTTGTGTAGTTTTTTGGAGCTTTTCCTCTACATAGCTCTCATCCCTCTGGAACTCTTCTTTGCCTTTAAGATCTCTCTACTAAAACAGTGGGTTTGCATTTGCTAAACATAAACATTTTAAATAATTACATTTGACTATCTTTCTAGTTTTCATGGTGAAAAAGTCTGTTCTTAGCTACTCTATCATAACCAGAAACAGATATTCAGAAATAGCAAGCTTTTTAATATTTGATAATCTGGATGTAAAATACAATCAAAATGTGGCTTTAATTTGCATATCTCTGAATGTTAATAAAACTAAACATCTTTTTCTAAGTTTCTTGGCCATTTTGCTTCTGCTTATGTCATTGGACAATTTTAAGATTGAGTTTCTTTTCATGTCAATTTATATGGATATTTTGAATATTCTTGTACTAATTTTTTGCTAATTATATTATTGCATATATCTACTCTGAATATCTTGTTGCTCTTCTCACTTTACACTGTATTTTGTTTAATAATTTTAAAAAATTTTAAATGTGGATAGCTATGTCAATTTTCATGGTTCACAGGTTTTTTTTTTGGATTATTTAATCATTCTTTGCTATGGTTTCTTCAAAATAGTTTAGAGTTTTACTTTTCATATTTATGACTTTAATTCACTTCCAATAAATTTTTGTGTATGATGTGAGGTAGGGAACTATTTTTTTTCTCTGAAAGTATATAGAGTTGCTTTTATACTATTTATTGGGATAATCATTTTTTACTTTATTGATTTACGATGCTACAGCTGTCATATATGATGTTTCTATATGCACATGATTCTGTTTCTGAACTCTGTATTCTTTTCATTGGTCTGTCTATGGGCTTGTGCTAATACCACATGGTTTTAATTACTAGGTCTTAATAATAAAGCTTAATATTGTGTAGAGCAACTACCAGCACTTTGTTTTGTTCTTTCAGCTTTTTCTTAGTTATTTTTGGCCCTTTGAATTTAGTAAAGAAATACCATTAAGATTTGGTTTTGAGTGACTTGAATTTACAAACTAACTATGGAGAACTGACATACTTTAGTATATTGGGTCTATTCAACCATAAGCTTAATATACATGTTCATTTATTCAAGTTTTCTTTATATCCTTCAATAATCTTTATAATTTTCTTAATATAGACATAAATATATTTTCATTATACTTATTCCTATATAATATAAACTTCTTAAATACTATTTGAATGAAATTTTCTTTTCTATTATATTTTCTAATTTTGCATTTGTGTAAAAGTATATTTGATTTATATATATCTTCTATCAATCAACTTTGTTGAATTAATTAGATCTAACATAGTGTCTATGAATCTTTTGGGACTTTTTACAGGATAATTATATTGTCTACAAATAAGGATAGTTATCTTTATTCCTTTATAATTTGTATCTTCTTTTCTTCACATTGTATTATTTAGGGCTCTTAATACAATATTGACTAAAAGCAGAAATGGTTCTATTGTTTCACTGTAAGTATTGTGTTTGGTAGGTTTTGACAGATATTTTCAACAGGTTAAGCGATTTTCTTCCTAATCAGAGTTGATTATGAGATTTTTTTATTTTCACCTTGAATGGATGTTGAACATTTTAAATGTTTATTCTATATCCATTGAGATAGTTGTTTATTGTTTCTCTTATTAGTATTGTATATTATATAATAGATTTTACTGTGGTGAACCTCCCTGCTTCCTAAATAAACATTATTTGCTTATGGTGTATTGTTTTTTAACTTGGCTGAAATCTTCATGTTAATATTTTATTTAGCATGTTTACATCTGATCTTGTTTTTGCTTTATATAGGACCCATTTTGGTTGCAGTCTAACTTTAATGGCTATTGGTTTATTTTAGATTTCTATTTTATCTTGAGTCAATTTAGATAATTTATATTTTTCCTGGATACATCTATTGTAACTAAGTTTGCAAATGTACTAACATAATATTATTCTTTGTAATTATTTCATTCTTTATGATAAATTATGTTTGTCAGAGGTATTTGGGTATTTGTATGGTGGTTTGAGGGTTTAGATATTTGTTCATAAACGTGGTATTAGATTGAATTCAGCTCCACCCTTTCTCTATAACACAGCTAGCTGCCAAACCCAGTGACATGTTCACACAGCTTCATTAAATCTTCCATTCCATAGATATATGGCCTGATGCTCTAGTAGTCTGGTGTATGTATTATTGTCTCCTATTAATGGTTAAAGAATTTGTAGCTAAGGGACTTTTAAAAAGCTGCCCAAGTTTAAATGCTATTTAGCATGCAGTGAGGTTTCTAAAATCCAAACTTTTGGGCTCTTTCCATCACCGTGGCCTTTCTCAGTGTGTGGTCTGATGACCACCTACAGTGGAATCACTGAGGACACTTGATAACAATTGTCATTCCTAAGCCGCACCCCCAGTATACTAAATCAGAATCTCTGGGGGTTGGGCCGAATAATTTGCACTGTAAACATATAGATGATTCTTCTGATTAAATTTTGAGAACCTCTGCACTTATAGTGGCTTTCTTATTAAGTCACTTGACAAAGTAGAATACTTAACAAGCCATTTGCTTCTGAATTTCTGTCCCTGATGGCTGGCATTCCTGGCTCAGGAAATTATAACCGAAGTTCTCATGTATTTATCCCATTTTAAAAGGGGCTATTAGCCCCAGATGGACACATGGCCCAGAAAAGGAGTTGTACAAACTCAGAATCATGGAAATATTAGCACAGGAAATGAAGTAAGAAAATGGATGTAAGAAAGGGAGTGTTGCAGAGCTCCATATTACAATAAGAAATATTATACCAAAGTTCTAATAAAGAAGTCTTATTAAAGTCTTTCTAGGTCTTTTATTAGTTAAGAGATTTTGTTTCTTTTATTTGTGGTTTGGTTTTATCTCTCTTTTGCATTTGTTTTCTTCCTGGATTCTTGGAAGTTCCTGTATGCTGATTTTTCTGGAAAAGGATTAAAGAACAATCTCTCTTCTTCATTCTTTACCTCTAATTGCAATAGGCTTCGCCCATGCTCCTTCATTCAGTCACTGATTCAATATCTCATTCATACATTTATTTAGCAAGTACATACTGAGTCTCAGACATTGTACTAGATGCTGCAAGCCCTGCCCCTGAAGATGATATAATTTACCGGGGAAAATAATAAATAATTACAACCAAAAGTTGAAAACGCTTAAAAAATATGTCTCTGGGCCGGGCACGGTGGTTCACGCCTGTAATCCCAGCACTTTGGGAGGCCGAGGCGGGCGAATCACGAAGTCAGGAGATTGAGACCATCCTGGCTAACACGGTGAAACCCTGTCTCTACTAAAAATACAAAAAATTAGCCGGGAGTGATGGGGGTGCCTGTAGTCCCAGCTACTTGGGAGGCTGAGGCAGGAGAATGGTGTGAACCAGTGAGGCGGAGATCACGCCACTACACCCCAGCCTGGGCAACTGAGTGAGACTCTGTCTCAAAAAAATAAACAAATAAAAATAAATAAATAAATAAAATAAAATTAAATTAAATTAAAAAGTGTCTCTGGTTGGCAGAATTTGGGGCATTTTAAAAAGAACTGAAGAAAAGAAGGTGAGTGATTGAGGGCACTAGGCTACCTGCACAAGATTCCTGTCTCCACCTCTTATTAGCTGTGTCTTAATTTATCTCTCTGTCTTAATTTCCTCATCTGTAAAAGGAGGAAATTATTGAAAATATAATAATGTGTTATTAGAAGAAGAACTTTAGACAAATTAAATTTACCAGAGTTTAATTGAGCAAGGAAGAAAAAGATTCACGAATCAGATAGCTTCCAGAATCATTGCAGATTCAGAGAGACTCTAAGGATGCCTCATGGTTATAGCACATTTATAAACAAAAAAAGGAAAGTGGCAAACAGAAAATGGAATTGAGATACAGAAACAGCTGGATTGGTTACAGCTTGGCATTCGCTTCATTTGAAAGCAGTTTGAACAGTCAGCTAGCTGCCTGTGGGCGGTTGAAGTATGGCTGCTGGGAGTGGCTGAGACTCAGCTATTGTTATAGAAGCGTGCTCCTAAGTTAGGTTGTCAGTCTTGTCTACTTATTAAGTTAGGCTGTGGTTCGTCCACAAGGACTCAGCTGTGGAAGTACAGAGGCTTTCCAGGCCATATTTAGTTCAATTTAACAGTGTCTACCTGATGGGGTTGCTTGTTGTGAGATTAAATGATTCAATATATGTAAAGCGCTTAGCATAGTTCAAGGTATGTAGCTATATATACATGTCAGTTGTTACTGTTGTTATTATAATGAAAGGGCTCAAGGGAGAACTATTATATTTCTTACTTAAAGAACCATGTGAACAATAGCCTGTGGCATGTGAAAGAGTATGGTATCCGAGCAGGGACAGAAAATTCCGTGTGATTGGAGTGTCTGTACAAGTGTATATTGTGTGAACCTAAGTGTTGTGTGTGCATGAGAGTTCATGAGTGTGGCCTAATGGTGGGGACCAGGGGCTTGCCCCTAGGAACCATGATGTTGGAAAGCTTGGTTGGGGCCATGAATGACATCCGGAGAGGTAATATCGCACAGTGGATCCACAGCATGGAGTCTGGAACCAGAGGGCCTAGATGTGAATCCCAGCTCTTCCAATAAGTACCTGAGTAGTTTTGGGAAGTTACCCAGTCCTCTGGGCCTCATTTTCCTCATCTGTCAAATTCAGATAGTCTTAGAGCAGGTGACCCCAACCCCCAGGCTGAGGACAGGTACTGGTCTGTGGCCTGTTAGGAACTGAACTACGCAGCAAGAGGTGAGTGGTGGGTAAGTGAGCATTACCGCCTGAGCTCTGCCTCCTGCCAGATTAGTGGTGGCATTAGATTGTCATAGGACTGTGAACCCCACTGTAAACTGCACATGTGAGGGTTCTAGGTTGCATGCTCCTTATGATAGCTGAACTAATGCCTGATGATCTGAGGTAGAACAGTTTGGTCTCAAAACCATCTTTCCACTCCATCTGTGGAAAAATTGTCTTCTGTGAAACTGATCCCTGATGGCAAAAAGGTTGGGGATTGCTGTCTTAGAGCATCTCCCTCAGCAGGCAGTGAGGAGGACATGAAGTAATATTTGTAAGGTGTTAAGAATTTTGCCTCACATGTAATAGGCTTGATTTATGTTAGTCATTAATATTAAAGGAATTTGTACCTTATGATATCGATACATACAAAATCTGCAGCAATATTGAAGCTGGTGATAATATGATCAGATTTTTAAATTATGAATTATGAAACCATAAAAAATAAATAAAACAAATAAACATAATAAACATTTTTCTAAACATTTTAGGAAAATGACTATTCTCCTAAATATGAGGGGAAAAAATGGCTTTATTTTATTTTATTTTTTTGAGACAGAGTCTTGCTTTGATGTCCAGGCTGGAGTGCAGTGGCGCGATCTCGACTCACTGCAAGCTCCGCCTCCCGGGTTCACGCCATTCTCCTGCCTCACCCTCCTGGGTAGCTGGGACTACAGGCGCCCGCCACCATGCCCAGCCTATTTTTTTTTTTAATATTTTTAGTAGAGACGGGGGTTTCACCGCCTTAGCCAGGATGGTCACAATCTCCTGACCTCGTGATCCGCCCACCTCAGCCTCCCAAAGTGCTGGGATGACAGGCGTGAGCCACTGCGCCCGGCCAAAAAGTGGCTTTAAAGACTGGGTCCTCATAGAGGTAAGATGGAATGTGCACCCATCATCTTAACAGAGTTTACTCAGGCTGAGATTTGAGTTCTCCAGTGTAGTCCATTGAGGCTGCTTAAATAGAGGTGCAGAAATCAGAGCAGGCAGGGGAAGCCCCATGTTAGTCTGTTGGCTCCTGCATATTTGGCGTTAGGTTCATTCTGGGAAGTACGCTGAGAGAAGCAGAAATTACCTAGCTTTTTTCAGGAGGGCTCCCGAGATCATGAGAAGGTTGGAAGCCATTGCACAGGAAAATCAGTGAGTGGAACTAAGGATGTTTAACAAAGGAAAGACTGGGGCCAGGAATATGATGACTACCCCCACCCTAAGCGTAGGAAGGGCTGTGAAGTGAAAAGGTGAGTAGATGAGTTCTCCATAGTTTCAGGGGAAAGAAAATGGACCAATAGATGAAAACTACAGAGAAAGGGATTTCAACTCAGTTTTAAAAGGCAACATTATAGGCAGTTTTCTCGAGCACATTCAGTATCTCAAAGCTGTCCTTAACATTTTACTTATTTGTTCACCATCGTATGCTAACGCCTAGAAGTGTGTCTGGCTCAAAGCAGTGGCTGAGTAGCTGTATTAGTCAAGGTTATCCAGAGAAACAGAACCAATCATTTATTTATATATATATATGTATATGTACGTGTGTGTGCACATATATGTGTATATATCATAATATAAATATATATAAGTATATATGACATAATATATATCATATATATGTTCTATATGTCATTTTTTATACATATATATTTACAGAAAGAGACAGAGAGACATACACAGAGAGAGAGAGAGAAAGAGAGGGTGGGGGAAGACTGTAGGGAATAGGTTCATACAATTGTGAGGGCTGACAAGTCCAAATTCTTCAGGGCAGGCTGGCAGGCTGGGGCCCAGGGAAAAGTTAATATTGCAGTCTAGAGTCTAAAGACAATCTAAAGGCAGAATTCCTTATTCTTCAGGAAACATCAGTCTTTTCTCTTCAAACCTTTAATTGATTGGATGAGGCCTATTCATATTATTTTGGTAACCTGCTTTACCCAAAATCTACTAATTTAAACATTAATCACATTAAAAAAAAAAAAAGAAAAAAAAATTACAGAACCATCTAGATGAGATTTAACCAAACATCTGGTACCACAACTTCACAAGCTGACACATAAAATCAACTCTCATGGTAACTACAAATGCTTTAGGAGTAAATGGTCGAAAGTTACCCAATACTGGAGATATTCATGTTAAGATGAGCTGAGACTTTTTTACAATATAGTTTCAACCTTTATTTTAGATTCAGGGGGTACATGTGCAGGTTTTCTACCTGGATGTATCGCATGATGCTGAGGTTTGAGGTATGATTGATCTGGTCACCCAGATCAAGTACTGAGCATAGTACTCAATAGTGATGGGCTGAGTATTTTAAATGACATTCAACTGTCTGACTGAATTAGATGAATTTTAAGGTTTCTCTATTTTTTGTACTTCAAGAGTCTAGGAGTGACATATATCACTAGAGAATTTTTAGAAGAGGTGAAAATAATCCTCTATAAATAAATATACTTATTATTTATTATTGCACATAAAATCCATCATAATTTGAGTATGTTTGCTTTGGCTGAATGATTTTTAAATTTTCTATTGAGTGCATGCATATGTACGTGCTATTGTAGGCAAAATAGACAATAATCTCTGCCTTTTATAGTGGGAGGGGAGAAACACAATGAACAATAACTAGGTAAATTATGGAGAATAGCAGATGATGATAAAGTACTATGGAGAAAAGTAAAGCAGGCAAGGAAATGGGAAATGCTGGGGTGAAGGTGAGGAAGGAGAGTGATATATTTATAGCGAGATCTGGGAAGGCTACACTAAGGATGTAAAATTTGAATACAAAGTAAAAAGAAGTACACTAGCCAGGGTAAATTTTATGCATGTTTGGTAGCAGAAGAAGAAACATTTTGGGCAGAGAAACTGGCAAGGGCAAAGGCCCTAAGGTAAGTTTGCTGTGCTTGATCAAGAATAACATGGAGTAAGCCAGACATAGAAAGATGAACTTTGCCTGTTCTGACTCATTTGTGTGAGCTAAAAATTACAACCTTTGAACTCATGGAGATAGAGGGTAGAATGATGGCTGCCAGAGACTGGGAAGGTTAGTGGCAGGTGAGGGGGAGGAATATAGTTAGATAAAATGAATAAGATCTAGTATTTGATAGCACAGCAAGGTGACTACAGTCAATAATAATTTATTGTACATTTAAAAATAGCTAAGAGTGTAATTAGAAGGTTTGTAACACAAATGATGATAAATGCTTGAGGGGATGGATACCCCATTTACCCTGATGCATTTATTATGTATTATATGCCTGTCTCAAAATATCTCATGTACTCCATAAATATATATGCCTACTATGTACCCATAAAAATGAAAAAATTCAAAAAAGGGATAACATGGAGGCCAGTGTGGCTGAAGAGAGGACAGTAATAGATGTCAAAGCCAGAGGAGTCACATGGGCTGGAGAGATGGGCCTTACGGTGCCCTAGGAGAATAAGGAGGCTTTTGATTTGCACTCAAGGAGAAATGGAAACCACTGGAGGGTCTTAGGCAGAGGGGGATATGATCTGACTTAGATTTTTAAAGGACCACTCTGTAAGTAATGTGGATAATATAGCTGGAAGCTATATATATTCTGGGCCTATCCAAGCAGCTACATAAGTTCTCAACTCCTAGTTTCTTACCAGGACCATCCTTCCATTTTATATGAAGTTTTTCTGTTTGTTTTGTTTTGCTTTAAACAAGCTTCTTGAAGTATAATTGACATAAAATAAGCGGTATGTATTTAAAATGTACACATGGATAAGTTTTGACACGTGTATACACTCGTGAAACCCTCACTACATTTAAGATGGTGACATATCCACTACCCCCCATGGTTTTCTCATATGGTGTGTTTTTTATTTTACTCATTGCATCACCCAGTTGCTGTTTTAAAAGTAGGGTAGAGTGGGTGGTGTGTGGAATAAAGGCTGTGGCGATGTATGTGTTCTCTATTACTGGCAAAAACCTGGTCACCATTCCACATTACTGTTATGGTGGGTTTCCTTCCTCTTTTGCTTACTGAAGAAATACCTCAAAGAGTATTTATAGGGTCAATTTCAACTATTCCAAACATTTCATTGCATTTTGAAAGGTGTGGCCTACAGTTCTGAGCAGAAAGGGAGAACGACCCATGTTTCATGTGGCAAATATTGCTTGCCAAGACTGTGTGATGGACATACATCTAGCCTTTTGCAGCTATTTTGGTCCTTTTATAAGGAAAGTTAAACCTATTTGGTTTGGAATTGCCTACATTACTGACAGACAAATATAAGCCAATTAAATTGGATAAAAAAAAGGTGGCAGAAGGAGGAATTATTTTCCCCCTGCAGTATAAAGGCATTCTAACTTCTGCATCATTATTCTTGGCAGTAATTTCCCCCTTGAAGCTAATTAAGAAATGTGGGTGGGTTATTTTTAACTTCCTTAATTTTACCTTTGATTATCCTCTTACATGACCCCCTCCCATCTCTGAGGAGCAATTAATTTTCTTACTAGGTGAGGGGAAATTCCTAAATAATTTAATAACACACCTTGCCAATACTATCCACAGTACATTGGAACTTCCTTCCACCCAGTGTGCTACCTCTCCAGGTTCATTCTCACTTTCAGCCAGATGATGTCTTCTTTATTATCTGCACCAACTCCTCAAGTATCTTATGGCTTTTATTATTACCCAGATAGCTAAACAAGATTCATTTTCTCAAGTCCAGATCCATTCACCTATCCATATATTCATTTGTAAATTTTTTGTTCAATTATTATTTAGTGAATCTTTACCGTATTAGTAAGTACACCATGTCAGGGAAGAGAAAATGTTAGCAATATGATTACTTTTCAAATCTATGCAGTATATATTTATCTGTTAAGGTATTCTTTGTATAACAAGTTTGAACTTGGAGAAACATAATAGGAAGGCAGTCTTGACATAGACCAAGCTACCTTTTCTTATCATGACTTAAAAATAATGTGATATGTTGTTTTCTGCTTGTTTCATTCCTTGATTGGGAACTCACAAATGGGAGAAGAAGGTAGTGGGGAATGGGTGATAAAGTGGGAATGGTTAATGGGTACACACAGTTAGACAGACTGAATAAGACCTAGTATTCAATAGCACAGTAGGGCAACTCTAGTTAAAAATAAAATATTATATATTTTGGCCAGGCACGGTGGCTCATGCCTGTAATCCCAGCACTTTGTGGGGCTGAGGAGGGCAAATCACGAGGTCGGGAGATGGAGACCATTCTGGTTAACACAGTGAAACCCCATCTCTACTAAAAATACAAAAAAAAAAAAAAAAAAAAAAAAATTAGCTGGGCGTGGTGGCGGGTGACTGTAGTCCCAGCTACTTGGGAAGCTGAGGCAGAAGAATGGTGTGAACCCAGGAGGCAGAGCTTGCAGTGAGCAGAGATCGTGCCACTGAACTCCAACCTGGGTGACAGAGCGAGACTGTGTCTCAAATAAAATAAAATAAAACAAAACAAAATATTATATATTTTAAAATAACTAAAAGAGTAAAATTAAAGTATTCTTAATACAAAAAAAGATAAATTATTGAGATGATGAATACCCCAATTACCCTAATTTGATCATTATACATTGTATTCCTGTATCAAAACATCATACGTACCTCATAAATATGTAACTATTATATAACTATAACTATTGTACCCTCACAGTAATTAAAATTTTTTTAAATTTAAAAATACTTACAAAAAAGAAATGAGGGAAGAAGGAAGCCATATTAGACATTAACTAAAATCTGATATATAAAATGGGCATAATAGTAGTGCTACTGATGGCAGCAGCAGCCTGTACAGAGAGGCTGCTGCCATGACGCTGGCTGCAGTAGGAGAGGTATGGCCATGGCTGCATGCTGCATGGAGCCGGTGGGAGTCAGGAACAGGTGGAAGAACCACCGCCTTCTGAATTGGAAGGGCAGGAACCTTGAGCTCCCTGGGTGCAGCTGCAGATGCCCAGCCATGGCTGCAGACTGGAGCATTCCTGTACTCTTGGAAGCCAGAAGCAGACAGGAGCCCCCACGCTCCCAGGTGCAGGCTAAGGAGTGTCTGCTCCCCTACAGGCTTGGGAGTGCCTGCTCCTGCTCTGTGGCCACTCCTCACTCCCAGTGCCCACTCCTCACTCCCAGTGCCCACTCTGATCTCGGAGCAAAGCTGAGGCTGAGGCTGGGTGCTGTCGCAACTCAGCTTGGATGTGCACAAGCTCAGGGCAACACTGACACGCCAGGCCCCTGCTGCCTAGACTCCCTCCAGACTTTGAGTGCCAATGAGCGTAGGAGGGAAGCTGGCCAGAGTGGGGGGTGGGGTGGGGCGGGGTGCCTGAGGGCAGCTTGGCACTGGCCTGCAGGCACCACTGGGCAAGAACAGCCTGAGCGGCTTAAACAGTGGTAGGAGGCAGACAGCTCCTGGGTGGAAAAGGGTGGGTTCCCAGTGAAGCCCCACCTTCAAGCCCAGGAAGGCCTGAAGCCTAGGAGCAGGGCTACCAGTCCCGCAGACAGGAGGGAGAACTTAGGGTGCTTTTTCCCCAGCCCACCCATGGCCACCCATGGACCAATCAGCACACACTTCCTCCCTCCTGAAGCCCACAGAAACTCCGGACTCAGCCAGACTTGAGCATACACTGGTGATGGCCAGCTGTGGAGAAGAGCTACCCACTGCAGGGTCTCCTTTTAGCTGAGAGCTGGGCAGACATCAGGATGACAAGCTGCAGTCAGGACGCCCTGCCTGTGGAGAGGAGCTATCCACTGCAGGTCTCTTCTGAGCTATTCCATCATGTAATAAAGCTCCTCTTCACCTTACTCACCCTCCATTTGTTCATGTACCTCATTCTTCCTGGGTGCAGGACAAGAACCTGGGACCCACTGAATGGCAGGGCTAAAAGAGCTGTAACATAAGTAGGGCTGAAACATGCCCCTTGCTCACCACGTTGTGGGTGACAAGAAGGAAAGAAGAGAGAAGAAGAGAAGAGCTGTGGCCTTTTGGGAAGCCCAAACTTAGGAGTTCCCTGAGCCAGGACTGTGACACCCTCTCTGGGGCTCTGTGGTTCCTGGAGTCACCAAGCTTCCAGGCACCACCACGTTCCCTGGTGCTAGCCATGGAAACCACTACTTGCCATATGTCTGGCCCAGCCACAGCCTCAAAGGGAGCCAGTGGCTGTACTGGTACCTGGAGCTGCCTGCCCTGTTGCAGCCAGTATGCCTGGCTGTGTGCGATGGCTGGACCCCATGCTCTCTCGCTCAGGTACCCTTCACTGCTCCACTTGCCCTTGGCACGCATGGGATCCAGGCCGGTAGCACAACCTTCCAGGCAGTGTGGGCCCAGTGGGCCCCAGCAAAACTTGGGCAAAGGCACCACTGGTCACACAGGTTTCTGGCTGGTGAAGCGACATCCCAAGATTCCGTAACACTACTTTGCAGAATGCTGTAAGATTTAAATGAATTAATACATGAAAAATGCAGAGGAGCCCTAGTTTAATAGACATTAATTATTAGAATTGTTATTGTACCACATTTTCCTGCTAGTTTAACTATTTTGTTGTAGGTAGAGAATCCTTGTCAGAATTTATGGACTCCTGTTATTTCACTGCTTACAAATGATTTAGAGTGAGATGAAAATCCCAGAGTAACCCATGCTCTTCCCTCTCACCAGCTGAAGGTATTTCAATCCTAGGAGCTGGGACCACTTTACCATAATTTATCTAAGCAATGTAACAAATTTTATGACTGGAACACTGGTGCCCATTACAGTCAACAGATTTTTTCCTAGTTGTGTGCTCTATTTTATATTCACATTAAAGTATAAATATTTTCCATCCGTACATTGTGTTTAGACCATCAAATAAAATCTTCTTCCCAAAATTATCACTTCATTGAGCTACATACATTTTTTCCCTTGACTTTGTTCATGCTGTTGAAGGTAATTTGTACATTGTTTCATTCTGTGTTGTAAGGAGTAATGAAGTAACTGAGACCTTCTGAGAATCAATGGTAAATTAATTTGGCTCCGCCCATCTCACTGAAGGCCAGAATTGTGATGTGTCTATCAATTATCATCTAGATGCCTGAGAGCAAGTGTGAGCTTGAGAGCTTATTTGTATTGACTTATATTTCACCACGCTAGATTTTATATGCTATACTGTGCTTTGTTCCCTTAGCAACAATAATACTTTGTTTTTCAAAAGCAAATATCCAGTATTGCTTAAAGCCTTATCCTTTTGATAGTATATTCTCAATATGTGAACTGATTGAAAATCTATCATTGAGCATATCCAGTTGTATATATATTTTGAATGACTGATATGTCCATAAAATATGCTACAAAGAGACATAAAATGTAGTCCTGAACTTGGGTGTTATAAAAATCTAGTAAGAGATAGAAAAAAATAGAAATATGTTCAAGATATACATTTAGCACAGAGTAGGAATGTATTGAGTTGTTGAGAGATATCAAGCAAGGCTTCACAGATAATTCTGATATAACAGTTTTGAAAAATGAAGTTTATCAAACAAGGTAAAAAAAATACCATATTTGTCTTAGTTCATTTTCTGCTGCTATAACAGAATACCACAGACTAGGTAATTTATATATATA
>NW_016804605.1:1277165-1389201 GCF_001698545.2 Rhinopithecus bieti
TATATATATATATATATATATAATTAGTTTATTTGGCTCATGATTCTGGAGGCTGGGAAGTTCAAGAGCATGGGACCAACAGCAGCTCAGCATCTGGTGAAGGCCTTCTTGCTGCTTCATAACATTGTGGAAGGGCAACAGAGTGCACGTAAGAAGAGCAAAGAGAGGAAAGGGGGCACAACTCTTGCAATAACTAACTCACTTTTTTTGATAATGGCATTAATCCATTCATGAGGGTGGCATCCCATAATCTAATCACCTCTTTAAGGTCCTGCTTCTCAACACTGTTACAGTGGCAATTAAGTTTCAACATGAGTTTTGGCAGGACATTGAAACCATAGAAATATTCAAAAGTATTAAATTATGCAATAATATTCTGTTTATGAAAATTAAAGACTTTTCACACGTTTATGAAAACTTTCTCACTAACCATAAATACATATATGTATATTTAAAATATAAACCTTGAAATATAAATATTTTCCATCTACCTTGTACTGGTTAATTTGCTGAATAAAATATTACCCCAAAACTCAGTGACTTAAAACAACAGCCTTTTATTATTGCTTATGTTTCTACAAGTCCACCGGAGGTCTGCCGACAACTAATCTAGGTGGACTTTGAGTGCAGCTCTGCTCCATGTGTCTCTTATTCTCCTCCTGTGACTAGTAGGTTGCTTGAGCAGGTCCTTCTCATGGTGATGGCAGATGTATAGCTGGAAACACTGGAGGCTTCTTAAGACCTAGGCTGAGAACTGGTATACTGTCATTTCCATCATCTTTCATTGTCCCGAGCAAGTTACATGGTCAAATATCAAGTCAAGGGGCAGGGAAGTATATTCCATCCATTATGAGGCCATGGCAAAGATGTATATGGTGGCACACGTGAAAAATCAAGGCTATTAACAGAATTTACTTCATACCTGCAGCAAGAATCTGCAGTGGCTTACAACAAAAGGTATAAAATACCACACCAGGTCAAAGGAAACTGTTGTCATCAGGCCTGCTTATGACTTCTGAGATTCCTGATAGTCAAGGCAAAAGGGAAAGGAAAGTAAGATATCTGAGAAAAGGAAGAGTAGTCATTTGTGATGAAAATTAAATACACGCATATATATCTAACTCAGCAATATATTTACTGTAGATGTATACATTCACATACATTCATACATCTCACATAGTTAGAAAGTAGACTGTTAGCATATTACAAGACAAATTCTTAATCTAATAATCTCATACACACCCATCATTCATGCTCTATCTCTCTTTCAAATATTGTTCTTACATTTTACAAAAAAATAATTTGAGATCTGAGACGTTTTCCCCTTTTACGCAGAGTTATCTCTGTTTGTAGGGTCATTTAATTATAAAGAACAGACCATCCCTTTTACCTCTGAAGAGCATCCTGTTTTTCAGCCAAGAGAGACCAGACAAAGATAACCAGGCAGATTTTTTTTTCACCCCTAGTGTCTGACTGGATGACAAAGAAGTCTGGTACTTTAGCCAAGTTGTCTGTCAACATTTCCTATTCTTCGCTTGCTATTAGTTGCCTGGTCACAAGAAGAAAAGCAAAACAAAACAGTCTTCATCAACTTATGGACATCTTACTTTCCCACTTAATAAATATTTGGGTCTATCTGTTGCCTCACATCCCGTGTGAGCTGGTATGAGAACCAGTCTGACTATTTTGTATAGAAACAAACACTTGGATATGTGCCTTTAGGCAAATATCTGCAACACTGGTAATACCTTGCATATGTATACTTTTTTTCACTTTCTCAGACAAGTGGCAACATGGTGAGATTGAAAGGTTTGGGTCTGTAACAGCCTCCAGTGTTATCCTATTTACTTACTCTGTGTGAAACAGAAACATCAGTTAATATATTAGAGTATATTAGAATCTCAGTTTTTTCACTGGTAAAAGTGATGACAATTATATCTACTTTTAAGTATGGTTGAAAGGATTAACAGAGAGAGTGTGTATGTTTGGCAGGGTGGTAGCACATATTAAGTATTATTCAACAAATGTTAGACTCCTTTCCTGTACAAAGTCAGGACGACTATCCTTATTCATTAATGAGACACAAGCTAAGAACCTGTGACATATCAAAAAGAGTAAATGAAACAAATAAGAAAACTGAACTATAAAATTAGAAGTAAGTTTCCAGGGGTCACACAAGAGAAAGACCTGAAGACTAGAAACCGTATTTCCTGGTTCTCAATCCATTGTCTATTCTATTGCTATACTTTAGATTTATTCATTCATTCATTAATTCATTCACTCATCCGTTCCTCCATTAATCATTTGCACTCATTCTATTCAAGGGCTTCTTATATAGCTGTATAGGTTGTACATGTCATAACAGCTGTGTGACCTGAACTCTTCCAAACTTTATAAACCACGGCCTTCCAACGCTTACTATATAGCATTGTTCTTATTCTAGCTACCCTGTGCATTTTTCAGTTTGCTTGTATTGAAATTGTGTACCGTATTATTAGTCTTAGTAATAAGTTCAAATGAAGAGTGACAAGTGAGACTTTGTATCTTCCCTCTCATCCAGGTATTCTCACTTTGCCTCCTCAGAAGTTCATTTAAATAAAAGTAATCAATGTATCCATGTTGGCACTTGGGGATAGCCCAGCCTGAAAAACTTCTATAAAATGTGTCCCTTGTGCTACAGTTAGCTAAAGCATCATTAAACAGAGGAACAAATTCTATGCAGCAGGTTTGTGATAATAGCATTGAGTTCCTTCTCATTGAGGAGGAAGGCCTTAGCCAGGGACAATTTCAAGTTTGGTCTGGTCTCAACTGCTCATTCTTCCAAATTATTCAGATTAGCTTCTGAGTCTTCCCCCCATTATGGACGTAAAACAGCTTTGCTCTGGGATACTGATTATTTGCAATGGGAGGTCTCTATACTATTTTTATGAAACTGTTTTTCAGGGTTTACTTTAAATATTGAGGTATATTAGTCTGTTCTTACACTGCTATAAATAAATACCTGAGAGTGGGTAATTTATAAAGAAAAGAGGTTTAGGGCTGGGCACAGTGGCTCACACCTGTAATCCCAGCACTTTGGGAGGCCGAGGTGGGCAGATCACGAGGTCAGGAGATCGAGACCATTCTGGCTAACACATGAAATCCCGTCTCTAATAAAAATACAAAAAAAAAATTAGCCGGGCGTAGTGGCAGGTGCCTGTAGTCCCAGCTACTCGGGAGGCTGAGGCAGGAGAATAGCGTAAACCCAGGAGGCAGAACTTGCAATGAGCTGAGATAGCACCACTGCACTCCAGCCTGGGCGACAGAGTGAAACTCCATCAAAAAAAAAAAAAAAAAAAAAAAAGAGGTTTAATTGGCTCATGGTTCCGCGTACTGCACAGAAAGCATGATGTTGGCTTCTGCTGGGCTTCTGGGGAGTCTCAGGAAACTTAAAATTATGGTGGAAGGCGAAGTGGGCGTGAGCACCTCATATGGCCAGAGCAGGAAGAAGTGGAGGGAGATGCCACATACTTTTAGGCAACCAGACTCACGAGAACTCACTACCACAAGAACAGCACCAAGGGGGAAATCCACCCCCATGATCCAGTCACCTCCTACTAGGCCTCATCTCCAACACTGGGGTTTATAATTCAACATGAGATTTGGGCAGAGAGACAGACCTAAATCATATCATGAGGATTCTTTAAAGAATTGATAAGGAAGTTTTGCCTGGTCTCCAGATACTAACAAATGACAGGTAAAAAGTTACTAAATAGCAAGTCTCGATTTTATTTCTGCTTATAGGACCCAACAGATTTTGGTGGTCTGTGTACTCAGGCCAGCTGCCTCTTTATTTTCATTTAAAGCTTAGTATCTTTTGTCTGTCTTTTAAAATACATATGTTATTTCTTCCATTGTATGGCAGGAGGAAGTATTTTAAAAGGCCTTGAGTTAGGAAGAGTAAATTTCTGGATGGAGTCCAGGATTACAGCAGCCTCCTCCACTGGGGAGAAACCTAGACAACATTAAATTTCCCATGTAGCATCATTAAACATTCTCTTTGTTGCCCTAGTTCATGATTTTATTGTTTAATCAGTTCACACTGACAGTCTTGTAGGCTACAGTTCTGTTTGACTGTTGAGTACATACTATTTCCATTATATTACATTCCAATATGTTCTAAAGGAATATGATATATGTGTGCATGGAGGAAACGTAAGTGGCACCAAGTGGGCCATTATATTTCTCCTTGAATCTGACTTAATTTTAAGGATTGACATTTTCCCCTCCTGTTAGCAAATTGTCATTAATTGTTCACCTTCACTTTGATATCCTATATTTTGTACCTCTTCAAATTTTACAAGATTTTAAGACCCTGGTTCCTCCATTCTAGCTAATGGGAACTATTTTGCTTTTGTGCTATTTGGAAATTTCACAGGCTTTGAAGTTGATGTGTGTATTTTTCTATTATTTTGTTCAGAAAAGTAGCTAAGACCATTTAATAACTACCGTACACTTGTCTAGCTTCTTGCTTGCTTCTTTGTTTCAGAGGTATCAATAGTTTCTTTTCATTAAATTGTTAATAAACTTACAGATTAATAATGACTTTCTTGAGGGCAGAAATTAGGACTTTCATTCTATTGAATCCTCAGGATATGACCCAAAAACTGGCCACAGAGTTAATGTTTTATAAATATATTTTGCTTATTCTCATCTTAAGTAGAAAAAAACCCATCAAATAATAGACATAAAGCATAAAAATTAATGAAAATGTAAAAACTACACAGGTGAGTGATATGGTCAGGCTTTGTTTCCACACCCAGATCTCATCTTGAATTGTAGTTCCCATAATCCCCATGTGTCAAGGGAGAGACCGAGTGGAGGTAACTGGGAGTGGTTTCCCCAATGCTGTTCTTGTTGATAGTGAGTTCCCAAGAGATCTTTTACACTTCTCTCTGCACTTCTCCTTCCTGCCATCTTGTGAAGAAGGTGCCTTACTTCCCCTTTGCCTTCTGCCGTGATTGTAAGTCTCCTGAGGATTCCCTGGCCATGTGGAACTGTGAGTCAATGAAACCTCTTTATAAATTACCCAGTCTCAGGCAGTTTTTTATAACAGTATGAAAATGGACTAATACAGTGGGTAAGAACATGGATTTTTAGAGCCACACAGCTCCAAGTCCAAATCCTGGATATGCTACTGGATAATGATGTAATCTGGATAAGTTAATTATATCTCTGTCTTTGTGTCCTTACCTGTAAAATGCAGATAATATCTGTCTTATAAAATTTTAATGAAAACTGAATAAGATAGTGCATGTAAGCACAATAATTAGCTCATAGTTAACACTCAATAAATAGTATATATCATGTTAATTATTAGCAGTAATATCAATATTAGTATTAATAGTATTAATATCAATATTGAAAGAGTGATCCTTTTTGGTATCAGATCCTAATTCTGACATTTGCTAAGGTTTTCTCCAAGTTTTATTGAACTATAATTTACAAATTTAAATATATGTGTATTTAAGATATACAACACAGCGTTTTGATATAACTATATTTTGTGTAATGATTTCCACAATCAAGTTAACATGTGTAATCTCATATAGTTATTATACTATTTTCTTTTTCTGTGGTAAGAACACTTAAGATCTACTTTCTTAGCAAATTTCAAGTGCATAATGAGTGATTATTAACAATAATCACCATGCTGTACAATAGATCTTCAAGCTTATTCATTGTAAGTTGAAAGCTATTTGTTCTGTGGCCTGTGTCAGGTAAGGTCTTTTGAGAAGCTAATGCCAAGACAGGATTAGATGTGCAAGAGGCTTGTTGTGGAAAGTGGTTATGATGGAACAAGAGACGGCAGGTGATGCCATTCTGGTACCTGTGAAAGGGGAGTGGGAAGGAGGGAGGCTGTTGTAGGAGCTGTAGTTCTGAGTGCGGTCCTGAGAAATTCCTGGCTAGGCCAAATCAGGGTCTCAGAGCAGATTTATAGGATTCCTGCATTGAGCAGGAGTGGACTAACTATGGTGCCACTGCTGTATTCTGTCATGTCCTGGAGGCATGGCCTTAGCATGAGTGCCAAGATCTGAAGATGCAGCCACATTTTCACCTATGCTGCCAGCAGCAGCTTTTCCTGAATGGAGATCTGAGTAGTGCACCTCCATGCCCACCCCTTGGTCTTAAGGTCTATTTTTCCACTTGTTAGAGTCTCTGTTTGTCATCAGTGGCATAAGCAACACACACAAAAAACTCCATTGAGGTACTGTAAGATTTCACTTGGATAATTTATCTGAAGTACCTGGAAGATAGTCAAGTGTTCAGAAAATGTTCATTCCTTTCCTTTTCCCCCAGTTTTTCCTTCTGTTTTTAATTTCCCATCCCATAAAGGTAGATACCCAATCTTTTCTGAATACTTTTAGTGTCAAGATTCCAGCAAATAGCTCAACATGGAAAAATCCTCACTTTTGTCTCCTCTTGTAATCTTGGGTAAAATGTACTGACTGAAGTTGAAATACCCAGTTAATGGCTTTGGCGCTCTTGTTCCTTTATCTATGCAAACAGCCTTGGAAAGAGAAAAAAAACAGAAAATGAAAAGTAATTCATTTTGGCATTAGATTTTTTTCTTGAGGGAATAAAACTTGTGTCTTAGTGAGATTAAATCATTTATGGAAACACTATGTCTTGAATGCTTTGTCCTATTCAAGTCGTGGGAGCACATTCACGAAATAGAACTGTTTAGATCAGAGAAGATGAGTTAAGTGGGGAAGACTGGTATCTTGATCATATCAGGGTTCTCTGACACAAACCCTTCTGAATTCCAGCCAAATAATAGAGCACACAAAACTAGGGCAGAGGTTGAAATAATTACATATTACACAGAAAAATTGAAAAATATAAAACATAATTAATGGGATTAGAATTCTACAAAATATTACATAAGCTATGGCAAGCAGATGACATATAAATACACATAGTTTTTAAATGATTCTTTCTATACACATTCTTTTAAAGTTGCTCTTGGGAGAAGCACACACTTTGCTTTTTGCTTCTGCCTTGACTGTAACACGTCACAAAAGTGTTGTTAGTTTCAAAACACTTTCATGGAGAAGCTTTCCCAGCTCCAAACACAATCAGTTTAAATTCATTATTTTCCAGATTACATAATATTGTGTGGTTGTCTTTGGGTGCCTTAACATATAAGCAATATTTTAAAATATATGTTATTCTCTGCGGAAAATTTCTCAATAAAGCACCTTTGATTCCATAGTTGGCTTAACAAGGTTAATCCTGTCTTTATCTGTTCATTTTGGATATTTGAATTGAGTTTTGTTGAGATTATTTCTATGAGGGGGAAGAGAGAGAACACTCAGGTTTTTGTGATGGCATTAGAAGCTCTACATGATCAGATTTCCTACTAAAGAACTTCAAGAATTCCTCACTGCTTGTAGGAAAAAAAGGCAGATCATTTGGCCTAGACGTCATTTCTAAATAATTGCATATTTAAAGTTACTAAAAATACAAAGAATAATAAAATGAGCACCCATATATCCAAAACCCAGCCTTGTCAAATCTGAACATTTTGCTATTTCAGATTTTGCTATGATTGAATAATTTTATTCTCAAATGAGTCTGAAAATTAGAGCTAGAGTTGTAGGCTCCTGTCATATCCTTCATCTCATCCAATTCCCACTCTTCCAAGAAGTAACCAATGTCCTAATTTGATGTGCATCATTCATGCAAGTGTTTTTGTCCTATTATATATGTAATACAGTATGTCTAAAAATAATTCATGACATTTACTAGGTTTTAAAATGTGTGTAAAAGTTGTATTCTGTATATCCAACTGAAATACATTTTTGTGTGTGGTTGTAGGAGTGAGGATACACTTTATTTTCTTTTATAAATGAATAATGTTACTACTCTTCATCATGTATAGTTTAAAATCATTCCTACCTCATTTTGTATATTTGTTTAGGTGTTTTTGTTTTTTTCAATTTCTCTTTGAATCAGTTGTGCTAAGTTACATTTTTCTAGAAAATGGCCCATTTCTTTTACATTTTCAAACTTGTTAACAAAGTTTTCCAGAGATTAGCTTTAATATTTTTTGTTTTCTATTATTTTTATAACATATCCACTTTTCAAACTTTTAAGGCCTATGATTAACTTTGCTGTCTGCTTTGTTTCCTAACTTCTCCAGAGGTTGTTCTATTATATTAAATTAATTTTTATAATGAAACACAGCTTTTAATTTTAATAATTCTCTCTTTATAGCTTTGTTTTCTATTTAATTTCTATTTTTATACTTCTTATTTCTTCATTTGGATGTTCTTTGGGTTTACACTTCAAAAATGTTTCCAATTTGTTAAATTTTAAGCCTAGCATTTTAATTTTCATGTCTTTTGTTTATAATACAGCAATGTCAAGTTACAATTTTTTCTCCAATCACTGCTTTAATCAATTTCTACTTGTTTTGACATTATCATTCACAGAGTTTATATTCTTGGGTGGAGTGATAAAAGGTGATGAACAAAAATAATTAATAAGTGATAAAATATATTTTATGGGTGATAAATGCCATAAAATACGTTCAAGGTTAAGGGAATGAGGCATTCTGGAGGTAGAGATGGGATTTTTTGCTATTTTAAATAGAATTATTAGGCAAGACCTTACTCACAAGATGATATTGGTATAAAAACTTGAAAGAAGCACCCTTGCCAATATCTAGGGGAAAAGCATTTAAACAGAGGGAACTGAAATTTCAAAAACTCTGAGGCAGAAGCAAGGTTAAAGTATTTTTTTCTTGAGTTTCCATTTCTTTATATATTAAACTAAAGTTTGGCCTGCAGCAGGGTTTCCTGACTTTCAGACTTTGGACATTTGCAAATAACCTTCCTGTTATTTACCTTATTCACATACCACCCAAAGAGTGTATAATGTGTTGCCAAAAAATGCAGAGAGATGGAGTAGAGGTACTACTTATGTTAGCTTCAACCTAAGCAGGAACTTGTTTTTTGAATACTTATTAAGATAAATTTATAAATTTAATAATTAAATTGTCTGTGTGAAAACTAAAATCATTCAGTATTACCAGTGAAATGAGGGCTGCATTTAGGAAAATAGATTTAAATTAGAAAACTTAAACTCTTGTTTAGTTCTATCTATTTCCATGTGTTTATAAATTGACTACTGAATGAACATAGATAATTCTATAATTTTCCATAGGTATAATTTTTCTGATTCTCCTTCAAAATCTAAAATACCCTAAGTGTGATAAAGAAATGTTGTTGGTCATCAGTGTGATGGTCCCTGACTTACAATGATTCAACTTAACAACTTTTCAACTTTACAATGACGTGAAATGTTCGCAATCTCAATGTAATGTACAGTATTCAATACATTACATGAGATATTCAATACTTTGTTATAAAATAGACTTTGTGTTAGATGGTTTTGCCCAACTGTAACGTAAGGCTTATGTAAGTGTTCTGAGTACATTTGAGTAGGTTAGGCTAAGCTATGATGTTCAGTTGATTAGGTGCATTAAATGCATTTTTAACACATAATGTTTTCAACCTATGATGGGTTTATTGGGAGGTAATTTCACGGTTAAGTTGAGGATCATCTGTATGATTTTTTTAACTTCTATTTTAAGTTCAGGGGTACAGGGTACATGTGCCAGTTTGTTAAAGTAATTGAGGCAGCAAGGAAGTAGGTATGGCTGGAGCAAAAAAAGTAATTATTATAGTTGTCATCTTTCACGTGTTACTCTTCCTGCCATTTCTATTTATCTTATCATTTTAAATTCCATCTTCCATGTCTCCTAAATTTCTTAAATATTTATCTGTCAGTACTTAGGAGTTTCTTCAGGTCTATTTTCCATTTCACTAATTATTTCTTAAGCTTGTTTTAGGCTACTGTTTTATATTTCCTTCCAATTTTAATATTAACAGCTGTGTTTTCATTTATATATTCTCTCTCAAATACATCTTTTAATGATGTCTTATCCTTCTTTCATATACGTTATATCTTCTTTTATATTTTTAATCATTTTAAAGATTGTACCTTTAATCATATTAAACGTTCTTATTTAATAATTTCTATCTATTAACTAAAGTTCTTAGAGGTCTGTTGCTACTACTTCGCTACTTTTCCCTGATGATTGTTACCCCAGGAACTATGTAATTTTTCTTTGTGAGGTTGTAATTTTTCTTTCTTTCAGTGAGGTTTTAACTAGGGAAACATTTGTAAACTTGTTTGAAGGTATGTCCTATCAGATGGATTTCTGCTTGCTTCTTCTTGGAGCCCCCAAAATAATAGCTGTGTGTATCCCTTTTATGTTAATTTCTCAGCTTGTAGTTTTTTCGATCATTCACACAGCATTGATTCACTTCTGCTGCTACTGCAAAGATTGTCACACTCCAATCTTGAGTGTCAGAAGTCTTTGATAATAAATCACTAGAAATGACAATTTCGATTTTGTGGCCAGATTGACAAATAAATTTTATTTGTGCCTTCCTATAATGATAGATTTCTTAAACCCTTTACTCTATTTTTGTAGCCCTAGGAAGGCTACAAATCTACCAGGCTCTTGCACTCTGGGTAGATATCAGTTATGCATCCCTCTATCCCCAACATTTCAGGCCTAATGTCTCCTTTCTTTGTCCATTTACATCTGTAAAAGTCAAGAGCTTTGTTAATCCCAGGGTCTCCTTATGAGCTTACTGGTGAGGTGTGCAGGGTTTTTGTTTCGATTTTTTTTTCTTTTTTTTTTAGTTTCTATGGATTTTCCTTTCTTGTTGGTTCACTTATGACTTTAAGTGATATTTGTTGTGTTTTATGGAGCTGTTGAATGTGACATACTGACAGAAGTAGATGGTGAACTGTTTTGACACTTTGTGATCTGTTACCAGTTTATCTTTCTGGTTTTATATTTATTACCCATTAATTTACTCATACTAGCTTAATGACTTGGCCAAATTGACAAGTTATTACATTGCTTCTCCTGTTTTTTTCTCCTGGATTTTTTCCACTGCCAATCTCTTAAATCCATATATAACCCATACATTGAGGCTCAGCTTAAATGTCGGTCCTTTCAGGGATCTGCGTTTCATATGCCAATGGGCAGGAGTATTTGCTCCTACCATGTCTTATCTGCACCTCTTCATTAGTGCCCATGGACTTCCGCATCTATTGTGCTTGTTGTTATGCTCGTACCTTCTCCAGCATCACCCTGCCCTAGCATTAGACTGAGAACACATGATCCAGGACAAGATCTGTGCTTGGTTCATTCTGTATGTAACACAGGCATAGCACTATGTCTTTCAGAGTCTGAGCATATATTAAACAAACTTGTATAAAAGTAGAGTTTTTTGTTTGTTTGTTTTGTTTTTGTTTGTTTTTTTTTTTTTGAGACAGAGTCTCGCTCTGTCGCCCAGGCTGGAGTGCAGTGGCCGGATCTCAGCTCACTGCAAGCTCCGCCTCCCGGGTTTACACCATTCTCCTGCCTCAGCCTCCCGAGTAGCTGGGACCACAGGTGCCCGCCCCCTCGCCCGGCTAGTTTTTTTGTATTTTTTTTTTTTTTTTTTTAGTAGAGACGGGGTTTCACCATGTTAGCCAGGATGGTCTCGATCTCCTGACCTCGTGATCCACCCGTCTCGGCCTCCCAAAGTGCTGGGATTACAGGCATGAGCCACCGTGCCCGGCCAAAAGTAGAGTTTTTAAGCAGAAGCTGTAATATAAACATATCATGAATGGAATTGGTCTATCCAGTGAATGCTTAGATTAGATGTCTGTAAATTTATTCCAATTTTAAGACCTAATAAAAATAATAATAAAAATGGTAGGAGGCAACCAAATGCCTACGCAGATAGGAGTAGGTCCCCAGTGAAACCCCACCTCCAAGCCGAAGACAGTTTAAAGCCTAAAAGCCAAGATACAAGTTAAATCCTTAGGCTGGATTGTGAACTCATCTTCCTGTTTGGCATGCTTTCCTCTTGATCCCCACCCTTCACCTATTTTACCTACACCTACCCTTTCTTAATTGTTTTTCTACACTGTCATGCCCACCTTCGAGTGGTGACTGTGCTTTAATGCTTATTGCATACTCACAAACCAATCAGGATGCACTTCCCATCCTGTGCCTACAAAGACCCCAGACTCAGTTGGTAGAGGGGTAGACAGCCTGACTTTGGGGAAGAGACAACCTGACTCTGGGGAAGACCATCTGCCCTTCCCATCCCCTCTCTAGTTTCCCTCTCCACTGAGAGCTGTCTTCATTGCTCAATAAAATTCTCTGCCTTCACCATCCTTCAGTCGTCTGCATGGCTTCATTCTTCTTGAACAATGGACAAGAACTTGAGACCCACCAAGTGTGGCAACCCAGAAAGTCTATCACGCTGGCTCTTTGTCCTCACTGGTGGAGGCCAGCCACCTCACACAATGAGGCAAGAGGCCAACTGAGTTGCTAACATGCTACCGTCTGCAGACGGTGGAACTAAAGGAGCACTGTAACGTCCCCTCTGGAGCTTCAGGATCATGGGCACCCTCACATGGGCACTGCCACGTTCCCCTCAAGGCAACACACCTGATCTGACCACGGGCCCTGCACAGAGCTTGTTCCTGTATTGGCACTCAGAGCAGCTGGCTGGGTTCCTCACTCACTCGCTCATGTGCTCCCTCCCACAAGGGGTTGAGTGCAGTAGGCTGAGTAGAGGGGGAACCCCTGCCATGAGTTCAGCATTCATTCAAAAATCCTGCATCAATGATAGCCCAAATGGTTAAGCCTATTATGTTTCAGGCACTTTGCTAGGTGCTTTACTCAGATGATCTCTAATTCCCCCTGACAATTCAGAAAAATGGATAAGGTTAAGGTAGTTGCTCAAGATCAGAGGCAGTAAAAGTCTGAGCTGAGATTTGGATCTAGATCTATCTAGCTCCCAAAGACAACAAAAGGCAAATGTACATCATTGCCAAAAGAGGAAAGCAATAAGCTTTAGTGAAGAGAAAGCATTGTTTATTTCATGTAGATGGTCAGAGATGGTAGACTGAAGTAGATGAAACTGGAAGAATGCCACTCATTTGTTAAGGTACAGTTCCAGTGTCCCCTCATCCAGGAAACACTGACTCCCCTGCCTAGATAGTTTCTTCCTTCTGGTTTTCCTCAGTCCTCTCTGTATTTACCACAATTGTTACATTTTAATCATTTGATTTTAATAATCTGTTTGTGGGTTTTTTCTCCACTAGCCAATGACTGTCTTAAGGATAGGAACTTTAATTTTTTACTCTTTTTTCATGCTATTCTCATAAAATATTAATGTGTTTCTATCAAAATGTTTACATAACATATTCTGGTCTCAGAGATTCATAATGCAAATAAGTAAATAAAGGTTCTAAGAACTCTTGCAAAAGAGATTTGTTTAGCCTCAGCTAAATTAACATTTCCCAATTCTGTTTGACCACAGAACTCTTTTTTTTAGAACACTTATTGATATTTGTATGCTAATATTTTGGAAAATAAACCTTGATATAGTTTTCATACATGACTTTCTTTAATGTTTCTTTTCTCTTTGTTTTTGGGGTGATAAGTAAGAAGTGGAGTTCACTAATTTTATAATATAAAATAAATTTTCATCATATCAATTGCTAAAAGAATGTATGCTATGTAGCAAGCAGTAAACAGTTTGTTAAAGAAAACTGCTTTCTTGGTAAGAAAAAGTACTTGGCATTTCTGTCTTTGAGGTAACCACACTTGTCCTAGGAATGTGTGTGTGTGTGGCGGAGGGTATGTGGTATGTGTGGTGGGGCATCCCTAAATCCAATCCAAATTTGCTCCTCACTTTGATTACTCTTTTAGATTGTTATTTCATTCCTTCACAGGCATAGACTTCTTTGTCTGCTGCTTCTGTTGAAGCACATAAATCCAAGTGGCGGCTGTAATATTTAGAAGTACAAAATACATGGGAAAGGGCTCAACAGTTTTCTCACTGCTAATGGCAGCCAAGGGCTGAGCTGTGTGTGTCATAAATGGTAGGGCTGTCCAAAGGAAAATCTCCTTTGTAGGCAGTTTTATCCTCTTTTAAATTTTCTGCTTTGAAAGAGTGGAATCTTTCAGTAGCAGAAGCAGTTACAATCAAACCTCACCTGTTTTTTATATCTCACAGCTCCTTGGGGAACAAAGCAAATGAAGATGACCCAGGGAAAAAGGGGTAGTGATGCCAAGTTCTTAGCAGAACAGCTTTCTGAAAGACGTGCTATGCAGAGGTGCTTTTCTGTTTTATAACCATTTTGGTATCTCTTGCCCCATGAAATGACTCTTGAAAAGTCTCCTTTTCTGCAGCCATAAATGCCTCTACTATGATCCTCAGGAAAACACTCATAAAACACACTCGTAAGGAATTCAATGTTATTTGTCTCATGAGTCCCCGGTATACTACATATGTAGGCATAGACCTATATTTAATACCAGAGCATTTGAAAGTAGTGCACCCCAAGATTCTCAGTGCCCAGTATAATTATAAAGCACTTGTTAAAGTACAGTGAAAAAGATGATTTTATTCCTTAATGTTGTTTTTGTTTTATTTACTATGCTTGGTAAGTAGGTAGACTTCTAAACAAAAAACAAAAGTTACTTTTAAAATATTGCTGGTGGCTGAGCGTGGTGGCTCACGCCTGTAATCCCAGCACTTTGGGAGGCCAACGCAGGCGAATCACGAGGTCAGGAGATGGAGACCATCCTGGCTAACATGGTGAAACCCCATCTCTACTAAAAAAATAAAAATAAAAATTACTCGGGAGGCTGAGGCATGAGAATGGCATGAACCTGGGAGGTGGAGCTTGCAGTGAGCCGAGATCGTGCCACTGCACTCCAGCCTGGGCGACTGAGCAAGACTCTGCCTCAAATAAATAAATAAATAAATAATAAAATATTGCTGGTAACATTTTGATCAGGAAAAATACCATTATTGAGGACCTACCATGGATCAGCATTATGCGTTTTATTCCACTAAATTCTTACAGTGCTCTTATAGGGTAACACTTATTCTCATTTTACATATGAAGAAAAAGATCTCAGAGGCTGAGAGGTCATAGAGTTATGAAATGTTGGAGCTAATGTCTGAAACAAGGTTTTCAACATCTCCAAGGGTGTGATAGGAATGCGGAGGAGTGGGGGCAATTTTAGGTCAAGTTATCTATGAGATAGTATCTGCAGCAAAACATGAGGACATGATCCCAGAGTCACTGTGTTGCAGGATTTTTCTCAGCCCATTTACTGGACTCTCAGAAGGGGTGCCATCTACTCAGCCCGCTGTGCTCAACCCCTTGCAGGAGGGAGCACACAAGTGAGCAAGTGCAGAACCTGGCCGGCCACTCCACGGAGCAAGGTCTGTGTGGGGCCTGCATCTAGACCAGGTGTGCCACCTCAAGGGGAATGCAGCGGCCCCCAGGTGAGGGTTCCTGTGACCTTGAAGCCCCAGAGCGGGTGTTACAATGCTTCTCTAGTTCCACCATCCATTGACAGTGGCCTGTTAGCAGCTCAGTTGGCTCCTTGCCTCATTGCATGGGGTGGCTGCCCTCTGCCACTGAAGGCAAAGGGCCAGTATGACAGCCTTTCTGGGTACCCACACTCAGTGGGTCCCAAGCTCTTGTCCCGCATCCAAAAAGAATGAAGTCACATGGATGGTTGAAGTTTGGTGAAGGTAGATAATTTTATTGAGCAATGAAAATGGCTGTCAGTGGAGAGGGGAGCTGGAGAGGGATGGGAAGGGCAGGTCCTCTTCCCCAAAGTCAGGTTGTCTCTTCCCTAAGGTCAGACCATCTCACCTTCTACCTCCTGAGTCTGGAATCTTTATAGGCACAGGATGGGGAGCGCATGGTGATTTGTTTGTGAGTATGCAAAAAAGATTAAAGCAAAAGACACCACTCAAAGTTGGGCATGACAGTGTAGAAAACCAATTAAGAAAGCATAGGTATATGTAAAATAGGTGAAGGGTGGGGATCTATCAAAGGAAATCATGCCAAACAGGAAGACAAATTCTAAATCCAGTCCAAGGATTTAACTTGTAGCTTGGATTTCAGGCTTTAAACTCTCTTTGTCTTGGAGGTGGGATCTCACTGGAGACCCGACACTATCTGCCTAAGCATTTGGCTGCCTCCTGTTACTATCAATTGCAGGAAGGCATTAGCTAAGGATGTCAGAATAGAAGGCATGGACAGAACTGGGGCCATTAATGCGATTTGTCCATCATGCTGGGGCATAGTAAACAAGGAGTAAAATGGCACAAAAAGAGATTAACGAAGTAAACAGGGTTTGCACAACACAGGGCCTTGTGGGGTATGCTAACAGGGACTTCTTTTATTTTAAGGCCAAAAAGGAAGTCCCAGTGATGACTTGGACTAGGTGGTAGCGGTGGGCAGATTTGAGATATTTTGTTTCTGTTGAATGGACAGAATTTGGTGATGCTTTAAATGTGAAGGCTGACAGCGAGACATCACTCCAGGTCTCTTCTGTGGCCTCTTCTGTGATGGTGGTGCCATTCCATAAGATGGATAAGGGTGAGGACTAACTGAGGTTTGAGGGGCAGAAATCAAAAGTACCACTGGGGGCATAGAATTAGCTAGTGTCAAGTTAAAAGGAAACTAATACAGAAACTACTAGATATTTCTCCCAAAGAAGCATCTATTGCAGGAAAATGGCCACAAAGGTCAGGGGTGCATTATAACTTTCATAGCTCTTTGCACTTTTGTTTTCTTGGGCCCCTTCCTCCATTAAATTTTTTTTTAATGTTTTATGACTATATTGGTGTAATGACAAATATAATGTAAGCTAGAATCATTGTCATTCATTTATTTTTTTCTTCTGATGAAAAAATAAAAATGAAAACATTTCTTTGGCCTCTGAATTGTGGGCCCAAGGTACTGTGCCTGATGGATGTGTTGGCTCTCATAACAGTGTTGAAATGAAGGGAGAGCGAAAGGCAAATGTGTTCCAGCAACACTAAGGTCCTGCCACCAATGGGCTAGAGTTTGTGAGCTACACTTATCCACTGATGGCACTGGAACCACCAAATGCTGCAACCTCATTGTTCCCTCAATTGCTGCAGCTGCTCAAAGTGCCATCACAGAAATTTCTGGAATGATCACAACTGCCACTGAGCAGAAAATATCAGGGTTGCCATTGCCAGAGGTACTGCCAACTGATGAACTGTTCTTAATTTCTTCTCCTTTCTCATCTCCCTGTAGTATGTTTTATTGGCAGAACCTGATGGGAAGTCAGCAGGCTTGGGAGTCTGGGGCCTGTCATTTGCAGGCTTCCAGTCCTACCAGTCTAGGAGACCACAAGAGAGCAAAATCTGGATTGATAATCAACCAATAAGTATCTGGCACATGCATGTTAAGCTTGAGATGTCTGTGAAACATACCACTGGAAATGTCAAGTGAGAGCACTTTGAGGGGGTATGGAGAAATGAGTTGGACAACTAAGCCTGGAACTAAGATCACCAACATTTCCACCAGATAAAAGAAGAAAAACTGGCAGAAGAGCCTGAGAAGAAATCCAAGTGGAAAAGCAGCCAAATGTAGATGCTAAGAGGGGAGAATGTTTTTAGAAAGCATGGATGATCAGCTGCGTTAAACACTGCTGAAAGGCTTAAGAAGACAAAAACATGAAAATGTCATTGGATTTCACATCATGGTCATTGCTGGTAACCTTGACGAGGGTAATTTCAATCAAGAGCTATGCACAGGGGCCAAAATGGCTTCATGCTTTCTGATTTACTTTATGAAATCCCCTGTGGTATGTGGATTATTACCTCACACATCTACTGAGTTCCAAACTCAGCTTTCTGACAAGTTCAGTCTTGTTTCTACTATCTCAATAAGTTATAAAATAATCACTGTCCTTCCTTTATGAGCAATAACACTGAGAAATAGAAGGTTCCAATCCCTTCTTGCAGAAATTCTGGCCATGTGCAACTTGGACGACATGGAATCTCAAATTAAAAAATATTCTTAGATGCAAAATTCCAAGGCCTGAAGGATTTCTCATCGGTAAGTGCTTTGAGTGTGCACAGATGTAAACCAGGAGTGGGTATGGTCTTCCCATTACCACCTCCCCAACACTTATTTTATCATCCTTTCTTTAAAGAGCAGAGAAGTTTTGGTGTTCTGATCCCTTTATTTTAAGGCAATGGCAGAGAACTTTAGATCACATCTGTCAGCTAAAAAATCCAAGGAAGCTGTTGCATGCTAGTCAGCCTGCAGAAGATGAAAGGTCAAATAATAACTGGTGAGGTGAGATGAGCTGTTAAAGAGGAAAATGAAAATCTATTGAAAAATGAGGAGTTACCATGTAAGGCTAAGTAGCTGAGAAGGGCCCCAGGAGAACATTCTTAGCTGATTCCAAGAAGTCCGTGGAATTAGTAGTGGCACCACCAACAGGAATATTAAGATAGAGAAAGAATCCAAAGAAGAATCCTATTTTATCATCTCTGGGGCATTAAATTATCTGGGAAAATCAGGTACATTTCTTTTTCCAATTCCTAAGTTTGTCTTTTGGCTACATTGCTGTAATGACTTTCTTATTTATCTCCCGGTCATTGGTATAAGCCCTGATTATGACTCTCTACACTATAGAAGAGATGATATTCCAAACACACAAGTTTAACCACATAGTTTAAACTCTCCATTGCTTCCCATTACTTTCAGGATAAAGTGCAAATTCCTTAGGATAGCTTGTCTTTCTTATCTTCGCCACCCATCTCCCACCATGTACACATACACCCCTGCCCCAAACTCCAACTATAATAACTACTCCCATTTATCCTGGATAATTCCTGTTTTTCATTCTAGCTTAGATTTCACCTCATGTGGAAAAAAAAAAGAAGTCTTCTCTAATCTCTAAGACTGGGCTAAGTTCTTTCATGATGTACCTCTATCCATGCCTTAACATATTTCTCTATATAGGTTATTTGCCTGATTTCTCCACTAGACTGTAAACTCTTGAGAGTTGGGACTCTATCTTGTTCACTATTATAACTGCCTAAGTTTGGGGTTTGCACCCTTTGAAACTATGGGCTGAACTGTATATTGGCCCCTTTCAGCAATAGCTGGAGCAGCTGGGATGCAGGGCACCAAGTCCCTAAGCTGCACACAGCATGGGGACCCCAGGCCAGGCCCACAAAACCATTTTTCCCTCCTAAGCTTCTGGGTCTGTGATGGGAAGGGCTGCCATGAAAACCTATGACATGCTCTGGAGTCATTTTCCCCACTGTCTTGAGGATTAACATTTGGCTGCTTGTTACATATGCAAATTTCCGCAGCCAGCTTGAATTTCTCCTCAAAAAATGGGTTCTTCTTTTCTGCTGCATCATCAGGCTGCACAATTTCTGAACTTTTACGCTGTTTCCTTTTAAAATGGAATGTTTTAACAGCACCCAGGTCACATTTTGAATGCTTTGCTGCTTAGAAATTTCTTCTGCCAGATATCCTAAATCAGCTCTCTCGAGTTCAAAGTTCCACAAATCTCTAGGGCAGGGGCAAAATGCCACCAATCTCTTTGCTAAAACATAGCAAGAGTCACATTTGCTCCAGTTCCCAACAAATTCCTCATCTCCATCTGAGACTACGTCAGCATGGACCTTATTGTTCATATCACTATCAGCATTTTTGTCAAAGCCATTTAACAAGTCTCTAGGAGGTTCTAAACTTTCCCACATTTTCCTGTCTTCTTCTGAGCCCTCCAAACTGTTCCAACCTTTGCGTGTTACCAAGTTTCAAAGTCGCTTTCACATTTTCAAATATCTTTTCATCAACACCCTGATCCTGGTACCAATTTACTATATTAGTCCATTTTCACGCTACTGATAAAGACATACCTGAGACTGGGAAGAAAAAGAGGTTTAACTGGACTTACAGTCCCACATGGTTGGGGAGACTTCAAAATCATGGCAAGAGATGAAAGGCACTTCTTACATGATGGTGGCAAGAGAAAGATGAGGAAGATGCAAAAGCATCTTCTGATAAAACCATCAGATCTCGTGAGACTTATTCACTACCATGAGAACAGTATGGGGGAAACCGCCCCCATGATTCAAATTATCTCCCACCAGGTCCCTCCCACAACACATGGAAATTATGGAAGTACAATTCAAGATGAAATTTGGGTGGGGACACAGAGCCAAACCATATCATGACACTAATGCCTAGCACAATGTGTGGCTCATTTTATCAATAAAGACTCATTGAATAAATAAACTCATGAAAGAGAGAAAAGCAGCTAGGACAATTCCAGGGGCTGAACTGAGCCTGGATATTCATCACTCAAGATATCTCAAGGGAGTGCAGCCAGGAAGGAATCATTGTTGAAAGACTGAGGGTCAAAGTCAATAAATCCAGACCATATGTCAGGTCCAAAGACAGAATATCAACCTAAGAATGAGTTGGCAAATAAAGAGTTTGTGAGTTTACAGAAATATAGGACAAGGTACAAGGAATGACTGAAGGCGAGAGGTTTAGGAGGAAGGTGGATGTCCTGTTCATTTGGGCTGCTATAACAAAATACCTTAGATTTGGTAGCTTATAAACATCAGAAATATATTGCTGCCAGTTCTGAACACTGGGAACTCCAAGATCAAGGTACTGACACAGTCAGTGTCTGTGGAGGGCTCTCTTTTTCATTGTTAGCGCCTTTTACTGTGTCCTTACAGTGGAAGGGGGAGGGCAACTGTCTGGGGTCTATTTTATAAGCGCACTAATCCCATTCATGAGGGTGTCAACCTCATGACCTAATCACCTCCCAAAGTCCTGACTTAATACCATCATGTGGGGGATTAGCTTTCAACATATGAATTTTGGGGTAACACATTCAGACCATAGCAGTGGAGAATCATCAGTTTGGAGCCCTTTTGTGTGTAATCATCAGGTCTACTGGAAATGGGGAGAAGAGCTTCAAGGGGCTCATCTAAGCTGACCTGCATGTATACACAAAAGTGTAACAGACACATCACAGGGTACTGGAATCAGATTGCTTGCATTTGTATCCTGGCTCCTCCACCTCTTACTAGCTCTGTAACTTTGAAGAAGTTGCTAGCCCTTCTACACATCAGCTTTTCGCATCTGAAAACAATGATACTAATAGTGCCAAACTCTTACATTCACTGTGATTTGTTGGTTTGTTTATCTGGAGACAGGATCTTGCTCTTGCACTCAGGCTAGCAGGCTAGACTGCAGTGGTTCTATCACAGCTCACTGCAGCTTGATCTCCTGTGCTCAAGCAATCTTCTCACCTCAGCCTTCCTAGTAGTTGGGACTACAGGCATGCACCACCATGTCCTGCTTATTTTTAATTTTTTTGTAGAGATGGGGGGTCTCACTATGTTGCCCAGGCTGTCCTGAAACTCCAGCCTCAAGTGATCCTCCCACCTTGGCCTCCCAAAATACTGGGATTACAAACTTGAGCCATTGCATCTGGCCTAAATTCACTGTAATTTTTAAATAAGCTGATTTGTGCAAAGCCTCTAAATTAGTACCTGGTACATAAAAAGCTCTCAGTAAGTGTGAGCAATTAGTGAATGTTAATGATGCCTTCAAGATTAACACGTGCCACATGTGTCCAGCCTTGCTGTGTTGGTCTACATTAAGGACTTTCCTACAGGCAAGTCCCCCTTTGTTTGGTATATGGTATCCTGTATCTCAGACTTTTTTCACTATGCATAATAGAGTTCTTTCTACCTGCAACATACACTTGAAGAGAATATATTTAGAAGTTTAAGATACGAGGTTACTTAACAGCATTCTCTAACACTGACATGAAACTACCAAGACCTTGTCCCATCTCCTTTCACCCTGCTTACTATGGCTGGGGTCAAGGAGCATCGCTCCCTCCTTGAAGGCACTGAGGCATCCCCAGCAGGATTTCTGACTCAGTGTCAAAGGCCCCATTTGGATATTGGACCCCAATCTGAATTGTGCAGCTTCATTTCCTAGGGAAGCCGAATTATTAATTTCATGATATAGGTAATGATACAGAGGCTTTGTCTTCTTAAAAATTCCTATTTAACATCTGGGAAGCTTTATATTCACAGCAAAAATAAAGTAAAAAGGTGGATTCAGGATCCATCCCTGCAGGATGTTGGGCTAGTGGGGACTGTCCTAGGCCCCATCAGTGCCTGCTCTCCCGACTGGGTGCAAAGGGTCCCTGTGGCCTGCAGCAAAGGAGCTGGTGGGCAGAAGTGGACAGTGCAAGTGCCCCTGAGAGATGGGCAGGGAGCACAGCCTCCTTCGGTCTCCAGCACATCTCAAAGATGTCCAACTCAAAAATGATAAATTGCAGGGGACACCATTGGGCATCTTCAGGCTTCCCTGCCCCTGGGGATCATGGTGCTCACACAGGCACATCCCACACTCACTTCCACTCACACCTACACCTAGATTCTACTGACTCTGGCAAACAGACCCAGGCTAAATGCTAGGACCACCTCCCCAGAGCTGCTCACACCTGCCTAGGAGGGCTAGTCTCTTGCACCTGGGGAGTGGCCTATTTCCTCTAGAGCTAGCCAGGGCAGATGGATGACTTGGCCAAGGGCCCTGTTCCTACAAGGACAGAGGGTGGGCAGGCACTTGGCTGCTAACAGAGCAGCCCTGGTCACCCCATAGGGCCTGACTTCAAGCAAAGGGATACCCCATGTCCTGTCAACAGCTTCTTCTGCAGTCATCTCTTCAGGGACTATCAAGGAGTAAACTCAGGGCAATGCAGGGCATGAGGGTCACTGGCACTGGCCTCCTGGAGGGCTCTAGCTCTTTGGACCAGATGGTTTGGTCTTGGCTTGGGGTCAGTGGCTGCTTCTTTCCCCAAGATCCACTGGCAATTGCTCTGTTGAGACAGCTGGAAGGCATCGGGGATCCAGGAGTGTATCCTGCAGAAAAACTCTCAAAGAAGAGGATACTTGGGGTCAGAGTCTCAAGGAATGCAGAGTGCATTCTGGGTAGAACCTCCACTGAAGCCTGACAGGTGGGGTGCTGGGCAGCAGCCAAGGAGGCCTGGAATCACACCCCACTGGAAATGGGTATTGTGGGCAGAGGCCAAGGCTCTGCAAACCTCTCTCTCCCAGAATCTGGAAGAGAAGACCCCCGCTCTGCTGGGAGGGAGGGTGGATGAGGCTCTTGGGCAGGCCTAGTGGTTTAGGGATAGCAGCTTAACAGTGTGGTGATCACAACTTCAGGAGACAGGTCCCAAGGCAACCAGTGCTAGTGACAGAGAACAGGCCTGCTGGCCTGGCTGGCAGCTCGTGCCTCCTGCTCACTCTCCCCACAACCTGGGAACCAGAAGGAAGAGTGTGACAGGCAGGGCTCAAGCAGCACCTGCGGAATCCCTGGAGACCTGGGGGCAGAGAAGACAAAGAGCAGGGCCTGCTCACACACATAGAGGAACACACACTGCAGTGCCCAGCCTGCCACTGTGGGAGCCACGTGCGCCCCAGTGGTTAATGTCACCCCGGCAGACTGGAGAGCTGACCAGGACCTTGGCCCTCTTTGACTCTGGGGTACGTGAGCTCTGAGAAGAGCAGCTGGCCACACAGGGAGCCCCGGGAGTGCTTGGGGTGGCAGCACAGCTGGGGGTGGTAGGTGTGCACCACTGGCTATAGGGCCCTAGGACCGTCAGGCCACAGGATGCTCTGGATAAAGGAGGGTATGGGGTGGATGTAGCTGATCCACATGTGGATGTGGCAAGGGAAGATGGCCTGCAATACCTGTTTCAGTGGTGCGTTCCTCCTGAGCTCAGCAGGGGTGCCCCTCAGCAACTGCAGCAGATTTGGAAGTTACCTCGCCACAAGGTAGTAAGCTTGTCTCTTATGTTCCTTCTTATAACTATTGGTTTATTCTCTTTTGTTATTGCCTCGGCTTGAGTAATAAATATGGGCTCTAAAAGTGTAAAAATACAAACAACAGGTGGAGTATCTGAGAAATCCAGTTAATTCTTTCCCGAGGATTGGGACAGAGTTTCAGTGTAGGCAGCTCCTGCTTTTATCCCTTCTTGGTGCCTTGGCCTCAGTCAAGTTGCCTTCCTTCACAGGCTTCTGCTAACCGACACTACTCTCTATAATTCTGCCATGGGTACCTTAACTGAGAGTACCTTTTGATTCTTCTGGGGAAATTCATCTACACCATTTCCTTAGACTTATTAATCATTTCCTCATACTGTAAGTAACCCCATTTTAGAATAGGAAAACAGTTTTCCCATTTATCATCATGATAGCCATTATTGGCACCTGTTATGTTTTATCATAGCTCTGAAATTCCTAAACTTCCTCAAGTTCATGGTAGTTAGTATCTCAGTAATTTTTTCATGGCATGCCTAGGCTTAAAGAAATACCTAATAATTCTTTATTTTTTAACTACTAATTAAGTAGTTAGTATAAAACAGCTTATTATAATAGACATTTATATCCTAACAACATAGAAATTTATAAACATAATGCACGTACACTGAAAAAATATATATTCTTAAATAACCACTCTTGCTGTATTTGTTTGCTATGGCTTTGTATCAGTCAGGGTTCTCCAAGGAGACTACATATATATAAACAAGAATTGGCTTGCACGTTTTGGAGGCTGACAAGACTCAAGATCTGCAATCAGCAAGCTGCAGACCCGGGAGAGAGGATACTGTCATTCCTGTCCAAGTCCATGAACTAGGAGAGCCAGTGATACAAGTTCTAATCCAAGTCTTGAGTCCAAAGGCAGGAGAAGATCAAGTTGCCAGCTCAAACAGTTAGGGAGAAAGAATAAATTCTTTTTACCCATCATTTTATTCTCTTCAGGCTTTCAACAGATTGGACAAGGCCCACCCACATTAAGGAGGGCTGTCTGCTTTCCTCAGTCCACCAATTCAAATGTCAGTCTCATTCAGAAACACCCTCACAGACAGACTCAGACAATAGTTAGTCAAATATCTATGGACTCGATGGCCCTGTCAAACTGACTCATAAAATTAGCCATCACTCATTGTGATGTTAATAAAATATCCCAGACTGGGTGGCTTAAATAGCAAAAAATTGTTTTCTCACAGTTATGGAAGCTAAAAGTACAAGATGAAGGTGTTGACAGCTTTGATTTCTTCTGAGGCCTCTCTCCTTTGCTTGCAGATGACCGCCTTCTGCCTGTGTTTCCACATGGTCTTTTCTCTGTGCATGAGCATCCCTGGGGTCTCTCTGTGTGTTCAAATTTTCTCTTCTTATAAGGACACCAGTCGGATTAGATTAGGGCCCACCTAGTGGCCTCATTTTAACTTAACCACCTCCTTAATGGCTTCATCTCCAAATACAGTCACATTTCGAGGTACTAGGATTAGGATTTCAACATATGACTTTGAAGGTGGGAAGATCCAAATCAACCAATAACACTTACTGACAAGGTTTGTGGGCCCATTTGCCATTGTACATTTTCTCAGATGTTGGAATCATATTCATCACTGCCACTCTCACATTGAATTTTATACAATACAAGCTTGGCATCAGAGTAGCTGCCAAAAACTCATTTTCACAAAGAGGTGACATCACCAAATGGAAGGAAGCATTATCTAATGTTGAGACTCACCTAATGGAAACTATCACAAGATAATACTTTGCAAATGTCAAGCATCACTGTGTTTTCCTTTAAAATGTGGGATATCTTGGGGTGTCCCTGTCACTTGTGGTGCCCAGAACACCTTACCACACCGTCTGAGAACCATAGCGATAGGTGACTTACATATTTATCATGTTGGTCTTCCCAATAACTTCCAGTTTAGTACTGTCCTTTTAACTATTTATGAGAGGAGAAAACTGAGGCTAAGACTGGCTATATAATTTTACCAAGGTAACACAGCTAATAAATAGTAGAATCAGGTCTACCACTCAGTTTTCCAGCACTACTACTGGGGTAGAGATAAATACTTATATCCTAACAATATAGATGTTTGTTAATATAATACACGTACATTGAAAAAATATATACTTAAGTAATCACACTTACAGTATTTGTTTGCTTTGGTTGTGTATTAGTTCAGGTTCTTCAAACAGACCATACAAAACTGGGAGTTATTGGGAAGAACGAATGTGATAAATATGAAAAACTGGGGTGCATAGTGTTGATTAGTATTCTACATTCAGTCCCACCTCCTTTTAGTGTATCAGTCCTTCCTGTATGTCAAAAAGCTATGAAGTTAAAAGACATTTTTTTCCAGGCTTTTTTGTAGCTGGGGCTCAGGAGGCCAATTAGTGTTTTTCAATTAGATGCACTCACATTGAGATTTTTAAGATGAGAATAAGGTGGAGGTTATTGTCCTGTTTGAGACTTGGGCAATTTTTCTGCAGTGGCATTCCAGCAACTTGTCTGCAGGCTTACATGTCAAAAGTCATAGCACTGAGTAGATTCAGTGTTCACTGCCCAGTTACCGAATCTGTGAAGGTTGACAGCATTTGTGACGACAGCAGCAGATGCCTCCTAATCTGTCTTATTGATCCTTTGCTGCAGCCACTGAGGGATATTCTTAAACTCAAGAGTTCCAGTGGCTGTCTCCTAATTTCCCATCTTTTGGACTGTGGCAGAAACAAGCTGCGTGTGTGTGTGTGTGTGTGTGTGTGGAGGGGGGTGATGGTGGCTGGAATCATTCTTGTGATATTCTGGGACATTTTTTGAAGACTCAGCTATTTTCCACATTTAAAGCCCTTAGAACACTTTAGAAAGTCCTGAATTCTCAGTTAAAAGATCCTTAAGATACCTTGAGTGATACACGTTTTCTATACGTAAGTTTGAATGACACATTGTAATATGTTAATAACTTATGAGAGAAAAACCACTACTTTTATATTAGAGGAATAGGAAATATAATAGTACATTTCAGCCGTCATGACCTGTATGTTTAGAAAGCTCAGGAATTAATGGGCTACTTTCCATTTCTGCTATGACGATTCATTAAACAGTTAAATGGTTTAGGTGGATCATTTCAAAAATAGACTTTTCTGTATTCTCTCCATTAGCTTTATTTTTGAAGAGAGAGTTCCACATATATTTCTTGGGAAATACACACACAGACACACACACACACACACACATGCACACAACCCTTTAGATTACAGACAATATAGCTGAAAGTTTTATTTTACCAAGAACATGAGGAAAGAAAGACATACTATTTTAACACAAATATAAATAGATTCAATAAATCAAAATTGGCAGAGTATCAAAAGAAAAAATCACTTCTGATAATCCTAATTATAGAGAAGTCCCTCAAACTTCAATACGGTCCTGAATTTGGGAAACTATTTCTCCTGAAGGACTAGTCCCAGCTAAAAGAATTGAGTTGTGCCTTGGTAACTGTTCCCATCAAAGCATGGGGGCAGCCTCTGTTTAATATCCAGTCTGGGGCCGGGCACGGTGGCTCAAGCCTATAATCCCAGTACTTTGGGAGGCCAAGGCGGGCGGATCACGAGGTCAGGAGATCGAGACCATCCTGGCTAACACGGTGAAACCCCGTCTCTACTAAAAACTACAAAAAACTAGCCAGGCGTGGTGGGGGAGCGCCTGTAGTTCCAGCTACTCGGGAGGCTGAGGCAGGAGAATGGCGTAAACCCAGGAGGTGGAGCTTGCAGTGAGCTGAGATCCGGCCACTGCACTCCAGCCTGGGTGACAGAGCGAGACTCCGTCTCAAAAAAAAAAAAAAAAAAATCCAGTCTGAATGTCACTGAGACCCAAGCTTGCCTTGTAAACCAGAGAAAGGAAGCAGTGATGTTGTCTGCTCTGAGGTCAGTGATACCAGTCAGCACCCTGGCAGGCACATGCAAAGGGATAATTGAAAAGGGTTTAATCAAAGGCCCATTTACAGTTAAGTTCAGGATTAGGGGAACCAACATGGGATGGAGAAAGACTAAGGGGCTAGCAATGGGGGAAGCCATTACTGCCTCTAGTACCGAATGGGCAGAGAATAGAGCAATACCTGGAACAGCCTGAGTGGTATAGCCATGGAAAAGGGTGCACCTGGCAGGACATATAGCCATAGAAGGAGAAAGGCAGCTACTGCTAAACTAGCAGGGCAGCCTAGCTGGCAAAGATAAGAACAAACGTTTCCAAAGCCCATCCTGCCTGAGAAATGTTTCTGATTTCATAGTAAAAAAAACAAAAAACAAACAAACAAACAAAAAAAAAAAAACAAAAAAAAACCACCCTGGATTCTGTGTGACATACTCGTTACGTGTTCTTGGAAATGTTATTTAAATGTTCTGAGACAGTCTTCTTAGCTTAAAATGGGAATAACAATGCCAAGGATGCCATCAGGGTCAAAGGAAATAGTATATCCAAGGGTAGTTTTATTCAAAAACTACAAGACAGTGAAATTACACTCATTTTATCATTATTACTATCATCATTGTTAGTACTACAACCTTCAGAGACACTCATTGATGTTAAAAAAACTATTTCAACAAGCCATCTTATGACAAATATTTTATTTTTCTATATGCCAGAATATTTCAAAGCTTCACCACTGCTGTCTACCAATATATAAATAGCAGGGCTACAGAGAACTATGTACTACAGTGAAATTTTCAGAGAATAGATGTTATACTGTAAGCTTAAAGGAAATGGAGAAAACACAAGTGGCAAGGCTTCTTAGATTCTGTATTCAGGAAAATCTGAAATTTGAAATGTGAGAAGTTGGATACGGGGTCATTCAGACAGTCATTAAACCTAAGGTATCCATATGGCAAACCTACTTCCACCTCATGCACCTACCTCATGTGCTCATGGCACAGAGATAGTATCAGAACACAGATCACATTGGAGCTGAGAGATAACATTAGAATCTTCCTTAATATAGCATTCCAGGCAGATACTGGTAGTTAACTGGAGGTGGCACATGAGATGAATCATATTGATCATAACTGGACGCTCAACAGATAGGCAGTATATTGAAATTGATTGAACACTTGGATATTTGTTTGGGCCTCACAGTTTTAAAGGATTCTGATAAAACAGAGAAAGTCCAGAAAAGAGCAATCAGTATAGTTGAAAGACCTGGTTATGTTTTCCAGAAAAATGAGAAGACTTGGGAAAGGATAAGAGTAAACTCTTCCACGTTTCTGCAGGGCTGTAGGCTAAAGAGCGGGTAGCTAAGGGACTTAGGTCCATTGCAATCTCGGGTGAAGTACCTAGAGTTTATGGGTAGAAGTGTCTGAGAGACCTTTATCAGCTGTTTAGCATTTAGAGCTAACCAATAATAAAAATGTAGCCTTCCAACTTACTAAGTTCAGTTGAATCTGCGTGAACCTCTATCAGGGGTGTTTTCAAATAAAATAATTCCTGATTTAGGAGAGCGGGTAAGCTAGATGACTATTAATATCCATTCCAGGTGTATATTTCCACAGCCCTAGTTCTTTCTGAGTGCTCAGTGGGGCTTACCAGTTCTCAGAGGGCAGCTGTAAAGGAAAGCCATATTGGTTCACTTGGGAATCTTCAGATGGGTATAGAATTGGCAAAGTCCCATGTAATCCATTTGCCAGCTTTATTTTACAATGTGTTAGCCAGAACTCCCCTAGCCAATATTTTTTGCCCCAGAAAGGAAAGCCCATGATGCAGTAAATTACCGATGATGCTGCCAAAAAGGAATTTCACTCCTAGATCAAATTTGGATTAAATGTAGTAAATCCAGGGCATTAGTTTTTAATAATCAAAAGTTCTGTCAATATGCTTTAAAAGAATAAAATTCCTCCTTTTAAAGGTCCGTTTGATGTAACACTTGAAAGCTGAGATGCAATCAATCATTAACAATGTTTAATATTCTCTACCTTCTAGAAATACAATACAGTCAAGGTGCTGAGGTGTAAAAACTGGCCAAAGCTCAATTCTCATATAAGATGAAACCGCTTTTGAAGTATCATTTTCTTACCCACTTTCAATTTAGCCATTTCTTCAGTATATCACCTTTATCCATCACTACTTATTTGAACTTAAAGACTTTACCTGATACTTGGGTCTCTAGGTACATGTAGCAGAAAGGAAACATGGTGTAATATCCACAAGAAAAGCAAAGATTAGATTTCCCAATTTCTGTAATAAAATGACCTGGCAGCAAAACAGGACTTAGACATCTCAGAATGGAATAGCTAGATATTTATTTAAATGCAAGTAGACAAATCTCAGGAGTGCTGCCACTTTTGAGGGGGTCAATCTGAAGACGTGAATTCTGTCTTATATTTCTTTATTTCCTTAACTCTCAGCACAGTGCTCAAAACATAAAGGCAGTCAATATATGTATAGTGAATTGAATAAAATGCAAACTAGGAAGTCCTCCCTTCTCAGAGTATTCAATGTATGGAATTATCCTTGTTTTGTTGTGGTTGTTTTCTAATGTGTCTGTCTCCCACCCTAGCCTGTGATCCTTCATAGCCCCAAAGAATGATCACTTACGTCACTGTTCCCAGTGTCTAATTCAGTACCTGGTGGGCATTCATATGTTGGTTGAATAAATGCTTTCCTCAATGAGATTATACTCACACACTCAAACAGGCTTTAGGGATGAACAGCACTGGTTAGTAGGAAAAACAATGGCTTTCAGAGTGGCTAGAGTCAGCCTAAAGAGTCTTAAATCAACAATTTACTACCATTTACCCTACAGAAAGATATTTATCCTTTCTGATCTTCAACACCCTCCTCTGTAAAATAGGGAGAATAGCAGTTTAAATATATGATGTGTATTATTTATAAAATACTTTCATGCATATACGAATTATCATTAGTGTTCATTTTCCCAGTTGTATACAGATGTACCATAGGGAAAACAATCATATGACAATTAAGAGGCTTTGGAGTCAGGTTTCTTGGTTTGAAACCCAGACTCAAATTTACTAGATATATGACTTTGGGAAACTTTATCACCACCTCTGTGCCTCAAGTTTCTCTTATATAAAATAGATACCCATAATATTCACTTCATAGATTGTTCTGGGAGTCAAATTTTGTTTTTCATGTGAAGTGCAAAGAACAATATCTGGTACATCGTACACAGAAAATGCAGTGAATTTTTTTTTTTTTTGCATCTCTCTCTTCCTTTATATTGCACATAGAAGTCTTCGAATATTATCTAGCCCAACATGTAGCAGTTCAAAGCAGAAATCTCCTTCTTATTCCATTCTGACTACATTTTAAACTATATGATATTGATTCATCTCATCTTCCTTATTAACTTGCTGAGGTCCACAACTAAATTTCCAATTCCTCTGGCACTACAACACTTTTCAGTATCCCTCAGTCTCAATGCTGACCCTAAAACCTAACCCCACTATGGTGAGTTCTATCTCAGTTCATGTTTCCTCCACCTTTCCAGTCACTGATTAAATATTTCAAAAATATTTCTACCTCTTTTTTTTCTCCCTAACCAATTTTTATCTCAGAAGCTTAGTCTTTCTCCATTGTATTTTCCAAATTCCTTCTTTCTGCTCTATTCTGCTAGTGGCACCCCAGCTCAGATTCATATCATAAACCTAGGCTATTGCATCAGCTTCTTAACTGATCTTTCAGCTTGTAGTCCCTCCAGCTCATCTTTCATACCATGGCAAGGCCAGTCTTTCCAAAGCACCACTCAGATGTTATGGCTCCCTCCTCAATACAGTAGTGCTGCAGGTTGTTGCCAGTGTAAGGGTGAAACCCTTCCTGTTGACATCTATATCTCCCTTCACCTGTACCCCTTTATCTCTCTAGGGCTAAACTTTCAATAAAGGATGTGGGAAAAGTACTAATATTTATTTTATGAACTATTTAAGTGAGGAACCATGCTACACACTTTTGCATTTAAAATGTCATCTCATCCTTCCCACTCCATACTGATTCTCATATATTCATTTGCCCAACACATGGCTTCCTATAAATGTGAGAACTGCTACAAGCCACTTTACTTTCAGCAAACTCTACCAGACGTCACTCCTCATTACCCTTTGTGTATCTCCTCTCTACTGGCTGTCACTTTTATGTCATATCACCTTTGAATCCTGCCTCCATTTCCTTACTGTGACCCATCGAATCCATAACAGAGTGTCATATTACTCCAAGGGGCTATGATCTGACATTCCCTTAAGGTAGTAGCTTGTAGTCCCTCCAGCTCATCTGGACTGTTTCTGGACTCCAAACATAAAAATTATTCGCAAGAGGTGCCTCTTTGAATCTTCTGGAACATTGCTAAAGCCAGATGCACATTCAGATGTCTACAAAAGCAATATGAAGTGGGCATTATTACCCCATCTCTCCCAATAAGAAAACTGAGCCTTAAGACAATTAAGTAGCTTGTTCAAGGACACAGAGCTAGTGAGTGTCAGATCTAGAACTGGAACCCAGGTGCTTTGAGATAAAATCCTGTGTTATTTTCTAAGTACATGTTTCTTGCACATATAGTAAAATAGGTTACTTCTATGTACTTACATACTTCAGTACTAAAAAACAAACAAAACATCTATTAGGTATGGTGGTAAAAATTATTTCCTGTACCACTCTCCATTCCTAAGTCTTTTGGAATGATGCAAATTCTCTGACATCTCAGAATAAAGCAGAAATTGCCTTCCTGCACTCTGAAGGCAACAGGACATATAGAAAGTGAAAAGATTTATGAATCAGACTAGACAAATCACAGTGGACTGATTTGATGACCTTGAGCAAGTTATTAACTCCCTGCAGGCATTTTCTTATGTAGAAAATGAGAATAATATGTCTTATTTCACTGGATGGTAAGGAATGAAAACCATATTTTAAACACCTGGGCAAATTGACAAATGTTAACTCACCATCTCTTCCATTCCACAAATGACTATCTCCTTTTACTGCCAATAATGAATATACTTTTAAGAAGGAACTTACTCTACCCATGTACTTCTAAATCTTCCAATTATAGTCTTCCAAAGAAGACTGAATGCTTCTTTGTGTGTGGGTTAATGTCTTTATACAAAATGACATCTATTGGGAAGAAATGTGATCAAATCAAAGACCAATCTAATTCCTTTTTGTAGATTATTTAGAGAAGGGAAGAACCCACTAGCTGCCAAAACCTTGAGTGGAAGCATAATTTCAAACACTAAACTGTCTTACCACATAAAGAGCAATACAATTCTAACCTCAGAGTTCTTCAACCTCAGATGGAGAGAAATTAAATTGAAACAAGTCATGTAAGTGAGGAACCCCATACCCGTTTACAGTATTTTCCAGGAATTGATTTATAGCAGTCATGGAAACAATATGGAGCTTCTATTTTGACCTTAATAGTGTATGTGGCAGAGCACCTTACAGAGTTTTCTGATTGATTTTTACTGTTATTTGACTGTAAAATCTGTGTTTTATCAAATTTTCATGATCAACAAGATTTAGAAGGGCCCTTAGTCATAATCTCAGGCAATATCCCACTCATGTAGGCATCTCATCCTCAGAATCCAAGGGCTGAATAACTTGGAGAGAAGAGAAAGAGTGAGACGACAGAAGAAAAAATGACAGTAGGTGCTTATGAAACAGCCTACCACTCAGGGTTATTAATAATAATAAATGAGGTTACACTACTCTTTATTCATCTAGATGTTAATTTCTTTGGGAAAGCTGACATTGAATTTAGTTCTAACAACACTTTTCTAGATTATACTCCTTTGTAAGTTCTTTTTTTCTCTGCCTTTCTGCTAGGATTCCAGTCCTGCACCTGCTTGTCCTCCGATTCTTCTTTACCAGCTATCCATATTTACTCCATCCTGATGGGCTTCAGCTACCAACTCTTCAAGTGTGATTCTTAAATCTCTGTCTGCAGTTCAGAACTCTTTTGAATGCCAGAAGCCATAGGTCCAATTGATTGTTGACCACTGCCATTTGGCATTAAACAGGACTTCAAGCATAAACCCAAAATTGAACTCATCAGATTTACCCCAAAGCTCTTTCTCCCCTTGACAATTAGCCAAATAAAAATATAAACAACAAATGTCTACTTATATTTTTTATTTTAACATACTCAAGTTCTGGAGTGAAACCGAAAATTCAACTCATCGTTAAAGGAAATAAGAATTCTCAAAAAGCATCTGTCACTACCAAACACCTAGAATCTGATTAATTTACAACAATTGTTTTCCTTTTTAAAAAATGAAGTTTTCTGAAGTATAATTTATGTGTAAATAACTTTCTTTTCCAAGACATAAGGGAATAAGAAGGAACATATTTACTAACCTCTATTAAAAAACTTTAATTCCAGAAAAAATTATTAAGGAGTGAGGTTTAGACATTGAACAACAAGCAGCAGAAGACTAAGAGAAGGAAATCAAACAAGGTGAGTTCTATGATTGCCCAACTTACAGCCTAGAGTTGCAAAGCATGTAGGGAAAACTCAAGTAGATCAAATCTTAGGAAGTAAAAAGTGACCAGATCTTGAGAGATACAGTACCAGAGTGGAGGGAGGTGCACACACACACACACACACACACACACACACACACACATGTAAAGAGAGTGATCATGAGCATGCTCCAGAGATCTCCAGAGAGGTCCTCCAGATGTTTGGCTTAGTATTAATCTACTCATACATGAAAGGAAACAACCGAAATCCAGAAAGAACCATTGGAAATCAGTAAACCAAAAAATTTCCAGAGCTTTCAGAGGGCTGAAGTAGTTTGTGTGACAACCAACCCAAGGAAAGACATTGTAATAGAGCATCAGGTCAAATTCCCAGAAGACAATCACCACAGTAGTGGGGCTAAGCTAGTTCTAGACTTACAGCTACTCTTGACATGCCTTAACAAAGATTAAAAGCAAGCATTAAAAGGATTCAATTGATTCCAAATTACTGCATGCCAGAACAACATCCAATACTATGTAAAGGAATATAACAAAACTCAGCACCCAAAGATGCAAAATCACAATGTTTGGCTATAATGGTTAATATTGAGTGTCAACTTGATTGCATTGAAGGATGCAAAGTATTGTCTTTGGTTGGGTCTGTGAGGGTGTTGCCACAGGAGATTAACATTTGAGGCAGTGGACTAAGACAGACCTACCCTCGTTTTGGGTGGGCAACATCTAATCAGCGGCCAGCACAACTGGAATAAAACAGCCAGAAGAAAGTGGAATAAACAGACTTGCTAAGTCTTCCAGCCTTCATCTTTCTACTGTGCCGGATGCTTCCTGCCCTCGAACGTCAGTCTCCAAGTTCTTCACCTTTTGGACTCTTGGACTTACACCAGTGGCTTGCCAGGGGCTCTCGGGCCTTTGGCCACAGTAAAGACTGCACTGTTGGCTTCCCTAATTTTGAGGTTTTGGGACTTGGACTGGCTTCCCTGCTTCTCGGCTTGCAGATGGCCTGTTGTGGAACTTCATCATGTGATTGTGTGAGTCGGTTCTCCACAATAAACTCCCCTTTATATATACCTCTATCCTATTAGTTCTGTCCCTCTAGAGAATGCTGACTAATACACTGGCATTCAATACAAATTTAACAGGATATTATAGACCATAATCTGGAAAAAAATTAATAGAAACAGATCTTAAATGACAGAAATAATAAAACTATCAGACTACAAACATGTTAAAATGTTTCATCTTTTCAAGAAGAAAGTGAAAACATAAACAGAATAAGAAGAAAATGCAAGATATAAAATAAGATGCAAGCGGAATTTCTAGAAATAAAATACAATGAAACTAAAATAGAAAATAAACAGATTATCTCCTGAAAATGAAAAATTAGCTTGAAGATATAACAGTAGAAATTGCCCAAAATGAAATACATAAAAGCAAAAGAAAAACAGAGCATTAGGACAGAACAAAGAAAATATTATTCAAAAAAATACTGCTTTAAAAATTTAGACCAACAAAGCAGTATAAAATTTATATGTAGAGTATCTGCACTATAAGTTAAAGAAAATTCTTTTGGAAGAAGAAAAATGTGGCCAGGTACCCATTCAGATCTACAAAAGGAACGGCCCCTAGAAGTGGTAAATGTAGACTTTTTCTCTTTAAATCAATTTGTAAATCAAAAATAATATTAAATTGTAAAATTTAGAATGTAGGTAGAAGTAAAATGCATGACAATACCAGAACGAAGTATAAGAAGGAGAAATTGAAGTATACTGTTGTAAGATTCTTATACAGTACATGAAGTCGCGTAACATAATTTGAAGGCAGTTGTAGGTTAAAATAGTAAATCGTAAATCCTAAAGCAACCACTAAACAATGTAAAGCAAAAAAATACAACTACTGAGCCAATAGTGGTGAATAGTAAAATACTAAAAAAAAGTCCAAAAGGAGGCAACAAAGAAGATAAAAGGAAATAAGAAATAGAAAGAACAAATGGAAAATAAATAGCAAAATGACCACTTAGCCCACTGTATCAATAATTACATTAAATTTAAATGGGCTAAATACTATAATTAAAAGGGGGGTTATTTTCAAACGAGATTCAAAAAGTAAGACCTGACTCTATGCTTGCCTATAAGAAAAGCACTTTCAGTATAAATACATATATGGTACACATATAAAATAACATCAGAATGGCTGAGAGTGTTTCTGCAGGCATCCCAAAAGGGAAGTCAGAGACTCTACTGGGCAGAAAGTATCCGTATCAATGTAGCTGTAACAACAGTGTGATGGTTAACACTGACTGTCAACTTGATTGGATTGAAGGACACAAAGTGTTAACCCTGGGTTTGTCTGTGTGACTGTTGCCAAAAGAGACTAACATTTGAATCAGTGGGCTGGGGAAGGCAGATCCACCCTTAATCTGGTGGGCACAATCTAATCAGCTTCCAGAGAATATAAAGCAGGCAGAAAAAAGTGAAAAAGAGAGACGGGCCTAGCCTCCCAGCTTACATCTCTCTCCCATGCTGGATGCTTCCTGCCTTTGAAGATCAGACTCAGGTTCTTCAGTTTTGGGACTGGGACTGGCTCTCCTTGCTCCTCAACTTGCAGACAGCCTATTGTGGCACCTTGTGATAATGTAAGTTAATACTTAATAAACTCCCCTTTACATATATATATAAAACCTATTAGTTCTGTTCCTCTAAGAGAACCCTGACTAATACAAACAGGGACAAGACCTTGTTTCATTACCCCTCTTATAAAACCTTGCATGGATTTTGGCTGGCTACCTTTTTGAATGTGACTCTATAAAAGATTGGGTTTGTATCTCCCTTCTCTCAGAGATGAAGTGAGGGCATTATTTTCGCCTCCATGTTGCAGTATAGGAGCTAGATATCATGGAAGGCACTAGAGGATCTTGGGTACAAGGGGTGGACTGTATCAGCCATCTCTTATACACCACTTCACATCCCCTGTGCTTCATCTCTCTCTTATTCCAGTAAGCACAGTTCTATGCACTGTCAGACTGACTTATTGCTGATCCAATCCAACACAGCCTCACCGCAGACCTGCACCATGTGCCTCTCCTTCCCTGGAACCTCTCTCTTACTTGCGAGGCATGGAAAGGGCTGGGACTGCACTCAGTGCCCACACATGCAAACCCAGAGATGAGGCAAAGTGAACACTTCTCGGGATGAAGCTTTGACAGATGGTAGATGCAAGAAAGTGGAGAAATTCTTCTCCTTTGTTCTCCTAATCATAGGTAATCAAGGGATGTATTACATTTGCTTCTCAGTCAGTCCTGTGGGAATAAGACAAGTGGTCACCACTAGCTGTGACCCCCCCAATGACACCTCTTTTGATTGTCTTTCTCTGTGTTGCTCCCCAGTGTGCAAAAGCTATTAAATGGGATTGTACTACCTACTCAGTTACTGGTATATAAACCACTACCTCAATTTCTGAATTCTGAGGAAACCAGGCTAATCAAAGGGGCAACAAAATTACTGTTATTTTGAGATGATGAGTGTCTACCTGGAAAACCAAAGAGTCACAACAGGAACAATAACAATGAAGAAGACAATGACAACAACAAAGATCTAATAATAGGACTCAGTACATTGGCTTATGATTAAAATTAATATATAAAAATGAATAGCTGTTCTATATTCCAGTAATAATTTACTTTAAAAATTAATAGGAAATGTACCAAACCTAAGGATGACAGAATGACTATACTCTGGCCCATAAAATAAATGAATTACTGGGAGGAAATACCATGTTCCAGGATGGAAAGACTTAGTATTGTAGGTATATTAATTCTCCACAAATTAATCTGTAAATTTAATGAAATCCCAATTAAAATTCTAATTCTTTAACCTAACAACTTAATTCCAAAAGATATCTGAGAGAATAAATTCATGAAAATAACCAAGGACATTTTGAAAAATTGTAATAAGAGATGACTAACTCTAATAGATAGGCAAGTTTGCTATACAGCTATAATTTTAAAATTGTGTGTTGCAGATATAGACAGTCAAGGAACCTGGGCTGACTAGAGACAGATGTAATATATGTTAGAAGTGGCATAACAGATCAGTGGGGAATTAGTGGAGAGTTTTTTTTGCAAGAATAGCACAACTGGCAAGTCACTTGGGGAAAAAATATATTCCCCCTCACACTTCACAAAATAATAAGTTCCAGGTGGAATAACAGCATCTTGGTTTGGTGTGTGTTCTTCCATAACTTTATTTTGGCAGTTACTTATTTTTTTTTTACATTGTAGATTTCTTGCATATAATGTATTCTTCAACTTACTTTCTTCACTTACTATTAGTTACCTCTGGAAAGTGGGGAACAGACTGAGTTTGAGAGTGACAAGAAAAGGGGAGATCATCATAAATTAATTAGTTAATTCAATAAACAATGATTGAGTGCCTACAAAGTGCCAGGCTGTATTCTTGTTGCTGGGGATATAGCAGTGAATAACAACAAGAACTCTGCCCCCATGGATCATACATTCTCGTGGGGAGGACAAAAACTATAAACAAAATATTTAAGTAAAATGTACCCTATATTAAATGGTGACAAACACTTCAAAGGAAAATAAAGTGCATGCATGCCCGCACACACACGTGCAAGACAAGGAAGGCAGGCCTCACTAAGATGACATTTGTGTAAAGATGTAGAAGAGGTGAGGGAGAGCCATCCCATCCGGTTATGGGAGCATTTTCTCAGACAGAAGAAACAGTGAGTGCAAGAGAGTGAGCCTGGCATAAAAGATAAGACACAGCTCGCAGAGCCTTGTAAGCCACTTGAGAACTTCAGTGATTCCACTGAGTGAGCGAGTAAGCTGGTGGAAAGTTCAAGTCACAGACAGACATAATCCGACTTAGTTATTTTTGTTTTAAACAGGATCGCGGTGGTTACTATGTAGAGAATCATACAAAGACGAGTCAGATAAGAGCATGGCGTAACACTGGAGAGGAGAGATGGCAGTGGGTGAGATCAGGGTGGTGGCAGTGCAGGTGGTGTAAACTAGCTGGTTTCTGGATATATTTTGAGAGTATTGCTGAGAGGGCTTGTTGACTGGTTAGGAGAAGCATGTTAGAGAAAGAGAGGCAGAAGGACACTGCGGCTGTTTTTATGAGCAATAAGAAGGTAGATTTAGTAATCACTGACATGGAAGGATTAGTGGGAGGAGGAGGTTTTAAAGGGGGTATCAGGGATTAGTTGCGGATCCATTAAATTTGAAATGCTTATTATTAATAGATACCCAAGTGGAGATATTAAATAGCGGATGGATATGTGACCCTAGAATTCACAGGACAGGTCAGAAATAGATATATAAATTTGGGCATCATCCGATCACATTCTATGCCATGAGACTAAATGAAATAATCAAGGAAACAAGGGCACGTTCCAGTAATTCTTATCGTAAATATTTAAATTTTGCAATAAAATTATATTTGTGTTTTATGTATATAATTAAAAATACTTGTAAAGCACTGGAAGAAAATATATGCAAACATTTATATAATCATCTGTAGAGTAAATTTATATAATCATTCTAGGCTTGATACCAAAAATGCAATCATAAAATAAATCACGAACCCTTATGACTACAAAATGTTTTTTAACATTCTATGTATCACATATGACATGTATAAAAACAAGAAGTCAATACATTACAGGAAAAAATAGTGCCAATGTTCAGACATACAAATTACTGAACTTAATATGTAAAGATTTCTTGCAAATCAGTAAGAATAAGATCAGTACCCAAAAGAAAAAAAAAAAGTACAAATTTGAGCACAAAGTTTATATCAGAAGAAATAGAAACCATCACCAAGTATATAGGAATGTACAAACTAAAATAATAACATTTTCATCTAAATTGGCAAAAATATCTTTATGCCACATCACCTAGTTTGGGCAGGAGTTCTAAGAAATGAGTGTTATTTACACTTTTACTATAAATTGATATTAAGTTTTCAAAGACTAACATGACAAAGTAGTAGAGCCTTAAACTGCCTATATTTTTTAACAAGAAATTCTTTTATAATTGATTTGAAAGAAATATTTTTGTTTATGCATAATTAATTTAAAGGAAATGAATTACAATATTTTAAACTAGTAGTTATTAGCTGGGTGCGGTGGCTCACGCCTGTAATCCCAGCGCCTTGGGAAGCTGAGGTGGATGGATCACCTGTACTCAGGAGTTCGAGACCAGCCTGGGCAACATGGCGAAACCCCGTCTCTACTGAAAATACAAAAATTAGCAGAATGTGGTGGCACGTGCCTGTAGTCCCAGCTACTAGGGAGGCTGAGGCAGGAGAATCTCTTGAACCCGTAAGATGGAGGTTGCACTGAGTTGAGATTGTACCACTGCGCTCCAGCCTGGGAGATGGAGGTAGACCCTGTCTCAAAATAAAATAAAATAAAATAAAATAAAATAAAATAAAATAAAATAATAATAATAAATAAATAAATAAATAAAAAGAGTAGTTATTAACTTAAAGGGGAGAAGCCTAAACAATGTTAGAGAATTGACAAAGGACATTTTGCTGCATTCCTAGGATAGTCTATCATAGGCATGAAAATCATGTTGTAGAATGATATTTATTGATACAAATATTTGTGTGAGTACACGTTTTATTTGAGTTAACAAAGTTGATAATGAAACAAAGGGTAGAATAGCCTTTCACTTGAAAAGTTATATACTTATAATCTGCACAGAAAAATGCAAAAAAGAATTTGAAGACATTAACAGTTTCTATTTTAGGGTAGTGGGATCACAAGTATTTATTTTTCTCTTTTCTGCTTAATTGTATTTTCTTAGTCTACAAAAAAGTTTTTTTTAAAGTTTGTATGGTTGAGAAATGAAACCAATATATCAAGAAATAAAAGAAGAAGTTCCAACAGTCCTGGTTTCCATCCAACATTATATAATCCTGGGGTGTTTCAAAACCACCCAGTTATGTGCTGACAGGTTGTCCAGATGTCTGGGATGAGAATTACAGAACATCTTTGTCCCAGCTAATTAGGTGGCTGGGCACACAAACAACCTGCCCTTTATTTTATTTATCTGCCCTTTGACAAGACAATTTTCCCTGTCATCATCATTTTGCTTTTCTGTTATGAATTCAAGGCACTTTACTAAGTAATTTTTTTACATTCTTTATTGCATCCATGTAAATAACCTCCAACTTGGGTATTAATATTTAATTTTACAAAGTAGGAAACCAAGGCCCAAAGACTTTGAATAACTTGCCCAGTGTAATTAGCAAGTAAGGAGTGGAGCTGAATTTTATATCCTGGTTTCTCTAGCTTCCAAACTTTGGTTTTTCCACTATAATTTTTCTTCTAAAGAATGAGTGGAATAAAAGTTGCCTTAAATGGTTGAGGGACATCAATTAAATGACAATAAATCTCATCATGTAACATTTTGTTCCTTTTCAATTATATTTCAAACTTGGTTACATCAAGGAAAAATTCTCAGTTTCATAAGAGCATATATATAAAACCTATTTAATATTTGCTAATCCTCCTTTTTCAATAGTAAGCAAGCAAATCTAATACCAAGTCTACTTAGGATTTAACAATATTGCTTTGCCTTACTGCATTTAGCTTTACCTTCTCTTAGTGCAAGAGATAGTGATTTTTTCCATTTACAGTTGTCATGCAGATTTTGTTTTTAAGTACATTTAAATTTTCATAAGTAGATTTTAAAAAATATTCAATCATCAACAGTACAAGTAGCACACCAATGTCGCAAAATATTGCACAGGTTGAAGGCAAATACCGAGAGCTTGGGAAATAACTGAACTACTTCAAACTGCCTGTTCCCATCATTTTAGGAGTTTGAAAAAGGAGACAGAAAGGGACACTCTTAACTTCCGTTAAACCTTTATTGTGTCTTGGTAATTTCCCTGTGCAGTCTCCCTGAATTCTCACAGTTGTTCTGTGAACATTCATACACCCAGTTTACAAATTTGGTAATTGAGGTACAGCAGAATGATGTAGCCTAAGGGCACCCAACTAGTAAATAGTGAACTTGGGATTTGAACTCAAGGTACTGCATCTCCAAGGACTCAACTAGTTTTAGACCATGCCTACAAAGGAGATAGTTATTTAGTTTGCTTTTTTGCAATTCTATACAAGTGTTAAGTTACTAGCATGCAGCAAAACCAAGAGAAGTTCAAGAAGGGGACATTCCTGTGGGCCAGTGTTGAAAAGCATATGTGGCTGATATGGGCTTTGCAGAACATGTTAGGCCCTGGAAGCATGTGCAAGTGCATTTCAGATGGAGCAATTGGGATGATTTTCATACCAGTGAGGCCAGTTTCTGAAACCCAGTACCTCATAGCCCCACTGCTTTATCTCTGACTCCTCCTTTTCTCTGTAAATGCCCAGGGAGGAGCAACATTTTAAGCTTCTATCAACAATTCACACCATACTATGAATTAATTTTTAACACTTTGCTGAAAGCAAGTTGGAATAATGTAAAGCATTCCAAGATCCAAGAGGTAACCAAAGCACAAACATCACCAAATAAACAGTGTGGATGCAACAAAGTTGATTCTCAAATTTATCCCTATTTTTATAATTGCCAACTCTATTCTTTCATGTCTACGTAAAGGGCTTTTCACCATAGTTGCCCAAATATCAATGGTACTCTCCAAAAAAGATTGGAGTGGTTGACTCATATCTCCCCTACTACATTTCTCCCTGAGATAATATTAGAAAGGAGTCTAGAGATGTGTTAAGACCTTGCAAAACATATGGCCAAGACTTTTGACCACGTTTTCCAGCTTGCGTGCATTTAAAATTCTGGTCAGGGAAACAACAACCATCATGGGCCTCTTCTGGCCACAGCTTCATGTTTATTATTAGGAGATCGCTTACAGCCCCCAGGGAGGTCACAGTGTTGACCTGACATGCTTCCCATCCTTTCTCCTCTTTAGCTGGTCAGACAAGGCATTTAAACCTGACACCTCAGAGCCTTTCAACGCAAAAACCAGATGTGCTCAGCTGGAAAGAGGAAAGGGCTCCTCTGTGTTCAACAAAATCCAAGCTCTCTGCAGTGAAGAGGGCCAAACTGACAAGCAGGCCAAGGGTTAGTATTTTCTGTCCCCTCCTTGGTCTCTGCTTCCTTACTCTTCTCATGTTGGCCACAGCCTTCCACCTAGAAAGAGGACCATGTTTAACCACATCTACAAGTCTTAGTTGCTCATAACACCAATATAATATTTTATATTGGAGGTATTTATTCAATATGCTTCCTTCTCTATGCCACTGTGGCCTCTGACTCCATACAAACTCTCATCATCACTGCCTTAGATTATGAAATAATTTCCTAACTGATCTCTCCACCTCGAAGATAATGCTCTGCATTCTAAAATTATTATCAAAATAATGGCTGTCATGAAGGTAGTGCCTAGCCCTGCTTGAGGGCTGCCGCCAATGTGCTTCCCGTGAGCTCTTCCCACGCATAGTTTCTCCGGGATTCTCCATCCCCACTTCCACAATGTGCCCTTCACTGTAGCTGCCATGAACTGCTTCCCATTCCCCCAGATGCCTTACACAGTCTACCTCCAGCAGGACACTGTCTCCACCGGTTGTAAAATGAGGAGATTCTATGACATCTAATGTTTATTAGTCCTGTGGGTTTAAGATTGCTGAAAACATTCTTTCCTTCTCTTCCTTTGAGAGCTCTGTGTGTTCTGTAGATGAGTCAGATATTTTTCCTGTTAACTATTTTAGCCAGCTCCTGGCACATCTTTTTTTCTAATACGACTTGGATTCTTACCATTCACTCTGATGTCTCCAGCCCCGGCCACACTTAGTTTAAAATGTGTGAAGCACCACTGGGGTCCACAAGGTTTTATATTTGTTCCAGTGGCCTCATGCAGCTGACTTCTTCATCCTTTGTGTACTTCAAGGGGAGCGGAATGCCTTATGCTCTTTTCATATCTACTCACAGCATCTACCACAGAGGTAGGGAGAGGCAGGTGGGAAGTAACATTTATAACAACATGATTAAGAGAATGGACTCTGTAGCTTGAGAATATCAGTTCTAATCCTAGCCCTGCCATTTACTAGCTATGTGACCTTGGATAAGTTAAGCTCTCGGGCTTCAATTTTCTTATCTGTATAATGGGAAAAAATGAGCTCCTCCTTAGGTTACTATGAAGATTATTTTAGTTAATATAAGCAAAGTGCTTAAAATAGTGCCCAAAACATAGTTAAGTGTTATAGACATGATTGTTGTTACTACTTATTAAGAACTTATTCCATTCCAGGAATTATGCTAGAAACACTGGATAAAAATATACATAATAATAGATACTAGTCATTAAGCACTTGTTAAATACTTTCGTTCTTTATATGATAATTCTCAATTCCTGACAGCAATATGTCTCATTTTATAGAAGACAAAACTGAGGCTGGGAGTGTTTTGGTACCTTGTTCAAGTATGAGAATTAATACATTTTTAAGGCCAAAAATGGGACCCAGGTCCCTCTGAGTCAAAAGCTCATATTGTTTCCATCACACCGTGACTAGCCCTCGTCTATTTGTTTCCAGGCTTTGTTTTTTCTGCTGAGACAGGCATAGAGGCTGGAGCTCACAGTCTGACATCCTGTGCTGAGAGCCAGGCAGATAATATCATGTGTGGATTATGCCCAGTTTCCCATCCTCCCACCTCATATTCTGGAGAAGTAATGATGTCTCTTTTCCTCCTGCTCAGGAAGGCATTCTGTAGGGTAAGTGAGAGAAGTATTTGTATAGGGATAACCACGACACATTTTATTTAATGAAAGCCTCCCACCTCTCTCCCTGTTTGAGGGTCACCTTCTTCAGAAAACCTTAAAAATGGTGATTTGCCTCAGGTGCACTCCTCAGTTTGCTACTCGGAAGTGTCCCTCACTGCTCCCCATCACTGCCAGCCACTGCTCCTGTGGAAGCTGGCTCCCCCGAAACTCCTGGTCTATACTCCCTCTTGACAGGGTGCTGTTCCATCTTTCTAGGTAGTGGAGGCTGAGGGTGGACAAGACACTCTTTTTTGTGTAGCCTATTACTTCTGTTCTCCACCATGCCATCCCAAAAGGCATTACTGGAGGTTGAGTATAATCAAATTAATTATTTCAAAAAATGCTTTATATAATTGTCCATTATAATCCAAGACAAAATCACAATTAAACCCTTTCACAGGAGGGTCTCTATCAGACACACTCAATTTCTTGCTTAATGCTGCCATCCACAAGTCTCCACTCCTTCCCCTGATGACCCCCCTTTTATAGATTGTCTTACAATATGAATCCCAGGGAAACATTGTGGCCCCAAACATTAATCAGTGTTGACATCTATTTCCACAGGTTATCTCTGGACACAGTAATCCTTCAGCAATACAATTACCAAGTTATTCAACATGGAAGGCTTTGCCAAGACAGTGGAGGCTGGGATTTGACCCTCTGAGTGTGAGGTTAGTATTGATCTCCAAGCTCCGTCTCCATGCATATCTCACCAACCATTCCCCAATAAAAGTGAAAATCCTGAGTAAAACACAAACAATTACACCTTCAAATGAATGCATTGATGTTCAGAAACACAACAGCCAAAATCTGTTTTAAAGAGGAGAAATACTTTCCTAGTTGCAACAAAATCTACACTGCCATCCTCTACAATAAAGGGTAGCACTGAGCCTTGCTAAGCAGAGTACTTTTGGTTCTTCTATATTTACTCAGTGCTGATATCAGTTAGGGTAATTTGGTCCAGGTAATTAAAACAAACCTAAATCCAATAATCTTAAACAATGAAGGCAGTTTTTATAACCCAAATCTCGAAAGGTACAAGGGACCTCACCGGAGTTTGATATAGTGCTACAACAATACCACCAAACAACCAGTAATCCTGTCTCTATCCATCTTTCTCTTCTGCTGTATTAGTTTCCCATCACTGCTATGACAAATGACCATAAGCTTAGTGGCTAAAAACAACAGAAATTTATGATCTTACAGTTCTAGAGATCAAAAGTCCCAAAGTCAATGTCTGGGCAGAGCTGTGTTCCTTCTGGAGCACTAGGGAGGATTCTACTTCCTGCCTTTTCTAGGTTTTAGAGGCTGCCATCTTCAAAGTGAGCAGCCCAGCACCTTCCAGTTTCTCCTTCTGCTGCCTTTGCCACTTCCCCTTCTCTCTTTGATATTCTTCCCTCCCTTTTTTAGAAAAACTCTTGAAATTACACTGAGCTTATTCCAAAAGCCAAGATAATCTATCCATCTCAAGATCCTTGACTTAATCATATCTTCACTGTCCCTTTTGCCATATACGGTAACATTCACAAGGACTAGGACTTGGGCATCTCTTTGTGTTTGTGATTGGGGTAGGCGTTCTTTCTACATCTGCTTTCCACTGTGTTAACGTCATCTGGAAACTGTAGTTCTTGTATTCATAAAAAGACTGTCAGCAGCTCAAGGGTCTACGTGCTTCTCAGTCCCTTTGGCAGGAAGAACAGAGACTCTTATGGTCTCTCACAGGACACCAAGGAAGCTTCTTGCCCAGGATCATCCTCATTTCTATTGTTTTCATGGTTAGAATTTAGTCTCACACCCTTCCCTGAACCAATCATCATGGCCTCAGGGTTAGACTTTGCAGATCAGTGTAAGCCAGGAGCTGAAGCTGAGGGTGGGCTCAGCTCCCGTGGGTGGAAATGTGGGAGGGGCGGTTCTCTAAAGGAAACTCAGAGTCCTGTGCCATGAAGCAGGGGAGGATGGACAACGGGTGCCAACAGCAGCAACAAAACCCACAGCATGCCAACACTACTGTCAGAATATTCCCGGTAGGTCCATTAGAAATAGGATATTGTCACAGTTGCCTATACTTTAATGACCCCTTCTTACTCTTACAAACATCTGGCAGAAACTTCACTTTTGGGGCCAACTCTGAGTCTTGGATGCCACTGGAAGGGAGGTTCGATGAAGATCTAAATTCCTAATGCTTAACTAACACACTAAGGTGGAAGATTAGTGATTTATCTTCTAGTAACATTATTTTTTAAAATATGCACACTCATTTGTATTTAGACATCAGTAACAAATCCCTGCGGCACACCTCTGAAGGGACTGAATCACACCAGTGCATGCTAACATAGGGGCTGAGATCTGATTTCCCAGACACGAGGTAGGGATCTATGCATTGCTTTATTCTTCAGCTCTTGCTTTCTTTTGTATGTTTGCATGGCCTTCTGGAAAGCTGAAATTATTTTCTCTTTTTCTTTGTCTTTCTTACATAAGTTTTATTCTAGAGCACTTTGTGAAAACTGGCTTTTGTGTGCACGTGTGCTTTTATACATCCTCCATGGAAACAATTATATGGGTAGGATGGAACTTTACTTGAACAAGTTTCCCTAGCCATAGGCTTCCTAATCTAAGAGTTAAAGACCTTTTACTCGCTTATCTTTGTAAGGAAAAAATATGATTATCTTCATGCTTTTACCTTAGAGCTAATGCTTTGAAGACCTGCTAACTGAAAACAATGTCGCAGATTTATCTTGGAAAATGTTAAAATAGAATTTTCCCCTCACTGTTGTCCTATGTAGCAAACCTCAGGGAGGTATGTATGAACCTTTTCCCTTTTGAGTTGCATGTACAAACTCGTGAGTGTTTTTCTTCTTATTGTTACTTTCTAAAATTAGAGAATGTCTGAGTTTGCAAGAGGCATAAAAGCTATCTAGTCAGGTCTTTGTCAAATGCATAAGCAACATCCTCTAGTGTTAGAGAACTTACCATTCAAGAGTCAGTATATTCTATTTTTGGATTGTATGTAACACTTCAATAGTTCTTCATTTATAGTGATAAGACTACTTTTCTAGAACTTCTATTCCTTAATCCTATTTCTGACCTTGAAACAACATCATAGAGATCTACTTAAAAAAAAACATAATCATTTATTTCCAAAGGTGTGAGACACTGTTTCTACTTGACTCATTAGAATAACTTACATCTAGACAGTGACTTCTAGGTATCTAGAGCCATCATGTACTCAACTAATTCTCAAAGTCTTGTGGGATAAGTATGGCTGTTTCCATCATACAGATGAGTGAACGAGTTCAGATGAGTTCCTGATTCCATTTACGTGTGTTTAACGTTAAGGCATTGTGCATGATCTTTGACCTGCATGAAGATTACAATTTAGTCAAAATTTAAAGAAATATATGTCTATATTCTCAGGCAAGTGATAGGTTTAAAAAAAGAGTAATGTTCTTTAAGAGAATTTCTATGGTTTGGGGGCTATGGCTACAGACTGATTTAAATTTAAATCAATGACAGTTAATTTCAGAGAGGACTATCCCTGAGCACTCAGGGAAGACATAGGAAAAAAGAGTTGAAGACTTACCTGGAGAGATGATCCAGCAAGTAGGAAGACTTAAGGTGCTGAAGAGTTTGACATGGTGAAGGAGCTTCTGGATGACCGGAGTGCTAGAACCCAGTGAGAACATGAGAAACCTAGACAAGCAGAGACTGTAGAGGCAGGCATGCAGGATGTCATAGGGAAGTGAAAATAAGTTATTTCTTTAACAGTAATGGAAAAGAGTTGTAGAGTTTTAAGCAGAGAAGTGACAATATCTGATTAACATTTTTAAAAGATCACTCTTGCTACAGTGTAGAGAATGGCGGAATGACTGGAAGGAGACCAGTGAAGAGGCTATCACAGCAGTTCAGAAAGGAGATAATGGTGAATTGAACTAGAGTGGCTATGGAAATGGTGAAATGTTGATTGTTCCAGTATTTCAGATGAGCACCAGTGAAACATATTTAAAAATAAGGCCTTACGTTATCAAAAATTAATGTGATTGGAGGATATCACATGAGATTCGGAGTCAATGACCAGAACTACCACTTACCAGCTATATCATCTGGGATAAGATACATTATCACCTAGGCCTCAGTTTTGTCATCTATAGAGGAGATATGACCATTATGTTGCTGCTTATAGCATTTCGTAATGTCTTAAGAATGGGGGTCAAAATAACCATCATGTCTTCTTCACACAGTTGCTTTGTGAATCCATAAAGTTTCAGATGTAATATTGGTAGTATGTGGACCATTTCCATTGATCTGATACACAGTACCATATAAGTAGCTAGATAAAGCTTGGGAATTTTGCTGAAAGAGCTAAAGTTTTAGATTCAAACAGGGTTTAAGTCCTGAATTTACCATCTTTTAGCTTTGTTTCTTCAGACAAGTTATCTAAGTTCTCTAGACTCATTTCCATCACATGTATGAAAATACTTGAATTATGGAGTTTTAAAAAGACAGTCAATATTTTAATTTAACCTAAGACCTGTTTTTTTCCTAACCCTCTTTTAATCAATTCTTCCTTCTGATCAATAATCTCTTTTTCAATCTAATAAAGAGATCCAGTGGATATGTTTTCAGCAATTTTTATGAAAGACATTTATTAGGCTGTAAAAAACAATGTTAACAATTTTACCCACTTGTTGGAACATGAAGTTCTACGATTTCTTTTATGGGTAAGCTTGTTTTCTTCATTTTTTCCCCTCTCCTGCACTCAAAGTCAGCCCAAATATGGTAACAGTAAATCATTCAGACTGGGTTAATATATGCCGTTATGGGTTTAGATACCTCTCCGTCTTCTTGCTCATCTCTGAGACAGAAAGGGAATTAGTCAGACTGTCATTAGAATCATTGCCTTGCACATTAAACCCTTGAGGACAGTGTAATGTGATCCCCATTTTCCTTACCTTTCAGATCTCTAGCTCCAGAGAAACCACAGCTCTGCTGGTTTTTGTGGTACAAACCACAAAGATGTTTTTTAACTCTGCTTAACTTTCCTTCCATCTGTTCTTTCCTCAAAAATGCACTTGTTGCTTTTGCTTCTCTTTTCATTGAAAGCCAAATTCCGTAGATTTGTTTCTTCCCCTCTTCAGTCTGGCCTGATGCCTCTGCTTGCCATCTTGACCTGTCTTTGTGGACTTCTCTTGGTGAACTCAGGACCATAATTATTTCAGGGTCTCTGTGCTTTTTATAATTTCAGGTATGGATTGTGTGGTGGACTGTCAAATGGTAAAAGCTTGCTTTTAAAAATCAGCTTTGAAAATATTCCTTCTTCAGGTAAATTTCACAAAATGCTCAAGAACTAAAATTTCAGTTGCCTCCTGCTTTCTCCTCCACATCGGCACAGCCAGTGGCCTACCCAAAGCATAATGGATTATATTCGATCCTATTCAGAATAGTTCCTTTAAAAGAAACCATTTTAACTGCTCCATATTTTCTGGATATCACAATCTTGAAAACAAAAGTTGGTTGGATCCAAATCTAGTGAAATTCCAAAGTGTAGTTATCTCAACTAACAGAAGGAGCATGATATAGATCAGTGGCTACACAGCTGTGGAGCATTTGATGTCAGTAGCATGAAAAATGGTGTAAGGTTGTTCACAGCAGTAAACAACAATGAAATGCATTATGAGAAAATGATTTTCTTTTCTGTTCAGTAGAATAATTGCCTGGAATTATCCCTCAGTATGGTACTATTCCTGCATACTTCTCTGGCATTTCCTAACCCCTCTTTTGAACAGATAAAGAGCAGATATCAAACTGAAATCCTCAGCAGAAAACAACAATGTGTAGCTAGAATTTAGTGATGTTGCTAGGTTTAATTATAATTTTATGGTGATATTTTCCTTTTATGGTTGGTTGCCTTTGTGGGTACAGATTTCCTATTCATAAGGGTGATATAAAATATCCTTATAAAATATACTTAATGTGAGTAAAACATAAGATAAACAAATTTAAAGAATAATACTAAGAAAATACTGATATGAGTGTTACACATCTGTATAGTAAAAATCATGAAAGTGGTAATATGAATGATTGCAATTGAAAAATATCATATTTGAATGAGTATAAGTCTTGGAAGGTGACTAGGGACCTAATTTTAAACTTTACTTCTTCTTACTTATTACCTGATGATTTGTAAATAATGTACTACTTTACTTTGAGCCTTAGTTTCCTCTTCTTTAGAATACAGGGAAAGATGTATTACATAGGATCATAAAAAATAATATAATAATTGTCTAGCATAGTACCTGATATAGTGTAGACAGATACTCAATAACTGGTAGTTTTCCTTCCTTCCTTCCTTCCTTCCTTCCTTCCTTCCTTCCTTCCTTCCTTCCTTCCTTCCTTTCTTTCTTTTTTTTTCTTTCTTCTTTTTTTTTTTGAAATGGAGTCTTGCTCTGTCACCAGGCTGGAGTGCAGTGGCACAATCTTGGATCACTGCAACCTCCGCCTCCCAGGTTCAAGCAATTCTCCTACCTCAACCTACTGGGTAGCTGGGACTACAGGTGCCTGCCACCACACCCAGCTAATTTTTGTATTTTTAGTACAGACGGGGTTTCACCATGTTAACCAGGGTTAACCAGGGTGGTTTCGATCTCCTGATCTCATGATCCACCTGCCTTGGCCTCCCAAAGTGCTGGGATTCCAGGTGTGAACCACTGTGTCTGGCCAATAACTGGTAGCTTTCTTTGCCCTCTTATTATTTCACTCCTATAACTTAAAAAGAACGTAAAGTATTGGCTAAGGATAACTGAACTATGTACCCTTTCCTAGAGAGTTAATACATATTTTAATGAGTTACAAAAATATATGCTGTCATTGCCATGTAGGCCTACGACTCATTACCAATTACATCTCCAAAAAGCATAGGAGCAACTCCTATGAGAGTCGCTGACAAAAAGTCTGTGTTAATATTTCCTGACTGAGTCAGTCAGCATGACCCACCTCCCCTATTAAAGTGCTTGCTTCTGGAACAGCTCCTTTTATCTCCAAAACGTGCTTCTGGAGCACTTTTTATCTCTCTTCCACCTTTTCCTCTACAACCCTAGGTGCAATCTGTCATCAATTTATGTATCAATAGCCTTCTTAATGTCATTCACACTGTCCTCTTCTCCACTGTTTCCTCCCTGATCTGTGTCTTGCCCATGATGGTAATCTCAAAGGTCTACCACGTCGCACATGCTCTCGCCACATCCCCCCACCAGCTCTACTCCAGGGCCTTGCAGTCCTTCAGATGGCCCATATAGGTTGTTCCCTGCCTTCTCCTCAAGTAATACCCGTTTTCTCCCTCCTTTTTTATTGTTTCTTCTTTATACACACGATTCTTCCTTCTTGGCAAGCTCAATGTGTTTCCCCTCCCACAGCCCCAGTTTCCTTCTAGCTTCTAGTCACCCTCCAAAACTCAGGTCAGTGGTTTCTTCCTCTGGATAATCTTCCCTGGTCCTTGTCCAAAATCTTCGATTAGGCCAAACTTCTTGGACAGGCATTTCCTTTCTTCACAGCATTCATGTGTGGTCAGCTTTACCAGACAGGGGTCTTTGAGAGATCACGCATGCCTGGTGTTGCTCAGCATTCGTCTCCAGCACCTAATACAGCGACTGACACATAGTAACACTCAGTAAATATTTGTTGAATGAATGAATAAGTAACTTCCACTGGCACTTACCAGCCTGGAAACTCCTTATTCTCATTGTATTTAGAAATCTCAGTTTGATAGTAGTGGTTCCCAGTGTAATTTCTGACCTACAGAGAAGAACCACTACACAATGCTGGGGTTCATTTATTCCTCAAAATCATGGTGAAGGACATGATGTATCAAAATAAATTAGTTGTCCTCACTACATCAGAGTCTTGTTTGCTAATTGTTTTAATTTTTTAAAATTTTATTGTAGAAAAGACACATGATATAAAATGTACCAGTAGTGACATTTACAACCATCACTACTATCTAGTTCCAGAAGATTTTCGTCACCCCAAAAGGAAAACTCATACCCATTAAGCAGTCACTCCTTATTCCCCACTACTGCCAGCCCCTGGCAACCACTATTCTGTCTTCTGTTTCTTCAGATTCTCTGACTCTGGACATTTAATATAAATGGAATCATCACATTGTTTAGTAGCTGCTAATGTGAGTGTTTGTCTCCCAATCTAGACTTGCCTTCATTATTTCTTAACCCATCATTAAGCCCAGTGTCTTGCATGCAGAAAATAGGTATGGAATAAATGCTTTTATAGGAAGAAAAGAATTATTTTCTTTTCAATCTGTCACATCAAACACATACACAAAATATATTTTTAGTTCTGAAAACAAAGATTTTGCTACAAGGTTTCTATTAGGAAATTAAACTGAAGAAGTGCAGTATACCCAATCTATTAATTTTTATTATTATATTTATATGAAACTTATTTCCAAAACTACCTTGAAACTAAAAGACAGTATGATTCTGGAAAATATAGTAAGGTATTAAGACAGAAATAGAGCTTCAAAAAACATTCAGGAAAAGGGAAAACAAATATATTAACCACTTAGGCTAATAGATAATTACCACAATTAAGGTTGTCTCTGAGTTTCCTGTAAGCCAAAGGAAGAAAAAAGCATCTTATTATTGTTATGTTATATTAAAAAAGAATCATTTATATTTTAAAAAGTGATTTTTTTCTTTACTAATTCTAAAAAAAATATAGTTTTTAAAATTCATTCCTAAATCTTTACAAGTAATAGACTTGGGCTAGAAACTACTCTGCAGTATGAATATAAAGATGAATCTTTTTTAAATCATGCTTTCCAGGGCTAAAGTTATTATGTCTTGTACAAGAATGCTCATGATTATGTGTCTACTGGTGCTTTAAAATAATTGCCAAGCTTAAGAGTTCATGCATGAACCTGGTAGAGCTATTTACTCAGCTATTAAATCTCTGTTCTATGAAGCTTGTCAATCAAGCCACAATTCAAAATAATTCAAGAGCAGCAAGTTTGTTCAGCCAAGCAATTCTGAAAACACCCACCTTCAATCATAGCAGTGGGTGTAGTTTGGACATGGGTTTCTATGAAGGCTAGTCTGAACCACAGGTCAAGCAGGATGACCTGTGACCATTTATATATAGGCACCATGATCATTTGTCATTATCTCACACCACCTGGCAGAGACTGAGTCCAAAATAGCCCACCTGTTAGACATTATATTTTGATCGAAAATTAGATTACATAAAATAGTGCTTGATTAAAATTTACCCATGAGCTTGCAAAATGGAATACAGTTAAAGCTGTTTTCTGTATTTGCAAAACACAGGCCTTTCCTTTTCTGTAGCTTGGCAGAATAAAAACTTGATGGAAGGTTCTCGTGGGAAACTTTCGGATTTGTTAAGCAATTGATGTTAGCTAAAAGCATGCTGAGTCAATTGAGAAGAGCCCAAACTCTGCCTAAATTAGAGTTTCTTGTATACTTAGGAACAATTGCAAGGTTATTTTGGGGAAGCTGGTCTATAAGTTTTCCTGACATTTTCTTTTGCTTTTCTTTTCTTTGGTCAGCACATCACTCCAGCCCCAGGGTTGGATAAATTAAGGCCTGCACGCACACTCCTCCCGTCCTGAGAATGATGGTAAAGGTCACAGCTACTAAAACCACAAAGGCCTCAATGACATCCTATTTCAGTGTTAGAATTCCAAGAAGGCTTTTGTTAAAATAAACATCAAGAGATTTTAAATAAACTACACTGATTATTAACTGGCATGCTTTCTTTTTTTTTCCCCTCAAATGTAATCCATTGAAATCCAATTTATGTGCATTCATTTACTCAACAAGCATTTATGGAGTACCTACTAAGCAGCAGGCACTTTATTTAGGATGGGGAATACAATGATAAAAATCCTACAAGGGCATTTGGGAGGCCGAGGTGGGCGGATCACCTGAGCTCAGGAGTTCAAGACCAGCCTGACCAACATGGAGAAACCCCATCTCTACTAAAAATACAAAAAAAATTAGCCAGGCGTGGTGGCGTATACCTGTAATCCCAGCTACTCAGGAGGCTGAGGCAGAAGAATTGCTTGAACTCAGGAGGTGGAGGTTGCAGTGAGCCAAGATTACGCCATTGCACTCTAGCCTGGGCAACAAGAGCGAAACTCCATCTCAAAAAAAAAAAAAAAAAAAATTCTTACAAGGGCATTTAAGAAACTTAGATTTGAGAGTAGTCATGCATTCATTTATTCACTCAAAATGTATTTACTGAGTGTCTACTATGTTGCAGTCATTACCCAGACAATTAGAATATATTAATAATTCTAATATGTTACTATATTAATAATTAAAGAAAAAATAACCCAATTCTTTATAAAGCTTACAATCTAGCAGAGAGAGTCAGACCATAAATAATAATCGTAATGAATAATTAAGCTATATGATATAAGAATCAAGAAAAAATGGCAATCAGGAGAACAATATTACATTACAGAGCAGTCAAGAAGGTGCAAATTGAGCACAGACTTGAAGGAGGTAAAGGAGTGGACCATTCTGACAATAAGCAAAGAGCATTTGGGGCAGCAGGAACTGCTCATGCAAAGGCCTTATGATGGATGGAAGCATGCCGGCTACATGGGGCACAGCAGGGAGGCCAGTGTGGTGAAGTAGAGTGAGCAAGAGTGGTAGAAAGTGGTAGAAAGAGTGGTAAGAAATGGGAGTAAAAAGCAAGCAGGACAGAGCCGGAGCCTGAAACGGGAGGTTGTAGTTATATAAAGCCTGTAATCCCTTGGAAGGACTTGAGATTTGTCCTGCATGAAACAAAAACCAAAGCTGAGTTTTAAATCTGATTTCTACTTTTAAAGGATAAATCTAGCTTCCATGTTGGGAGTAGATAGACTTTAGAGGTGATCAAGGATCAACGCACAGAGAACAATTAAGAAGTTACTAGAGAAATCTTGGCTGTGGGTTAGGGTGGCTTGGACTAGGATGGTGGCAGTGGAGGTGGTGAAAAATATCATGTTCTGTAAATCTTTTGAAGGTAGAGCTAACAAATTTCCTGATGGATTCAATGTGAGATGGGAAGTAAAGACCGATACCTTCATTCGTTCACACATTCTTTTATTCCTTGACTCATTCCTTCACTCATCTATTAATCTACTCAACAGAAAGCAACTCAACCTTTTGTACCAAGCATTATATTAGACAGTGATGATGTGGAGGTAAGGCAGAATTCTCTCAAAGAGTTATTACTTTAATGGAGATTATAGGCTTATAAACAAAATGTGCTGTAAGTGACATACGGAACAAAGAAAGAACAATCATTTTTGCTTAAGAGAATCAATGAATTAGGCACAGAGAAAGAGATATTTGAATTATGTCTTAAAGGAGGAATGGACATTTGCCAGTTGATTAAATCTGGGAAGGACATCCCAGTCAGAGAAAGAGTAGACAAAGAGACAGGAGACAGTTTCACACATTTGAGAAACTACACATATTTTTGAGTGCTAGTACACATTGCACAAAGGTAGGAATAGTGAGCAAAAAGGCTGGAGAGGGATATGGGGTGACATTTCAGATAATATTTTACCTCAGGCTAAATACAGTGGCCACTGTCTTTTAGTGATGAGATGTTATAGAAGAGGTTTAAGTAGTGGAGTGACGTGGCCAGATTTATGTTTTAGGAAAATCACTAGTTCAGTAGGACAAATGCACTGGAAATTGGTGTGGAAAGTTATTGACAGCATAAAAGGGAATGGTAATTTTGTAAGATCCAATTTGGAGAAAACTCAGGATCATGAAAACTTTTAACTTTGTCATTAAGGTAAATATCAATTAGCAATAAAAGCAAAATTATTTCATTACCGAGAGATAAAGTTGACTTCTTTCAAAAAGCTGAGAATCACTACTTTAATCCCAGCAATGAGTCAAATTTTTTTTTAACATTTATAACATGCAAGGCTGCATTGTCAGTGACTGTAAGATACAACAGTTTGTAACATGTTCCCTTTCTCTAAGAGCAGGCAAGTCTAGAAACAGTTTCTGGAAGCTGACAGGTCTGGGTATAAGTACCAGGTCTCTTCTTCCTGAACAGTGCTCTTTTAAATATGGCTCTCAACCACCTTAGTGATTTGATACAACACAAATACAAGTCCCAGTTGAAACTTACTAGATCAGAATCTCTGTCTGCAGAACCCTAGAGACCATTTATCAAGCGCTTTAACTTACGGTTGTGCACAGTAAAATAGCTGTACAATCTTTTGTAGTTTACTTCCCTGAGCTGCAGTTTCCTCATCCGCGTAATGAGTGTGACAATACTGCTTGCCTCTTAAGGTTGTGGGGAGGATTAAATTATGCAACTTTTACTAAGACTTAGCACAAGGCCTGGAAATTAGCAGGTACGCAATAAATAATAACTATAATGAACTAAAATATAAGGCTGATTATGGTTAGTATTGTAACAGTGTAAAAGCAACAACAAAAAATGTAATGAAACATTACATCTGATGTGAAATAATTCAGTTCTGAAGTAAAAGGGGGTTGAAGAGGTGTCATAGAAAGTTCCAATCTTTGTTCATGTTTCTCTTGCCCATGACAACATCCCTCTCTACTTTCCATACCATGGATAACTTCCAATCTGACACCAAGCCCTGATGCTTCCTTCTAGCAACACCTTCAGCCAGACTGAGCAAGGTACACCCTTCCTGAGCTTCTGAAGCACCTGCCATCACATCACTCTGTGCTATGGGGTCAGGATGGCACTTCTATGCCACCTGAACATGTTCTGCGCATGTGTCTTCATCTAGGCTTCTCTTGAGAAGGACCTATCTCATTCCTTCATCTTTACATCCCCAGAGCCCCTCATACTGTTTGATACAAGCCTGGGCACTCCTTAAATATCTGTTGACCTGAACTGGTTCAAACTTCATCATAGGTCTATTGATTACTTAGGGATCTGAAATAAAGAGGTGGATAATAGGACATTCCAAAGAGGTTATAGCAATGAATGAGAAATGGGAGTGTATGTGGACAAAGTAGTGAAGAAAGACATTATCTTGTACGTTACATGTGCTCTCAGGCTACAGGACATGTAACAGGGTGAACTGTGAAATAAGGGTGGGCAGAAATAATGATTAAGAAGTTGTATACTATAGACAATGATCATCTACTGATCAGTTGGACTAAGTGGTGATGTGACCAGACCATCTTTTGAGAAAAATCTAGAAGATGGAGTCAGAGTAGAAGTAGGGAGATGAGGTGTAGACAAACCATTCAAGCAGAAATAAGAAACTCCTGTTAAAGTTTGTCGACAGCCATCATATCTGGTACAAATGAACTGGCCCTAACTCAAAGGCTGTTGCAAGAGCAATAAATGAAGACTGAGAATGTTTCTTGGCGTCTCATTCATTCCATTCCATTCCATTAAATTTTCCAATTGTCACTGTTTATTGTCTTCTGAAATCAGCCCATACAGGATGGCTGAGACCATTGGAGTACTCTCATTCTGTTAAATAATTGTTTGCCATGTAATCTTGAGGCAATATCAGAAAAGCTGGATATTGTTTAGGTGTTTTTTCTTTCTTTCTTTTTTTTTTTCAAAAAAAAAAAGACATTACTCTGTTTTTATTCCTCAGAGAAAGCCCTGCTGCTGTTTTTCTGTGTGAACAATTTATTGAGGCTTGGAATTCAGTACTCAGGGAATTGTTTAAATTATCTTGGGGCATCACATCCTCCCCTGGTGTCTTGCCAAAGGAAAGAATTCAAGAAATATTTGTTAAAAGAATAAGTGAATAACTCATTGCAACATTCATTGCAGTAGTATGTGCCTGGAATTTGGCTTCGCACTCCTGTTTTTCACAGCTTCAGTCCTACATGTTAGGATAGATCATCTGGACCCTCTGGCTTCTGATCCCGTACTGACCTTGAACCTGTCTCTTTCAGCTTTCTGTGCTGCGGCAGGAAAGAGGAAAACTGGATCACACCCAGCCAGGACTACATGTGCAGGTAGTACACAGGAATTGGGAACGTGCATTTGGGCTGGTAGCATTGCTCTGTGTGGTTGGCAGAAGGAGGCACCATTCACATTGAAAACTAGGAATATGCAGGAGCTATTGTTGGGTTACCATTCCCGTAGTGGTTTCCATCCATGATGCTTCTTCTGTCCAGGAAGCCTCCCCAAAGAAGTCTAGGCCCTCCCTTACTTGCAGTGCTCCATAGGAGAGCAGGAGTCTACTCAGTCCACCCTGACGTCTGAAAATGCACATGTGCTCACACATAAAGCACAAGAAGCACAAAAACAATCCAGTTTTAAATACTTGTCACTCATATTCTCACCATTCTGATAATAACCATTGATAATTATAGATAAAAGTCACAAATTCACTAACTTAGTGAGAGATTATAATACACTATCAGTATTTGATAGATCAAACTAACAAAAATTAAGAAGGATAGAGAAGATGGGAACAAAATTAAGCTGATTTTATATACAGTGGATCCAATAATTTAAAAAATTTACTTTCTATCCACAAGAAGCATCTAGGAAATACAGCAACCAAAAGCCATAAACACTTTCATAATAAGTATCAACAAATAACAAACATTTGTACCATCTACAATGTTTTCTAATTATAATGCAGTTATATTAGAAATGAATACAAAAATAAAATTAAGACAAACATCACACACATTAAAATTTTTTAATTTCACCAATAGACACCAAACACATTTTAGAAATTTCCACAGATATCAATAATAAATATTTTAGAGAGTAAAATAGTCTTTTATGTAAAAAATAAAATTTAAACATATGAAAAGAAATCAGGAAATACTAATTAGTACCTCAATGAGATTCCATCACATACCTATTAGTATGACTAAAATTTAAAAGAGTGATAATACCAAATGTTGCCAGGTAACATTTGTGAAGTTGTAAAGTAACCAAAATACTCATATACTGCCTGTGGTCACATAAATCAAACTACTTAAAATCTTAACATTATCTATTCAACTTGAACATAAACACATGACCAAATGATTCCATTCCTAAGCACACACAAATCTCAAATTCAGGAGTATATAAAAAAATATGTATTAGAATGTTTACAGAAACATTATTCATAATTGCCCTGCAAATAATCATGTGCTCATAAACATCAAAATGGATCAATAAGTTGTGGTTTATTCATATGCTGGATTATTTTGTGCAAAAATGGTATAATATACCAGCAGAGTGGTAACCTTTAGAAAAGAGGGACAGTAGCCATTGGAGAGGGCATGAAAGGGCTTTTTGGGTAGAGGTACTGTTGTATTTCTTGATCAAAGTAGTGTTAACATGGATATGCTTAGCTGATGATAATTAATTGAGTGGTATACTTTGTTTGTGCACCTTCTTTATGCCTATTTTATGTGCTCTTATAAAATATGCCCATATTAAAAATTTGAGAGTAAATTTTGAGAGTAAAAATTTGAGAGTCAATTTGAGAGTATGGCAGATCAGCCTATTGATCCTTTATTTTCACCTAGTCGAGTCTGTTTACTTCCAGTCTCTATTCTTCTAGATGATATCACAAGTTACAAAATAACTCTCTTCAGAAAATTTTATAAATTGACTTCTGGCAGTATGTTAGTCTGGTTACCTATAATAACCCTTCAGATAAAACAACTCACAATGGTGAATTAGATATTAATTAGTACATTTTAAATGCATTATTGATACTTCTACATCTGTGTAAAATTGAATTACTTATAGCAGACAGATACTTTAGGAACAATAATAAAAACTCAATAAATGCAAAACTTATCTCTTATGAAGTCATTAGAAAACCACTGAAAAAATGAGGACTTGTGGGATAAAAATTAAGGACAGTTTTTATATCTATAGTTTGTTATACACAATGTCTAGCATTCAGTAAAACTTACTAGACATGTTGTTAAATACGTTTGTATAACTGAAAACCAAGACATGCATGGAGCTGGAGGTCATTATGTTAAATGAAATAATCAGGAACAGAAAGACAAATTTCTCTATATGTAGGAGGCTAAAAACATTTATCTCACAGAGGTAGAGAGCAGAATGACAGATATCAGAGGCTGGGAAGGGTGTGTGGGTGGGAGTAGGGGTATAAAGAGGTTGGTTAATGGGTACAAGCATACAGTTAAATAAAAAGAACAAATTGTAATGTTCTGTAGCAGAGTAGAGTGATTATAATTAGCAACAATGTATTGTATATTTCAAAGCAACTGAAAAAGAAGACTTGAAATGTTCCCAAAACATAGTAATAACAAATATTCAATTTGATGAATACCCCAAATACACTGATTTGTTCATTACATATTCTAGGCATGTAACAAAATATCACATGTACCTCACAAATATGTAAAATATTATGTATCCATGTTTTTAACCCAAGAAAGAGAAAAAAGACAATCAAAATAGACACACAGATGGTTTAGATATTGAAGTTAATCAGGCAAGGACATCACCTGTGATCAACATCTCCAAAAATTGCAGAAAAAAATACATAAAATAAATGATGTGGTGGAAAATTTCACCAAAAATCACGCTCTATAAATAGATATTTGAACTGCCAAAAAAGTAAGAAATTTGAAGAGGCCAGACAGGAAGGACAGCAAGAACTGTGGGACATAATTTGCACTGGATACAGCTATCATCATGAATAAAAGGCTTCTGTGACATTTTGGTAACTTTCAGTTTCCACTTTTTTTTTTTTTTGAGACCGAGTCTTGCTCTGCCGCCCAGGCTGGAGTGCCGTGGCGCAATCTCAGCTCACTGCAAGCTCCGCCTCCCGGGTTAACGCCATTCTCCTGTCTCAGCCTCCCGAGTAGCTGGGACTACAGGCGCCCGCCATCTCGCCCGGCTAGTTTTTTGTATTTTTTAGTAGAGACGGGGTTTCACCGTGTAGACCAGGATGGTCTCGATCTCCTGACCTCGTGATCCACCCGTCTCGGCCTCCCAAAGTGCTGGGATTACAGGCTTGAGCCACCGCGCCCGGCCAGTTTCCATTTTATAGTTGTGCAATGCATAGGAATCAGGAGATTGAAGCTTAGGGTGTGCTGGGGAGTGAATTGTGTCACCCCAAATTCATATGTTGAAGCTCTAACCTTAATGTTACTGTATTTGGAGACAGAACCTTTAGAAGGTAATCAAGGTTAAATGATATCATAAGAATAGATCTCTAATCCAACGGGATTGGAAGCTTTATAAGAAGAGAAAGATCTCAATCTCTCTCTTCTCTCTTTCTCTTTGTATCTCTCTCCTCTCTCCTCTTCTCTCTCTCTCTCTCTCTCTCTCTCTTTTCTTTCTCTCTCCCCTCTCTCTTTTTTCTCCTCTCTCTCCCCATGTCATGTGAGGGTACACCAAGCAGACAGCCAACTGCAAGCCAGAAAGAAGGTCCTCACCGGAAACTGACCATGTTGGCACCCTGATTTCAGACCTCATCCTCCAATAGTGTGAGAAAGTAAATTTCTATTGTTCAAGCCACCCAGTTCACGGTATTGTGTTATGGCAGCCTAAGCAAACTAATACAGACTGTAGGCAAATTTAAAAGTTTAACAGGAGGTCCACAACTTAAACTATATTCTCAAAGAATTACACCCTCAGTGGAAGGATAAATGAAGAATAAATAAATTTCCTAGTAGAGAAGGGGAAAGAGACTTCCTTTGTTGACTTTATTCATAAACCAAAGGAAAAAAACTCTTTCCAGAAAATATTTATACAAATCAATCCTCACATGAATTTTCCGCCCCAATTTTGATACTTTGTAGTACAAAACCCGTAATAAAGATAATTTATTTTAAAGTGGTCATGAGTTGCAGTGAACTAAAACAATTAGCAGAATCAAATATAAACCCTTTCAGAAAACTCAATTCATACCAGTGAGTACTCCCACAGGTAAAGTTCCACGAAAATATGCTCAAAGTGAAAGATTACAAAAATAAAAAAGAAATAAAATGCAAAGAACAAAAGTCAGCATAGAAAACTAATAGAAGCATCAGAGCTACAAAAACTTCATATGTTAAAAGTACCCAATATTTGCATAAAATAATAATGCCTTATTATTTTTGAAAGAATTAAACAAAGCTTAATCTTGAGCAAGGGATAAGAAACTTGGGATGTGAGGAATGATCAAACATTCAGAAAATTACCAAAAAATAACTTAGAGAAATGGAAAATATAATTAGTAATACTAAACCTTCAACAAATGGTTAAAAGTCAGATTATATGCAACAGAGGAGAAAACCAGTAGACCAGAGAGAGTCAGAAGTATTACCCAAAATGTGACCCAGAGGAACAAAAAACAAAAATAACGACAAAACAAAATGGAACAACAAAACTCAAAAGGAAACATATAAAAGACTAAGATACATAAAGCATATAATATAAAGGTCTAACCAATGAATAAGAGTTTCAGACAAACAATAGTAAAAAAAAAAAACAAGAAATATTAAATTATATAATAGCTAAGCATTTTTCAGAACTGGAAGAACAAACATTATACTGCGAGTGGGAGTATAAAATTTGGCAGACGTTTTGGCATACAACTTATCAATTTTACTCCAAAGGAATATTCCTTAGACAAAGTCTTGTACATGTACATTAGGAGACATATATTAATACAACATTGTTCACAGGAGTGCTATTCATAATAGTGTTTGTGGTATAGTTGTACAATGTAATGCTACATGACAATAAAAATAAATGCATCGATATTGACTAACCTTGAAAACACAAAGAAGCAAGTCAAAAGAATACATACCACTTGATTCTAGTTCATAACATACAAAACAATAATCTTTATAGGGATCTCTCTGTAAGATGGTCTCACATACAGAGAACACTACTATTAACTTATTCGTGTATAGCCACCCAATCTTTGTTCATTGTTTTATAAACATATGCACTCACTTACTACATACCATATACTACATACCCACACACCACAAAATTTTTAAATGCCTGGGGTCACACTCTATATATTATTTATGACCTGTTTATTTCACCTAGAATAAATCATAAACAGTTTCTCATGTTAAATAAAAACTGTAAATGATTTTATTGGCCAGATCACTTTCTATCATGCAGGATGGACCATACTTAACCAATTCTCTACTATTAAACATTTAATTGATTCAACTATTTTTTTCATAATAAGTAGCACTGCAATAATGCATATTCTTACACTGGAATCTGTGTTATATCACTGTTCATTTCAGTAGGATAAATTGCTCTCAATAGAATAGCTTGTTGAAGGGTATGACACTATGGACTACCACCAGCAATATGAGAGTGACCATGTCTCTAGGAGTCTTTCTAGATAATAATGTTCTATTTAATTTATATCAATGTGATAAGTAAAAAATGGCATCAGCCTGTTTTAATGTACTTTCCTTTTATTTCTAATGAAGCTGAAACTTTTCATATATGTATATTTCTTTTTAAATAGATAGCGTGTGAATTTGTTCTATTTGTATATTTATCTTGCCTTTCTCTCTCCTGGGTAGATTGTTTTTCAGAAATAATTTGTGAAATGTGTGTGTATGTTTGCTGAGGTTATTGTGCAATACATTATCTTTTCCCAGCTTTGCATTTGACTACATTTCCATGCCAGGAAAACCATGTAACTGTCACTGCTCTTATTGTTGGTGCTGCGATGTGCCATGCCTTTTACAGTGCTTCCTGAGATATTCCATATGCCTTGGCGCCACTAAACCAACCTTCTTTCTAAGGCTGTAGGTTGGGGATTGGCAAACTACAACAGGAAAGCCAAATCTTGCCTGCCACCTATTTTTGTATGGCCTGCAAGCTGAGAAAATACTTTAAGTGGCTGGAAAGAAATCAAAGGAAGAATAACATTTTATGACACATAAAAATTATGTGAAATTCAAATCTCAGTGTCCATAAATAAGGTTATATTGCAACACAGCCATGCTCATTCTTTTATTTATCATTTAAGGCTGCTTTTATGCTAAAATGGCAGAGAGGAATTGTTGCAACAGAGACCACATGGTCAGCAAAGCCAAAAGTATTTACTATCTGGCCCTTTGCAGAAAAAGTTTGCTGATCCCTGCTGTAGATTCATAGCTTAAAAAGAGATAACAAATGACACATTCTATCTCTAATATGTCTCTTCTCACCTTTAATGCTCGTCTGTTAGGTCTGTTAGTGGGATTTTGCCAAAATCCCTTTTACTCACTGCTATAATGTGGGGCATCTTTATCAGGAAGGATGGATTTGAGCCATGCCTTCTTTTAATCCAACTCTAGAAATTCCTTGAGGTATCTAAAATATGAATGGCATCTTCCTTTATTTTGACTTTTATGCTTTTTAAATTTTTTTTTTTTTTTTTTACCCATTTTAAATTCCTTTGACCACTTAAATGGTGGTTCTCACATAAGGAGGAACAAATCTTTACGCAAATTACCTTCTTACCCCAGTTCATAGCTATTTATGTTGCAACTTAGAAGGGTGTTTAAACCAGAGTTTATACCTTCAAGGACTGGCATGAATCCCATCTCATTCCATGATAATTGCCACTATCTGCTAATGTATTTGGAAATGGAAAACAATTTAGGAAGCAATGATTTAAATTTTAAGGGAAAGAGAAATATTGTTAATACCTGATTATTTCCCCAAGTTTGTCACGCTTATATTTTTGTAAGGGAGACAGAACAGCATTTTTGAATCACTAACTAGTAACGTTATTACTTCATCACTAAAGCCAATACTTAAACAGGTTAACAAATAACACACTCTATCTCTAATATATCCCTTTTCATCTTTAGCTCTAGTATAGAGCCAAGAAGGAAACACTGTGTTCTTAGTCCATAACACTGACTTCCTCACTGTTTAGTAAGCTGTAAGTCCTATAGATGTGATCACTGGTATGGGCAGACCAGGTGAAGGGGCAAGCCAGACTGTTACATGGACCATCAGTCTGTAAGGAACACTGAAACATCAATAAGAAAGGAGATCGAGAAAACATTATCTACAAGAAGTTTATCTCAAAGAAAGTACTGCATGAGTCTGAACAGAATACTTTGATAAATTACTTGGGTCATTGCTGAGTAACAAAACATGATAACTAAACTTCCTCCTAAGGATAATGTTTTGCTAAAGGCTATTGTTTTGCTAAAGGAGTTATATGAATGAACAGCAGTGATCCTTTTCCCCATCCCTCTCCCTTGCAGCTTTAAAGAGGTGTTCTTAAAACAGATATTCATGGGCCAGGTGCGGTGGCTCACACCTTTAATCTCAGCAATTTGGGAGGCTGAGGTGGGCAAATCACCTGAGGTCAGGAGTTTGAGACCAGCCTGACCAACATGGAGAAACCCCACCTCTACTAAAAATACAAAATTATCTGGGCAAGGTGGTGCATGCCTGTAATCTCAGCTACTTGGGAGGCTGAGACAGGAAAATCACTTGAACCCAAGAGGTGGAGGTTGTGGTGAGCCGAGATCATGCCATTGCACTCCAACCTGGGCAACAAGAGCGAAACCTCATCTCAAAAAATAAAATAAAATAAATAGATATTCATATAAATTTAAAATGGGCACCAACTTTTCAGTCTTCAAGTCATCCACATATCATTCCAGTCCACGGAAAGGAAATCCCCACATAAGTTTATGAAATACCTGTCCTGGGCTTGTAACGAATTGGGGAAAGAAGCTTAATGTGCCTATTTGTGTACTATTTCCGTACTGCATCCTGTAGGAAAACAGTACAAAATGCTTAAAAAGTAACATTGGTACCAGGGGATAATTAAAAGTGATACATGAGAAAAATCATGATAACCCAATGGAAATGGATTTTCATTTTCATACCTTTCTGCAAAACCAGTATCTTTAACAGCAAGGAGCTCAGTGGCAGGAAGGAAGAGTAAGTCAGACAGATATACATTCAGAAAGACAGACAAAAAATGAATTCCTGGCATTAATATGTAAATCACACAGCGAGCATTTTGCAAAGTTGTTGAAGTATAATTAAAGACTGTGCTTGGCTGGGCCTGATGGCTTACGTATGTAATCACAGCAGTTTGAGAGGCCAAGGAAGGCAGATTGCTTGAGCTCACAAGTTCAAGACAAGCCTGGGCAATATGGTGAAACCCCATCTCTACAAAATATATAAAAATTAGCCAGATGTCGTGGCACACATCTGCAGTTCCAGCTACTCAGGAGGCTGAGGCATGAGAATCACTTGAACCCAGGAGACAGAGGTTGCAGCTGAGATCGTGCCACTGCACTGTAGCCTGTGGGATGGAGCCAGATTATGTCAAAAAGAGAAGAAGGAGAAGGACAAGGACAAGGAGAAGGGGAAGGAGAAGGGGAAGACAGGAGAGGAGAGGAGAGAAGAGGAGAGGAGAGGAGAAGAGAGGAGTGGAGACAGGAGGGGAGGGGAGGAGAAGAGCAGAGAAGGAGGAGGAAGACAAAGAGAGGAAGAGGAAGAAGACAAGAGAAGGAGAAAGAGGAAGAGAAAGAGGAGGAAGAAGAAAAGATTATCCTTAAAGTCAATCAAGTGCTGAAAGTCAATCAAGTGCTGAAAGTCAATCAAGTGCTGATATAGGAAGTATGAATTGCCATATGTATGTATGTATGGATGGATGGATGGATGGATAGATAGACATAAATATGAATATGATTATTCCATAATAAACTGAAGAACAACAAGACTTTATGGGATACACCAGAGGACAAGGGTAACAAAACTAGAAACTTATTTAAAAAAAAAAAAAGGATTCATATTGGACCAGAACAAGGACTATGCATTCTTTTAGGCATACTCGTTGATTACTATCAACTAAGCTTAAGGAAAGACCAGAAATTGATAAGGAATTTCGTTGAAAAGAGACAAATCTGGAGAAAATGAGTTAAAGAGATACATTTAGATTTAATTGATAGTATATTTTAAAGGTTTCATTCAAATTTGTTCAGTTATTTTAAGAAATAATTTCAATATCCTTATGAAGTCTCAAGTTAAAAAATTCAATAGGAAACAACTTAAATGTCAATTAAGAGGTATTACTTAAATAAAATTTGGTACATCGAGTCTATATTCTAGATATTGAACCATTGGATACTTTTCATATGCTGTCTTAATATAATTTCTGGATGGCTGTGCTACATATTTTATTATGATGTTATTGAGATTTAGCATCACATGTTCAAAGTAATCACTATAAACTTAGGGGAAAACACATTAATTTTCTTTTATTTGTCTTATGACTTATACCTTGGCTGACCTTACTCTTCTGTATCTTCTTCCTATATCTACCTTTCACCTCTAATTAAGCTTCCAATTTTCCACAGGTTCTAATACGCTAGCATCTATTTAAGCACCTTACATTCCCACATAAACCAACGTAATTGTAAAATCTGTGCTACCCTGATTGCATAAATGTCTCGAACTTACTTTATACCTGAGGAACTTTCTGACTTACTGGTATTGGGATAATTTATCATGACAGATCATGAAGACCAAACTCAATAAAGATGTCAGACTATGGAATTTACACATGGTAGAACACTGGAAAAATCACTTCACATCTTGGACTATGATTTCCCCATCTTCAAAATATGTAGCTCAAAAGATTGTTGTGAGCATTAAAGACGATATTATATTTGTGACATTCACCACAGTGTTTACCTGGTTGCTGAAACTCCATTAGTAACACTCCCTAAAAAAGATTCTTTCCTCAAATTCCAGAAGTCGGAGTCCTGATATGAAGGAATGGATTGCCTGACATGGTCAAGTTCCTTCTGACTTTTAGTAGCACCTGCTTCCTGAAATCCCACATGGATTTCTGAGAGATCACTCAAGTGAAAAAGTATAATTTACCATGAAGGAGTAGGAGGATTAAATTGATTGTCAACTGTTTCCCCCTACTAACCTGTGGTCTTCAGAATAAAACCTATGTTATTCTTTTCTATATCCCTAGCAAGTGCCTACTACACACTGGTAAATATTTGCTGAAAAAATAAATACCATTTTTATCCTTTTTGATGAAAGTCCAAGGGTTGTTGATACTTGTTGGATTAATCATGCACTCATACTTCTCTAAATGTTGAACATGGAATTACCGACCACTTTCTAAAAGATAAACCCTAGAGTCAAATTAATTTTCCAAAATTCACTCAATCCCTTCTATAGCTATATAGAAAGGATTCTATATTTTCTTTTCTCTCACTTCTTCTATATCTTCATTTCTCTCTTTACTAATCCCATGTGGTTAAGATCCTAGTATATCTTTAAACTGAGTTTATCTTAATGGTATATCTTGTAATCTTCACCATCCTCTTCCAGGTAATATGGCATTTCTATCTGTATTTCATCCAAATATTACATAGAAAGTTATATGAGATTACTACTGGGCCCTCATTTAAAGCATTTTTTTAATGAATTATTATTAGATTTTGATATCCTTGGATTGAACCTTCTCTAGAGATATTATTTCCCCAGAAGTCATCAATAGATTAGCTCTGAAGTTAGGATTAATTTAGGGGGGTTTAGGCCATATGTGGGTAGAAGGGATGAAAAGAGGGTTATTTATTTATTTATTTATTTATGATGGAGTCACCCATGCTGGAGTGCAGTAGCATGATCTTGGCTCACTGCAACCTCCACCTCCCAGGTTCAAGCAATCCTCCTGCCTCAGCCTCCCGAGTAGCTGGGATTATAGGCGCATGCCACCACACCCAGCTAATTTTTGTATTTTTTGTAGAGATGGAGTTTCATCATGTTGGCCAGGCTGGTCCTGAACACCTGACCTCAGGTAATCCACCCGGTCAGCCTCCTAAAGTGCTGGGATTACAAACATGAGCCATCGCGCCCAGTCGAAAAGAGGGTTTTAAGAAAAATTTCATAAGCAAAAGAGGTGAATTTGTACAATATGTAAAAAAATAAAAAGGCTTCCGAGGTCAAATAAAACACTAAGCTAAACAAAAATAAATTCTTGCAGAACATTTCAAATCCTTTATCATATTATAATGAATTGTGAAATACACAAGGTTTCCCAACATGATTTGGCCATGAAGAACTTTTTTCTTTCCTTGGAAAATCTAAGAGGATTAGTGGAAAGGCTGCTGTGTATATCTATCTTGCTCATAATGNGTTGGCCAGGCTGGTCCTGAACACCTGACCTCAGGTAATCCACCCGGTCAGCCTCCTAAAGTGCTGGGATTACAAACATGAGCCATCGCGCCCAGTCGAAAAGAGGGTTTTAAGAAAAATTTCATAAGCAAAAGAGGTGAATTTGTACAATATGTAAAAAAATAAAAGGCTTCCGAGGTCAAATAAAACACTAAGCTAAACAAAATAAATTCTTGCAGAACATTTCAAATCCTTTATCATATTATAATGAATTGTGAAATACACAAGGTTTCCCAACATGATTTGGCCATGAAGAACTTTTTTCTTTCCTTGGAAAATCTAAGAGGATTAGTGGAAAGGCTGCTGTGTATATCTATCTTGCTCATAATGGCCTTCCTTTGTCTGTTGGGGAAGTCTTGAAAAGATCGATTAGTTTCTTCTGAAAGAAATCTTGTAATATCTTCTCTGACCCTTTGTCCTCTGAATTCATGGAGTGATCTTTGAAGCTCATTAAACCTTAACTAAAGTCACTGCTCTCATAGTTTTTCCTTCACATTATTTGAATCAAATACCTGTCCCACATTTGAGGTCCGTTAGATAGGGACAAAAAAATTTTTATTTGAAAAAACACAATATGCTTTCTTTACTTACATCATAAATGTGCTTCTTAAACTTTACTTAATCGAATCTTCCAAACTTTACCACAATGGGACAGCAAATTTCTAGCATTTTACTGGAAGGACCCTAGATACTTTCTTTTTTCCTATCCATTTATCCAACAAGTATTCATTGAGGGCCTACTATATACCAGATACTATTTTAGGTTTTTGAGATATAGGAATGAACAACGAATACTTTTTGTAGAGTCTACACTCTAGCTGGAGGAGGTAAACAGACAATAAAAATAATCAAGTAAACAAATAAATAATTAAATGTGTCAGTAAATGTGCTGCGGGGGGGAAAGAAAAACAAAAGAGGCAGAGGATAGGTTGAAATTTTAAATAAGGTGGTCTCATTGGGAACGTGGCATTTGAGCAAAGTCTCTAAGGAGTTGAAAAGTACAAGCCTGAGGGAGACACGGATATTCTTTCTCAACTGGAGAGACAGAGGCACAATTTTAATATACCTTGGCAAATGACCATGGAAAGTTCAGGCTGCCCTGGGAACAGGGGTCAGAAAAAAACTCTTCAATCTGGGAATTCAGAGAAGAATTTTTAGAAGAGATAATTTTTGCTATAATTTATAAAGGGTAAATACATATTAATATTAAGCTTATTTTCTCTCCTACCTAAATGATGAATTGACAACTAGTTGATTAGCCACTTTTGAAGCCTGGTTTTATGCGGAGCTGCATTAAATGTGACACCTTTCACCCAGCAGTGTGAAAAAACTCTAATCATTTACCACCTTAGAGCTTACATTTTTTTTCCACATACTAACTGGAATCAAGAAAAATAAAAAATTCAGAAGTGCTTTAAAAGCATAATAAATAGAGGAGTTATAGGAGCCCACTGCTTGTGGATTGATTCATAAAGTTATTAGCAAGCAATGTTTTAATTTGTGGACGTGATGGTTTTGCAGGCTGTCCTTTCTCTGCAATTGAAAGAAGCTGCATCATTATAGGAAAGGGATAAGGACCCAGAAGTGGAATTTCAGGCAGGCATCTCTACAAAATGAGGGTAAGCGGGGAGGTGAGTCTCACACGTTTCCATGTTGGCTTCAGCGTGTCACCAGTCACAAGGCTGAAGCTAAATGCTTTGTCCGTGTCTGCCCCTCCTGAGAGGACTGCTATGGAAACCACACTGCCCACAGGCTTTGCTGAAAGCCTTTTCAGTATTGGTGGAAAGAAAGGGCTGTGTCAAACAAAGTGTAGCCCAGTAGATGCTGATCTGTCTCCTCCAAGTGCGGCATCTATCCAAAACTAGGAGTTACATTTTGCAGCGCAGAGGCTCGTTTTGTCGTGAAAACCTAACCTTCAATTTGAAAATGTTCTGAAAGCTTTCCTCAAGAAGAAAATATTTGTTCAAATCCTCAGAATGCAATAAGAAAATATCCTTCTAGCAAAAGCAATGACTTAGCATTTTGGGGTTGGCACAAAAGTAGGAAAACACAGCAAAGGGAATCACAGCCTGTCTGGCTATTGGCTGAGTCTTGCTTCTAAGGATTAAACTGCCTTATGAACTTGGCTTACCTTCTCTCTTGATGGTTCTTGGATAGTATTCCCAAGACTTCATATTTTTATGTGTCCTAAATTTGGAGAATCTTAAAGAGACACACAATATCATATGACAGACAGTAACTTCCACAATTCCCTCATTTTTGATATGGGGAAACTGAGGTCTGGAGAGGTTCTAGGACTTATCTAAAATTCCCCACAGTTAGTTAATGCCAGAGTTGGGGATAAAATTTAGTCTCCTCCCTCTTTCAACTGTTCCTTATTACCTCCAACTCTCAGAAATTAATTTTCTCCCATTGTGCTTTTCATTCCCAGGTTATATGATGAAGTTTACATTAATGTTAGTAATGTTCTTGGAGCTAAGTCTTCGAAAAGTATTCTCAAGTGTGTACCCTTTAGGGAAACATAATCATGAATGAGAAACTAGGTGGTCTGGAAGAGGAATTATAAATGATGACACTTATTCCAAGTTCTCAGTCTCACAGAGCGATAGGAGCCAGCTCGCTTAATTTCTCTGTTTCCATATATGTAAAATAAGGATTATCTGTGATTATCTGTTTCCATTTAGTGGTTGCTCTGTGAAATATTTGAAATCAGTGTAGTGGTGAGTGGATGATAGTGGTGAGAGGCATTTGGGAGCTAGGGAAAATAGAAGTGTCTGCCCCCTCTCTGTTTTGATATTTAGTAGCTGTAACTGTGAAGATTCTTCCTCAGGTTGAAACTCCACTTCCCTTGCTTCCCTGTGGTTAGTCTCACTCCTGCTGATGTAACATAGGAATATACTTAAGAATCCATTTTAATATATTTACTAACCAGATTCTTTTGTTGTGCAATACTTTGTATACTTAATTCAGTCCTTCAACAGATTCTTGCCTACTAGAACACTGTGCTAAGTGCTGAGGTCACAAATGGTTTCTTGTTTAACTTTCATTCAACAAATACTGTATTTTATCTGCATCTAGTACATAACATTTCCTGTGCTGGGTGCTGAGAATGCAAAGTTAAGATAGAAACTTGACCTTGAGAAACATATGTCCAGTGAGAGATACAGGAGGAATAAATAATATTTAAACCACATTTTTGTTTATCATTACATTATCATGGCTTTTTCCTAGTAAAAGTTATGTAAATGTTATTCAATGTTTCTGCTGAGCATAAGAGCATGATAAGCTGCCATATTTCCAAAATAAAGATAAGGAAGTTGTCATAGTAGCCTGGGTGGTTTTGTGGTAATTTTCTTTCTGTAATATCTACAATACTGTAGGACATTCATGGGCCTCATTTCACTTTTGCAGATGCAGGTGAGGAACCACTGCTTTTTATGAAGCTGCTGCCAGGACTCAAGCCCAACCTCTAACCCTAAAGTCCTCCTAGCATCTGCAACTCTATGATGTAATTCGCTAGCCTGGACTTCTGAATAACCCCTGGGTACATTCCCAGTATCTGGATTGTTAGTTTATCCACTTTAGAGGATACATCTGAAACAACCCACTAGCTTGAATGGACATAGTAGCCATCACCATGTTTTATAGACACCCTGCTTCACCTGCCAGGCAGGATCCCTTTTAACTTGTCCCATGCCCTTTGCAGTTAATGAGGTTGCGTAGAATTGGATTCTAGGATGTGATACAGACTCCAGAGATATGTGGACATTGGGAACAGTGTCATGAATATACTTCAGGGACATCAGATGACAGTTCCCTTTAAGATTCATACGTTTTTCTTCCCCATGGAAACATTTAGCTGAGCAATAATAGGAAAGGAGGAATATGAAAGAAGATATGGACAACTACATCTGGTGTTGTGGATTTTATAATTGTACATTAAGAAACTTCTAATCCTACAGACTTGATTCTAATAGAAACCAGATACTTTGGAGGTTTTATCTCCCAAGACGTCTTCCAGGATCACAGAAAATCCCCTACATAACCAGAGAAAGTGAGGTATTAGATTCTGAGCAATGGACTGGTGTCAGCCACAATGAAATGGCTTTAAGGCTTAGGAGGCCAGATTTTTTAAAACCAAGTGGGGATATGCATGAAGGCATAGTGGCATGAAAATAGGAGAGAGAGCAAGAGCATTCAGGATGAATGTGTAGAAATGTCTCCAAAGCCAGATTATGTAGTAAAAGAGCCAGAGATCACATGGTCTGCACTGTTTTATTTTGGTAAAGAACCTCGCCCACACTGTTTTGCATATTCTCTGCACAGAAATGTTACAGAACAGTTACATCGTTACTGTTTTCCATGCTATATGAATGGGGCCCTAGAATGAAAGCAATTGTTCTATCTTGAGTGAAGTTTAGATATGTCCTTATAGAGCAAGGTTTTACCTCATGGTTAAACATGAAACCATGACTCTTAGTCTTAGTTTTGGCCCTCCCAGAAGCAGAGCCTGAGATAAAGATTTGAGTACGAATGGATAATTTGTGCACGCAGACAACAGTAGATAAACAACAGAAGAAAAACAGAGGAAGGAAGATAGTCACTAAACCGTATACTATTAAGTCAGTTACCTCAACCTGGAGCTGCAGCTTAATTCCCTGGTACTTCTAGCCTGGAACATTGGACAACGTGATCTTCTGTGGTTCCAGAAAAAGAAAGATAAAGAACTGGCAGCCAGGAGTCTGCTGAAGTAAAAGATACAGGTTCTGTGGGAGGGGCACTCCAGCATGTGCTGAAATTCCTGTCCAGAGGTCTAGACAACTACAGTTTAGTGCCCACAGTGGAAGGGAGGGTCTTCTCTTGCATCAGAATCATCAGCTCGTATGGTGAAACCCACAACATCCAGAAGAGCCTCAGATTCCCTTCTGAGACAGTCCTCTTCTATTGTAAAGTTGGAAAGAATGTGATAGTGTTCTCAGTAAGCCCTCCTAGCTCTTCCCTTAAGACCCAACCAACAGCACCAGCAGCAAACAACAATAACAATTATAAACATGTATTAGAGAAGCTAAACATTCGGACTATCAAGAGCTCTGTTAAGGGCTTAGGGAATTTCTCCCCAGCGGCAGGGCTGACAGCTCTGGTAGTAATTACATCCGTGATTCTGGCTCTCTGAGCCTCTATTTCCTCACTTATCAAGTGCAGATCAGTGTGGTCAGCTATATTGTGGGGTTCTTGGTAGACTTTTGAGAGTCTGCATCTGTGAAGTGCCTATTTATGGAATGCCACAAATGTAAATCAAACAACACACTTCAGAGCCCTTGCAACTCTCCCAGGCTCCAAGCTGCACCCTGTTTGTGGGTCTTCTTATACAAACCTTGCTTATACAAACCACTTTCTGCAAACCTTGCTCGTTCGGGCTGGTCTGACTTGGGATCCAGTCTAGACCACTCTGCTGTCATGCAGGGAGCATCTCTGATAGCCTCTGACAGAGCTCACAGTATCCTCAAATGCAATATCCTGTAAGGAAAAAGGAGAGCAGCTTTGGACCCAGACAGATCTGGCTTTGTTACATCCTATTCTGCTATGCAACAAATGTTTGCTCAGTAGCTGTTGTATCCAAATCACTATATTAGGTGCTGTATGGCCTCAGGAAAATCTAGGAATTCTGCCAGAGGTAAGGCATTTAGGGATGGAAAAGGAGCAAACACAAGGCTTGTCTCTTTTTGGAACATGGGAAAGGCTCATCCCCCAATCCCTAGGCCAAACCCAGCTACCATAAAGGGGTCAGAAAAGGCATGATCTCCCAAAAGGGGTTTTAGAGAGTTTAATTAAAAAAAAAAAAAAAAAGATGACCAGAGTCATCACTAAATCACAGCCCACTGAGAAATGAAACAGGAGGAATACTAATTGTAAACTCCACTATGTGAGGGGAGAAAGCATTTGAAATATTGACATGTCTCTGCAGCATGGGACTATGAACATCTAGGATGATGCTGGCATCTCTTCAGCTTCCAGAGAGGCCTCAGGACATTTGCAATCATGGCAGAAGGCAAAGCGGGAGCAGGTACATCACATGACCAGAGCAGGAGCAAGAGAGAGAGTGGGGAAGTGCTACATACTTTTAAGTGACCAGATCTTGCAAGAACTCATTATTATGAGGACAGTACCAAGGGGATAGTACTAAACCATTCATGAAAAATTTACCCCCATGAGCCAATCAGTCACACCACATCCACCTTCAACATTGGGGATTACATTTCAATATGAAATTTGGGTGGGACAACATCCAAACTATATCATCAGCCATAGTCTCTTGCTTCTGGAGTATCCCTGCTTACTAAGTATCTGGCTTCAGGGTGCCGGTCAAATAGCTGGAGTTCAGCCACTGCCTGATGAGGGGAGATCCACATGGTTTTGCTGATGGCCTTTTGGCATTCAGCTCCCCCATCTCTCTCCTATCTGTCTCCAAGCCTTGACAATATTGGGCACTCTGCTGACTCACTGTCTACGCAACCCCGAGAGAAGTACTCCCTAGTTTAGTGGCAGGGACACAGACTGAGCATCTTTCAACTTTGTGAGCACTTTTCTTGGGTCCGTTTCCCCTGTACCATAGGAAAAAGCAACACTTTGGTGAGGTGAAAGGAGAAGTGAGCACCTTCCTAAAAAATGATGCCCCTTCTTTCTCCCAGTCCTCTTCTCCTATGAAATTGGAAAGAAGGGGATAGTGTACTCAGTCAGCCCACCTAGGAGGGTGTTGGGTCCCAAATGTGGCACGTTTCTGCCTTAAAGTGTGGATATGGGATACTTAGAAGTGCTTTGTTCTCATCTTTATGTCTTGGTAGTAATTTTGTGAAAATGAACAGAAGTTCCACTCAGTACCTAACCTTCTGCTGTTACATCAAATTTTGATGTGCTCCCTGTTATGCGCATCCATGTGAAGAGACTACCAAACAGGCTTTGTGTGAGCAATAAAGCTTTTTAATCACCTGGGTGCAGGCAGGCTGAGTCCAAAAGAGAGTCAGCAAAGGGAGATAGGGGTGGGGTTGTTTTATAGGTTTTTGGTAGGTAAAGGAAAATTACAGTCAAAGGGGGTAGTTCTCTGGCAGGAAGGGGTGGGGGGTAACAAGGTGCTCAGTGAGGGAGCTTTTGAGCCAGGAAAAGGAATTTCACAAGGTAATGTCATCAGTTAAGGCAGGAACAGGCCATTTTCACTTCTTTTGTGGTAGAATGTCATCAGTTAAGGCAGGAACCGGCCATCTGGATGTGTATGTGCAGGTCACAGGCGATATGATGGCTTAGCTTTGACTCAGAGGCCTGACACTCTCCACACGTATTATTTCACTTGAGTGTCAAAATAACTAAAATTATAGGGTGAATTTGAGCCCCTTTTTATAGAGGGAGAAATTAAGGTCTAAGGAAGTTAAGTGACTTGCACAAAACATTAATAATAGAATGTGGATTTGAAAATAGAAACCTAGTCTCTTGACTCTCTCTGCCTCCTGCTTTTCAGACATCAGAGTAGACTGGGGGCTCCTTGAGGGCCAAGACCATATATTATTTATTTATTTATCCTTATACACCTGACAAAAATGACATATATTCTTCGTATAATAACTAAATGGAAGAGAAAAGAAATCAACTTATTTACAGATTTTCAGTTGAATCCCAGAACCTCAGAATCAAAAGGGACATTAAAAACCATCTAATCCAATTCTCCATCTGGTAGTTGAACCCTATTCACAAGCCTATTTTTCTTCCCAATATAGCTCTTTAGCCTTTTAAATCCTACAATCATAAATTCTGTGCATGCTCTTCTCTCAGCCAAGTACGTTCAGTAAATTAATATAATGATTCCACAAGAGACAAGGTCCTGAATCTTTCGTTGTCCAAAATCGGCAGCAGGTCTTGCCAGACTTTCGCACTTGTGTGTTAATTCCCTTACTTACACTCTCTCATTTAATCCTCACAAAGAACCTACCGGGCAGGTGTTATGATTATTATCTCTATTTCAATATGACAAAACTGAGGCTTAAACAGTCCTTCCAGAGTTACATAGCTAGAAAACAATAATGTCGTATTTTGAACTCATGACTGTCTGATTCCAGAGCCTGAGGTTTCACACACGACAGCTCTCAGACATGATCCCTCGTTTGTGGTCTGACCAGGACAGTGCACATTGGCCAACCCCCTCATTCTAGAATACTATACTGAAGTCTGCCTACACCATCTAGGAAAACATTCTTGTCTGTAATGAAAAGCAGATTATTGCTTCTCTGTACAGTCCTGAAAAGATAGCTTTGTGGTATTTTCCATTTTCATGTGTTTTCTCTCCCAGGCACTCTCATTTCATGAAGCTGTTGGTTTTAAGAAACCAATATACATATCTCTCACCATTACAATCTGACAAGGAGAGTGAAGTGTGAGTACATCAGGGCAATTGGCCTGTTACTGCTGTCAATAAAGGAAAATTGCTTGCTGAGAAGATGACTCATGTCATCCTGACTAAAGCTGAAATGGGAGATTTCTCTGTGCCTTTTACATTCCCCATAATCCTGTGCCCACAAGATAATTCTCCAGAGGATTGCTGATATTGGGTGATACTCTGGGACATGTAGACATTCTGACTGCAGTATCATTGACTCACTAAATCATCCAGACTGATTTCCTCACCACATAGAAGAAGACACAGAGGGAGATGGTCACCCACCCAGTATCACATAGCAACTTATTGATAAGTATATCTCTTCTCATGCCCAGGCTTGAATTCTTATTATTCAATACTTCCTCAAATAACAATCTGACAGATAAAACTGACAAGGTAGAGGATAGGTGAGAAGTGGATTTATTGAACACTTACTTTATGACAGTCATCATACATTTAATATTTAATTTTCATTGAGCATCAGCACTACTTTAAAAGCTAATATTATCTTCCTTTTACAGATGAGGAATTTAAGACTCAGGAATTTCTAATTTTTCTATATGTACATGACAAGGAAATGGCAGAACATACGTTTAAAAGCAAGTCTCTCCCAGTCTTTCTGCTTAACTTTCCCCATCCCTCCTTTCTCTCCTCTTCTCTCTCTTTCTCTCTCTCTCTCTCTCCCCTGCTCTCTCTCTTTCCAGTGTGTCCCTTTCCAAGTAAATAGAACCATCATGTACACAGTGACATAAACCTGAAACTGGCAGTATTCCCTTTCTTCCAAGCTTCTCATTTAATTAAGTTCCAAGTTCAAGTTCTTTACATTCTACCTCTTAAAAATTTACCTCGTTATTTTCCTCCCTGACTTGTACTACCCTCAATCATGACATAATTTACCACCTGGACCATCTTAAAAGCTTTCTACTTTACCTTCTTTTCTTCACTCTCCTCACTGGTACTAGAAGGACCATTTTATCTAACAGTATCACTTATTTACCTAGAACTCATGGATGGCTTCCCATCGCATTTGGAATGAAGCCCAAAATCAGTATTCATGAGTATCTTATTTTATTTTATTTTACTATAACTAAATATCACAGACTGCATAATTTATAAAGAACAGAGGTTTATTTAACCCATGTTTCTGGAGGCTGGGAAGTCCAAAAGCATGGCACTGGTATCTGGTGAGGGCCTTTTGCTGCATTATAACATGGTGGAAAGCGTTTGCATGGTGAGGGGACAAAAATGTGTCAGCTCAGGTCTCTTTTTCTCTTCTTATAAGGCTGGCAGTCTCATCATAAGGTCCCCAACCTGATGATGATGTCTAATCCTAATTACTTCCCAAAGACCTTACCTCAAAATGTCATCAACATACAAATTTGAGGATTAGGTTTCCAATGTACAAAATTTGGGGGACACATTTAAACCATAACAATAAGACCTTCTGAAAACTGGTATCTCTCCTTCCCTTTCAGGTTCCACTTTCTCCTTTGTTCTCTAGGCTTTCCCCCAGCCTTTCCATATGCTTAGAGACATCTTTACCTGACTTACACTCAGACTTCAGGTCTCAGCCTGAAATTCACTTGTGGAAATTCACCTTCAGGAACCTCTGAAATCAATTGAGCTCTCCCTTTTATATAGTTCCCTGACACACTTTACTTAATTTTTGTCTCATTCAACAACCCTGTAACATATCTTCCATAGCCATCTTCCCTGGTAGACTATATGTTCCATGAGGAGTGGGGTTTGACTGTCTCATGTACTCTGGTATCCCCAGTACCAAGTCCAATGGCTGGCACATGTTGGGCATGCAGTTAATACATGGTGAATGAATGAATGAATTAAAGGATGAGCTCTCTAACTGAGAAGTTGAGAACTATGTAGAAGCCTAGCACTTCTGCTACAAACAGCCTTTAATCTACCTCCTTATAGGCTGCTACACTTGGGAAACATAGAATCTGGGTATTAAGTGTGGTTTGTTTTGTGCTATTTAATACTTCTTTGTCTTCCCAAAATGAATGGTACCTTTGTAAACAAAAGATGATGGAGAGTGTGTTTTTGAATTCATTAACATTGGTAAACATGATGAATTTTATCATTGCATGCAACATGTTGGCCACATTTTTTTTCCTTTTTGTTGCCAAATATTAAAATGTGTGCTGGCTTATCTTCCCCCTAATGGTCCCCTTCAATGATGAATAACCATCAGGCCAGCACATTTGTCTGAGTGTTGGCAGCAATATTTATATATAAACACAATATGCCTAGATGTAGCAACTTAGAACAGCAGAGTGCTTGAAGGGACTCTGGGAATCATTAAACACAACCCTCTTACTTCACAGATGTGAACACTAGACTTCCAGGTCAAGAGGGTAGACTAAGAACATGCTAGAATTACTCCCTCCACAGTTCAAACTCATAGAAATTCTGGATGAAACATTTTTTTAAAATACATAACCCAACTATGAAGCAAGGAAGGGAAGTTTCCTATGCCAGAAATTTAGAAAGAACCATTGTGGTAAATGGAAGCTGAAGACAAATTGTTCCTGAGGGGAGTAGGCCCAATGAAAGCTTTAGGAACTAAAGTTTCAATGCTGATTTTGGGGATGCAATGGGTCCCAAGATTCAGATCACTATAGGGAGCTGAAGTTAGGACTCCTGCATAGACTTAGAAGTTGAAATAGGCTTTCCATCCTCAAAAGAGGATCTGAAAACCTCTAACAATTAGCACCAGGCCATAGCCAAAAGTAAGCCTATCCATCTTGGCTAAGGATGGAAATAAAGCATGAAATGGAAAGTCTAAAATTTTGTCTTAGCAGACACAACTGACTTATCAGCGTGGAAAATCGAAAGTTTATAAACTAAAACAGAAATCAATTTAGAGAGAATGAACTCTATAGTGTCGGGTCAAAGACGACCTATAGTGCCTGGTCAAAAACTCTGTAGTGTCTGGTCAAAGCACCTTGTAAACTTGGGACAGGAAACCAGATGCTACTTTAGGAAATGTAGAATTCTACATAGCCTTTGGAAGAACTTGGAGATCAGCATTAGGAAGACAATTACTGGCTTTCAGGAGACCTGGAAGTGCAGAAATAGCATGCACATTGCCACCAGTGAGTTCTGCTGGCTGAAGGGCTGAAGTGAGTGACACTCTAAAGCAGGGGGCAGCAAGCTATGGCTGGTGGGCCCACAGTCTGCTATTGTACTGCTGGCTACTCATGAACAAAAAAAGAAAAAAAAAAGCTCTTTATAAAGGAAAATAGAAAAGAAAAAGGATAATATGTAATAGAGACATTATATAGCTTGCAAGGCTAGACTATTTATTATATAGTTCTTTACAGAAAATGTTTGCTTGATCCTTGCTCAGGAGGATCTTTAGAAGGCACTGGGACAACCGTCCCTTTTCTGTGGATGCTCTTGCAACTTCCTGCAGCAATATGGCTGAAGAGTTGTGACTTCTTTCTTTCTTCTACTTTCCAAATCCTATGTGAGTCCTTCTCATTGTCAAAATCCCCCTAAAGCGTTCTGGGAAATGTAACTCTTACACTTCACTCTTAGATGTAGTAGAGAATGTAGGAAGGGCAGGGATGATACTGAGGTGACAATCCAGATAAAAAGTCCACGACCCAGTGTGAACATGGAAGAACAATTCTGTAGGTGATAATTTATGCAGAAGGTGAGTTCATAGAGCAAAATTCCAAAACATAAATACAAGTCAATGCATATCAAAAGGATCACAAATCCTCCAAAATGGGAAAAATTATATATGTAGAACTAGAGTTAATATAGTGATCAGAAAAGGAATATGATGCAGAAGTGCTTAAAATATTCAAATGATTAAAGAAAGGCAAAACAAAGAGAGTTTGTTTTTAAGTACGTATTTTTTAAAAAACCAAGTAACCACCAAGATATCACTTTATACCCACTTTACTGTCTATTGAGCTTTGCTGGGGGAAAAAAAGTGAATCTATTAGGAGTAAATGTAAGAAATAAGTGTGAGAAAAATAAAACTTGGCAAACTGATTGGTAAATATAAATAATTTCTGAATATAAATAATATAAAGACAACAAAAACAATAATATTTATGTAAGTGTATTAAATAAGCTGGAACTATAAGATTAGACAATAATACCATGATGGTGTGGGTAGAATGTTAGCAGAGAGATGTTAAAACATGCTCAGGTCCACAACTCTTCTGAGAACAGGATGTAGACACTGATTAATTTTAATGTTAAACTCTTAAGGATAAGACCGACTTGTCATTCTAATAGAAGGCAAGAAAGGAGAAATTTCAAAAGACCCAGGGGCTCAAACAGGAGTCCTAGTGAAGCCAAAGTTATGCAGCCAGTTCATGAGTAATCCAGGACTGTCCAGGGGACGTGACTCCCATTTTATTGCTGTGTTATTTATACAAAGTCGCCTCTCTCCATATACTTCTGTTGATTTTCACAGAGAAACCATGTGAATTCCATTGCCAAATTTTTGTGCTCCCATGAAAAAAATGGAGATGCAATTTAATACTATAGGAAAAAATATGTTCTTTGTATTTAAATATACATGGCTTAAAATTCTGGCTATGCCATCTACTAGCTGGGCCATTGAATAAAGTGTTTAACTGCTCAACTTCAAGTTAGTCATTTGTTGAACTCAGTAGTAATAGCTATCTTACAGTGTTAATGTAAACATCAAATCATTCAATATATATTAAATATACATAAAGCACCTGTTCTAATTCCTAATGCTTAGTACAAGTTCAGTAAATGTACATGGAGTTAATGGGAGAGGAATTTTCAAAATAGGAAGAAGGATATCCATGATGGAGAGGCAATGTTGAACATCGGCTCTAAACAATGAGGTAGAACTATTAACAATAAATAAATGATGATGAGGTGAGAAGTGAAGACCAGGAACAAGTACAAAATGAAATAAGGCAAGGCCTCAGAATTAGATCTAAGGGTGATCCAAGAGCTCCAGGGGCTCGCCTATACAGTACCAGTTATAAGGTATGGAGACAGGCCTCAGAATTGGATCTGAGGGTGGTCCAAGAACTACAGGGCTCACTTATACAGCACCAGTTATGAGGCATGGAGACAGGCCTGATGGCTTAGCAGAGATTGGTCCACAGGCCATTGCCTGTTTTTCTAAATATAATTTTCATGGAACCCAGACACACTGATTTGTTTACATATTGTCTGTGGCTACTCTTGCACTACAATGGCAGGGTTTAGTCATTGCAGCAGAAATCATGTTTTCAGCAAAGCCTAAAATATTTACTATTTGTCCCTTTTAGAAAAAGTTGGCTCACCCCTGGCTTAAAGGAATATGCATTTCCAGACAATCCCTACCATCCTGTGAATGGTGAAGCCATCACTATGCCTTTAAACCAGACCAACCCATCATGTTAAGATGGGTCAATTAAAATGAGCCCAAACTACTTCCAGCCTACTTATTATAAGTGCCTTATTCTCCTTTGCTTTGGTCCCATCTAGTGACGACTGACCTCCATACCTCTAGCTTTATCTCAAATTTCTGATCTGTGCTTACCTCTTGAAGCTGATAGTTGAACCTAATTCCCTAGTTAAATCTTTGAAATGCCTTCAAGATCCGAGCTGTGTTCCCTCTCTCTCCTTGCTCTGTCTGCTTTGTTCTGTTTCACCCAAATCTAGTGCTCCAAGAGGCAAGAAGAGACCAGAATCTCTCTGAGAGCAAGGATCATGTCTTACTGCTGCTTTTTCCACAGTTTCTGACACATAATAGAACCCATGAAAAAGTGTGTTGAGTAAATAAACATTCTATGAAGAGAGGAAAATCCAGACATTCATGGAAAACAAGCTAGCCAAAGGAAAGGGTGTAAGAAGGAAGGAATGTATGTACCCTGGTTTCATAAGAGGGAGGTGGTGTTAGGAAACTGGTAGAAGGTGAAATAGGAGTGGTAGGAAGGAGGCAGATCTAGGAGGACTATGTTCACATGGTAAGATATTTGGCTTTGATTTTGAAGGCAACTGAATTATTTGCAGTTAGGGATAGGACAGACCTCTTAACCGTATCATACTGTTTCAATATCTCATGATTTAAAGGTAAGGCATAGAAGGTGGCAGGGACAGAGAAAAGGAAACAGAGAAATTTGAGGGTCATCCGTTTCCCACCCTGCTGGGCTTTGCAGGGCAGGAATTGAGCCCTGTAAACTCTACTTCCCAGGCCCCTTTGCCCACTGGTTTCTGGTTCAATTTGGCAATGGCAGGCACCGGCAGGAGGTTGGAGGTTGGAAGGAGAGAAGATGCCAGGGTATTTCTTCCCTTCTTTGGTCCATAAAGTGTCTTAAACGGTGTCTGTCACTCTATTGCCATAGTGCTCTTCTTTCCCGGGTTCTGCTACCATTATCATTTCCCTTGGTCCCTACAGCCCTAGGCATGGAAGCAGTTTTCCCTAGGTTCCTAATCACTAGGCCCCTGTTTCCCCTTTGAGCTCTTCCATCAAGTTTGTCACCATTTCAATGCTAAGTTCTCTCCATTAAACTTCCTAGGTAAGTTCTGTGTTTCTGAATGAACTCAGATTGAAGCACGGATGAAAGAAGACAATTCATTTATCTACATTTTTAAAAATCTCATCATCCCTAGTACTTAGCTTTGGCCTGACACAGAGTAAACACTCAGTAAATACTCATTTAATTAAACTTTGTAACAAAATTAAGCTCTTTCCTTTTCTATTCCAACTCCTAATAACAATGAATCCACACAGGAAGGATGAAACTGATAATAAAGATAAGATAGTCATAAGAAAATGTTTTTATGATCCCTAAAAGTGGAAGCATCACAGTCGGACAGGCTCACGTCTCAGGGTCTGCCACGTAAGCTGGGGCCATGAGAAACAGCCTTCCCATAAGACTTGGTCTAGACAAGGCGGCTAGGATGCAGAAGCCACTCTAATTTTCTGAGGAAGATCAATTTAGATAAATTGCAGTTCAAGTCAGAAGATGTGACAGCAATTAACAGCTGCATGAGGCTCAGCAGGAGGTCAGGAAGATCTAAGACCAGCAGATATGGGCTCCTGCTCTCCAGTGTGGTATCCAATTCCTAACCTCCAAGCAATCCCTGGAATATATGTAGAGATACATTCAGCCTTTCCAGGGCTCCATGTTTTGAATAGACTTTCCCCAGGAGGCAGCAGGATTATGCACTGGAGTAAGGACAGACCTTGAAATCTGAAAACAGAATGCTGATTTTCACTTTGCTACCTACGGACCTTATGAACTAAGTATTAAACTCTAAATGTAAGCTGCATTTTAAAAATCTATAATATAGAGATAAAAGTGCCTACATCACAAGGGAATTGTGATCTCTAAATGAAATGATCTAATATATTGATAAAAAATAAAGTAATATGGTTAAAGGGATATGCTATGAAGCCAGTTTTCAGTTGGAGCCTCTGTTATAACCCTTATTCATCTCTCTAAACAATAGTTTCTTCACCCAAAAAATGAGGATAATAACTATTCGATAGTGTTGGTGCAAAGACTAAGGTAAATTGTTGTAAATTGCTCAGCAAGGCACCTGGTATGTTGTAGACTCTCAACACCATCAAAACCAATCTGCCGTTTTGTACATTTGAGATATATGCCTATGGACATTCTTTAATCCTCACAACACCCCTAAAGTGAGAATAGCTATTCATTCTAGTTAAAGATTTTTATACTGAAGTTCAACTTGCCTGGGATAACCTAGGTCATCCTTGCCTCGGATTACATAGTTCTTACACACCCAGAAATGATTCTGACTACAAAACCCTTACTCAAACATAACATGCATCTTACCTATGAATTACTAGTTATTAACATAGCGATTGTTGGTATTATTATCGAAATATATATAAGGTGCCTGGTATAGGTTAGTTATTTTTATCTATTCGTTTTCTACTTTTTATGTGGAAAGAAACATTTATTACCATCTATGATGTACCTCACTGTGGGTGAGGTTCAAGAGTCATTTTCTTAAGTAAACAGTATACGGGATTGTTTTTCATGCTGGTAGACAAACTGGGATTTTATTTTACCCTAGATAGGAGAAATAGTTTTTTTCATTTGTAGTGCAGCATCTGATTCAAAGATGGTGAATATTTTGGAGAGATTTTGACTAAAAATAATGTAATGTCATGTGTATTTTTTATAGTAAGCCAAGGAAATGGTTTAGAAGGAGAGTGAACTTGGAGTTCAGGAACCAGTAGTTTAGGTTTAGCCCTGTGATGTGTACACACCCCGAGACCTTTCTGGGCCTCAGTTTTCCCATCCATAAACACACTGTTGAGTGATGTGACTTCGGACATTCATTCCTATCCTAAAATATGATGCTATTTTGCCCACAATATTGATATCTTTTATGATGATGATGATAATAGAAGAAATTTACTTAACTGGGCACCTAAAAGGTCTTCATTTGATAGCACTAATGTAGGCTCATATCCTCAAGTACTTGGCTTGCAGCAGTGTTAGTCTAAAATTACAGCTCCCTCAAATCACATTATTTCTATGTATTAAGCTGAACTCTAACACTTAAAGTTTGAAGTTTTTATGATTTTGGCCACAGTAGACATCCTGTTTTCCAGGGAGAGAGGGCTTTAAAATGCACTTCTCTGCAAATCTACTCTCAAAATCATATTTTGATGAGTTAAGGCCAAATGAATAAAAACATACAGATTTTATTATCCTTGAAAGTCGCATGGACTAAAGGTAAGGAAAGGAAAAAAAAAAAAAAGATGAGGAGAAGAAAGAAAGAGAGAGATACTACACAATGGAAAACAGGGATTCCATTGAACTAAAAGACCTGGCATCATTTCCTGGAACAACTTCCAAATAAGGGTTGTTATACCAAATTCACTATCACTCTGATAGCTAACACTACTCTTGCATCCCCAAAGATTAAACTCCAAATGCAGCATGATGAGACGAAAGAACAATGGTGTTGGAATCAGACCACAGTTTGAGCCATCTGCTGGTAGTGTTACTCTAAGCAAGTCAGTTATCCCAGGAGTTCCATATCTGCAAATGAGAATAATGATACCTATAACATATGGCTATGATGAGTCTTATTAACAACCTATATAAAGGTTCTAATAATGTACTTGGAACATTATTAGACCTAGTAATCTAGTCTTACTTCTATAATATATCATTTGGCGCCTAATCTACCTTTCAGTGGAAAGGAGAATGGACTTCTGGTGGAACCATCTCAATTGAGCATCTGTGAATGTACTTTATCAGCTCTGCCTTCCTTCCTCTTTTCATTTCTAAGTTCTATGAAAAGTCAACAATCTGTAAAAATGGTTGTACGTGTGCTTTAGAACTACTGTGACTGCAAAACTATGTGTGTGTATATATATATATACACACACACACACACACGCAGATGTTACCTCTGCTGATAGGGAAAACAAGGAAAGAGGAAAATCTTCATTTTCTCCTCAGTTTGTGGTTAGGGCAAGTTCCACACTTGGTTTTTTTGAGGTGTTCTTGGCCATCTCACCCTTAGGCTTGACCCCTGTCTCCATTTGGTTCCCACAGACCTATCTTTCTAGCTGTTTCCAAGGTTACCTTCTATTATAGCTTCTCTCAGAGGACTTTGGGGTTGGTTGGAAAAGGAATTAATTAAAGCCACATCCCCTCCTTCTCTCCTCTCAGGCCTTGGGCCTAGATCTGTCCTTTTCATGTTAATACTTAATCCTTGTACCTTCTCCTCACCCCCACTCCCTTGAGAATGTGAGGAAGGAAAGAGAAACCTCATAGTGTTGTTGTTGCTGCTATTGGTTCTGACAGGTTAAGTAGGCTGAAGTTTAAAACTCATTCTTTAAAATATTCTAAACCTTAGACCAAATTGCCTTTCAAAGGCTGATCTTGTTAAAGTTCTATATCTGAAACATTCACATATACTCTATGGCTTGCTTTTCTTGTCTTTAAGATGTGTTTAATAAATCATGTTTGCCTAAGTGCTAGGTGTCACACATGTGACACCATTTCTTAGGGAGTTGCTGTGTAAAGACTGGATCTCTGACTTTTACAGAAGTGCTAAGGATCAAGTGAAAACAACAAATAAGCTGTAAGGAGAAAACAGTTATAAATATACACACAAACATATATATACACACCCCTATGCATTTTATACCCTCGCCAAGAGAAAAGTTATTATAATAGAAGTTATAATAGAAATAACAATGATGATAAAGACAATAAAAATAGTATCACCCACTTATTTCCTGAGCATCTACTCTGTACCAACACTGTATAAAATGCTTTACATGCATCAGCTTCCTCAATCCTCTCAATAATTCCTAAACTGCATATTTTATCTTAATCTTACAATTGAAGAAATAGAATCTCAGAGAGGTGAAGCAGCCTTCCCAAGACCACACTGTTCATTCATGGCCAGGACTGGATACCAGGCTTTCCAGACTTTGAAGTGCATACTCTTTCCACTGATGGAGGGGGGAGGAGTCTTTATTGACTATCTATGGATGGGTCAGAATATAACTTTATTGGATTAGAAAGGCAGTGATGGAGGTAGGCAATAGAAGTTCTTGCAGGAGACACCCAGGGCCTGAGCAGTTGAAGCCAGGAGAAAATTAAGAATCAGCAGTGGGGAGAATTGCCAGCAATTGGGAGACTGAAGGGTGAGCCTGAATATAGGGCAGCTTCAAGATTTATCTAAAATAACATCTTTATTCAGGGCTGCCAAGTTGGGCCACTACCACATACAGGAATCTTTGTAAGCTCAGTTTTGAAACTAAAATGAACCTCAATGGCCAGGATAAATCAATAGCTCAATGACCCCTGGCCTAGGGAAATTCCACCACCCTAACTGAATCTCCCCTCCTCACCTGTACAGTGTCACAGTCAATGAAAAATTAAAATTTTTAAAATTTTATTAATATTTATAATATAATACTCTTATGACTATCATATATTGAGTTTCTCTACTAGGTGATGGGCAGGGGACTAGGCACTTTATAGAAATTCTTTAACTCTCATAATAAATAAAATCAATATCATTATCCCTTCAGAGGTTTAGGAAGCTGAATCAGTTAATCCAGTGGCTTGGTGAGTGGCAGAATAAGGATCTGAACAGGAAGTCCTGAGGAATACATTATATGAAACTGTGAAAATAAGGAACTAGGTGTCTTGAATAACTGAAAACAAATAACAACAATCAAAAAACCCGAGAAATCTTTTACCTTACTTCCTCCGCAAAGGGGAAAACTACAGTGCTTTTAAACAGTGAGGTTTATACCTGACTAAGAGTTTTCAGCATAGCAGTAACAATTCTAAGATTCTTTCTGATTTTCTGAATCTAAAGCAATTAGACTCTAGTTTATAGCATCTAAAAGTCCAGCTTTCTTTCATTCTTTTTCATCCATAAGTAGAGCCAAGTAGGAGAGACAAGGAATGTAAAATAATAGAACTTTATTGGTCTCACCATAACTCAAGTAGATTTTAAAGCACATTGCCATTGTTTAAACACCAACACCATTGCCCAACTTTGTCTCTCTCTGCATGGACTGGTCATCTTCTGCTCCATTCTTGAAACATACCTAACATATCACTTTCGTGGGGAAGTCACGTCTTAAGGGACGAATTACCCATTTGATTCCATCCCTCCTATGCCTACCCATTGTCAACGTGATGACAGCACCTAGGGCTCATCTGTCACAGTATCTGCCATGTTATTTTCACTATGTGTCTTCTGCCGACTCTAGGACCACATCTTCTTTTCCTTTTTTTTCCTTTCCTTTCCTTTCCTTTCCTTTCCTTTCCTTTCCTTTCCTTTCCTTTCCTTTACTTTCCTTTCTCCTTCCTTCCTTCCTTCCTTCCTTCCTTCCTTCCTCTCGCTCTTTCTCTCTCTCTCTCTCTCTCTCTCTCTCTCTCTCTCTCTCTCTCTCTCTCTCTCTCTCCTCCCCGCCCCCCCCCACCTCAATGCTTGGCTCACCTATCAATGAGAGAAGAAATAAATTAATACATTCTTTATTAGTACTCGAGCCTGGTTTCCCTATTAATTCATCGTACTGCTTATGCCAAACAAACCCACGTCCATACTTTTAAATTGTAATTTAGCCAAAACAAATAATGTGAAATTATGTGTGTATTCCTTAGGTTAAAAGTTACAACGCAAGGGCCTCCACAAGCATTCTAGTCAAGAATATGTACTGCAAAGGTGATCAGCCAGGATCATACCAAAGAGATTATACTCCTGAGGCAGCTACTAGAGCAATAGTTTGAATCCATCCCAAAGCTTCATTATTTTTAGCAAAGTACATGCCGTAAGTGTTTTTAATTGATGAAATTGATGGTTGGCTATCATGATGCCTGTTAGAAATAGTCTTTCATTGGTGAACTGCACTAAAATTGGCAAAAATATTTGAGTGATTTCCCCACAATTTTACATTTGTACTCTCCTCTCCTCACTCTGGCCTAACAGAATATAAGATTTCAGGAAGGCCTATAGTCTAAGAATGGTGCTAAAATGTTTAGCTGTAAATATTCCTAAGCATTGGCTAAGAGAGATGATTCTGGATGGCTGGTGTTGACTTTAGGGGTCACAAACCCCTGCCTCTAGAATGTTATGTTTACCTCAGGGGAATCTTTTATTCAAAATGGTGTTTACAGCACCTGAAAAGACAAAGATCTGGAGCTTGATCTACTATAGAAAACACATGTGTGAACTCTTTGGCGTCAGCTTGCCAATGATATATTTGTTTGTTTGGTTTTAAATATTTATAGGTATGGAAAATTTGGTCTGAGATTAGCTTTCAGGATAAACTGGTAGCAAAATTAGAGGGCAGCAGCTAGTGCTCTGCCACCTCAAACTTTTTAGACCTATTGTTTTCTGCCAAGGAGATTCCGAGATGTGTGTTTGACCCAACTGGCTTAAGTTATTTTCTAAAACACGACCTCAGCATCTTGCTATAACTAACCAAAACTTTTGCACATACGAAGTACATTTTCTGTATGGAGAAATAAATATTTATCCAAAGTTTATGGAAGCAAATTAGTGCTCCTATTGAAAATTGCCAGATTGTTTTAAACACAATCCAGTTCTGTCAGTTGAAGATTTTTACACTTGCTAATGCAAGGCTCCTTTGCCTTTATGAGCAACAGATTCAAGAGAATAATAGTGGGCTTCTCTCCAAAATCTGGTCCCATATTACATAAGTGGCCTTTTCCTCTCTGTTGTTTTACAAAAGTACTTGCAAAGTGTCACATGCTCCCCTCCCCTCTAAAAAGACTTCTGTGGTTATATAATCACAACTTTTAGTTGCAAATAATTGAATCCATACTAGCTAATTTGAACAAAAAAAGTTTTAATGAAATGATCTTAGATAACAATGTTAAATGCTAAAATGTAGCTAGTGGAGATGTCTAGCCACACCATAGATCTGGCCCATAGGACTCTTTTAATGCAATGCCTCTCACACTTTAATATGCACACGCATCTGCTGGGAAATGGATAATCCAGATTCCAATTCTGTAGATCTGACATATGGCCTGAGCTTCTTCATTTCTAACAAGCCCTCAAGTGATGCCAAAGCTAGTGTTCTGTCAACTAAATGTTGGGTAGTCAGACTAGCAGATATCCCTACTGCCACCGCAGCCACCTGCCAAGGGTACCTGTGATGCTAAGGCTGGACTCCAGAACTTCTGCCTCAGCTTCTCCAGAAGAATGGAATAGTTCTCCATTTTCCCTTTCCATAAGATTCAATCACCCTATTGGGTTGCCTCCTCTCATTGCCTCTTTTTTCTTCTAAAATTTATTTAAGAATGTTTGCCTGGCATAACCCAGGTCACACCCTGCCCCTTAGCTCAAGCTGGCAAATGCAGTTTTTAGATTTCCAACCAGCATAGGAAGGCACCCTAGAGAGGGGTTGACATGGATGTTGAGTAAGTCAATGTGCAGTATTTTCTAAAATTATTGATAATATTAACATTAAGAATAATCATAGGTAGTGGCCAAGATGGCCGACTGGAAGCAGCTGGTATGTACTACTCTCATAGAGAGGAATGGAAAGGTACCTTCAAATGAAATATCCAGGTGCATGCATTGGGACTAATCAAGGAAACAACCTGACCCACAGAGAATGTAGAAAAGTACTACAGGACAATGGTCCACCCAAGAGCAACATGGAACCAGAGGAACCTACCCTGTCCAGAGAACTTATGAGGAAATGTGTAACCCTGAGAGCCCACACTTCTCCCATGGATCTTTGCAACCCCAAGGTCAGAAGATCCCCTCATGAACCCACAACACCAAGGCCTTCAGTCTGACACACAGAGCTACATGGAGTTTTGGAGGAGCAGCTACTCCGGCACATGTGGAGACCAAGGAGCCTTAGATACCCAAGCTTTTCAGGCTTCCCAGCAAAAGCAGCTGCAACTCTGGCAAGTAGGATGTTAGACCTCTGTACATACTCCTAGGAAAGGGGCTGAATCCAGGGGGCTGAGCAGTGACAGTCTGCAGGCCCCACTTCCACAGCACCTCACAGGATAAGATGCTCTGGCCTGGAATTCCAGCCAGCCACTGCTAACAGCATTATACCTCCTTGAGATGAAGCTCCCAGGGGGAGCAGCAGGCCGCCATCTTTGCTGTTTGGCTGACTTAGCCATTCCAGCCTTGGGGCCTTGGAGAGTCTGAGGCAACCAGGGGCTAAAGAGGACCTCCAGCACAACAAAGCTGTTTGACTAAATCGTGGTCAGACTGCATTTTTAAGCGGTTCTATGATCCCATTTCTCCTCACTGGGTGGGACCTCCCAACTGGGGCCCCAGCCACCTCCTACAGGTGCATTTGGGCCTGTGATAGGTCTATACCTCCCTGGGATGGAGCTTCCAGAGGGAGGGCCAGGCAAACATCTTTGCTGTTTCGTTAGGTACTAGAAAATCCAAAGTGACTAGAAACTTGAGTTGACCTCCAGCATACCACAGCAGCTCTATGGAAAACTGGCAGGACTGTTACCTGGGTGCCTGTTCCCATATCTTCTCACCAGGCAGGTCATCCACGCCTGGACCTCCAGACACCCCCTGCTGGGGCTATTGAGCCAATAGCAACTTTGCAAGTCCATAGACAGAGCCCCAAGCGACAACTTAAAGCCCTTCTGCCACTGCTTTTGCTGGGGAACTGCCCTTGCTACCCTTGGACTAATGAAGGAGTAAAGACCCTGAGTGTCTTATCCACACCTCCAACAAGTTACAATTGACCCAAGGAGAGGAGGCCAGTCCATCTACCACAGGTCCCACCCCCAGCTGCACATCACCAGATAGGGAACCTTCAGCTTAGGCCCACAACACAGACCCTCTATCCTAGGCTGAATATACTGAGCGATTGTTGACCTGCATCTCTCTGGGATGGCACTCCCAGAAGACAAGCAAAAGACCCTTGGCCACTACCACTACTAAAGTCCCTTCTTCTGCTGTCTTCAAGTTAGGGGAGGAACATAAACCCTGAGATTGCCCAGAGCTGCAGTGGGCAGCCTAGTAGTGCCAAACTGCAATCTACAGCCAGCACTCAGTGGGGAGAGGAGCCCACACTTTCAAAGCATTAAGAGGTAACACACTTGCAACTGTGAGGAAACATAAGAGAGCCATACAACTAAGCAAGAGTCTGCCAACTGACCAATCTGCCTAAATGCCACCTACTGGATCACATCACAAAGCTTCAACTTAAATATACCTCACTAACATGCCCCCCACTCCCTGTAAAACCAAAGAGAAGAAGTCAGCTTCAAATAAAGACCCTGTACAAAGCCTTGGCCCTATGAAAAGAACCAGAAAAGAAGTCTATTAACTATACTCAATCTACACTGCAGTTAAAGGAACACCTACACACAGAGTTGAGAAATAACCAATGAAAGAACTCTGGTAACACAAATGGCCGGAGTGTCCTCCAAATGACCACACCAGTTCTCCAACAAGAGCTCTAACCAGGCTGAGTTGGCTGAAATGATAGAAATAGAATTCAGAACATGCATAGAAATGAAGATCATCAAGATTCAGGAGAACAGCAAAACCCAGTCCAAGAAAACTAGGAACCCCTGCAAGATTTTACACAAGAAGATTATCCTCAAGACATATAATCATCAGATTTTCCAAGGTCAAAATAAAGAATGTTAAAGGCAGTTGAAAAGAAAGGACAGGTCACCTGCAAAGGGAATCCCATGCAGCTAATGGTAGCCCTCTCAGCTGAAGCTCTACGAGCCAGAAGATACTGGGAGCCTATGTTCAATATTCTTACAGAGGCTGGGTGCGGTGCCTCACGCCTGTAATCCCAGCACTTTGGGAGGCCAAGGCGGGAAGATCATGAGGTCAGGAGATCGAGACCATCCTGACCAACACGGTGAAACCCCATCTCCACTAAAAATACAGAAAGTTATCTGGGCGTGATGGGACTCACCTGTAGTCCCAACAACTCAAGAGGCTGAGACAGGGGAATCACTTGAACCCGGGAGGCAGAGGTTACAGTGAGCCGAGATTGCGCCATTGCACTCCAGCCTGGTGACAGAGTGAGACTCTGTCTCAAAAAAACAAAAAACAAACACGCAAACAAAATTCTTACAGAAAAAACCTTCAAACAAGAATTTCATATGTAGCCAAACTGAACTTTCTAAGCAAAGGAGAAATAAGATTTTTTTTCCAGATAAGCAAATGTTGAGGGAGGGAGTTTATTTACTACCAGACCTGCCTTACAAGAAATCTTGAAAGGAGTACTAAAGGCTGGGTGCGGTAGGTCATGGCTGTAATCCCAGCACTTTGGGAGGCCAAGGCAGGCAGATCATTTGAGGTCAGGAGTTTGATACCAGCCTCGCCAACATGGTGAAACCCCATCTCTACTAAAAATACAAAAATTAGCTGGGCATTGTGGCACATGCCTGTAGTCCCAGCTACTTTGGAAGCTGAGGCAGGAGAATTGCTTGAACCCAGGAGGCAGAGTTTGCAGTGAGCCAAGATCACACCACTGCACTCCAGCCTGGGCAACAGAGTGAGACTACATCTCTAAAATAAAATAAAATAAAATAAAATAAAATAAAATAAAATAGTACTAAATATAGAAAGGAAAGACCACTACTGGCTAATACAAAAACACACTTAAATACGCAGACCAGTGACACTATAAAGCAATCACACAAACAAGCCAGCATAATAATGAGCTAACAACAAAATGACAGGATCAAATCAACATACATCATACTAACCTTGAATGTGAACAGGCTAAATGCCTCAATTAAAGGCACAGAGCGGCAAGCTGGATAAAAAGTAAGGACCCAAAGGTATACTGTCTTCAAGAGACCTGTCTTACATGAAATGACACCCATAGACTCGAAATAAAGAGATGAAGAAAAATCTACCAAGCAAATGAAAAACAAAAAAATCAGGGGTTGCAATCCTAATTTCAAACAAAACAGACTTTAAACCAACAAAGATTAAAAAAAGGCAAAGAAGGACATTACATAATGGTAAAGGGTTCAATTCAACAAGAAGACCTAACTATCCTAAGTATATATGTACCTAACACAGGAGCACCCAGATTCGTAAAACAAGCTCTTAGAGACCTGTAAAGAGACACAGACTCCCGCAAAATAACAGAGCTTTCAACAGTATTAGACAGATAATTGAGGCAGAAATTTAACAAAGATATTAAGGACTTAAGCTCAACATTGGACCAAATGGATCTGATAGACCTCTACAGAACTCTCTCCCCCTAAACAACAGAATATATATTCTTCTTATTGCCACATGGCACATACTCTAAAATAGACCACAAAGTTGAACATAAAACAATCCTCAGCAAATGCAAAAGAACCAAAATCATACCAAAAACATGACTGGACCTCAACACAATAAAAATAGAAATCAAGGCTAAGAAAATCACTCAAAACCATGCAATTACATGGAAATTAAATAACATGCTCCTGAATGACTTTTGGGTAAATAATGAAATTAAGGCAGAAATCAAGAAGTTATTTGAAACTAATGAAAACAAACATACAACATACCAGAATCTCTGCAATACAGTTAAGGCAATACTAAGAGGAAGATTCATAGCACTAAATGAATACATCAAAAAGCTGGACAGATCTCAAATTATCAACTTAACATTACAACTGAAAGAATTAGAGAAGCCAGAACAAATCAACCCCGAAGGTAGCAGAAGACAACAAACCAGAATCAAAGATGAACTGAAGGAAATCAAGACACAAAAAACCATTCAAAAGATCAATGAATCAGAAGTTTATTTTTTGAAGAAACTAATAAGATAGATAGGCTGCTAGCTAGACTAATAAAGAAGAAAAGAGAGAAGATTCCAATAAACACAATTAGAAATGACAAAGGGGATATTACCGCTGACCCCACTGAAATAAAAACAACCATCAGAAACTACTACAAACACCTCTATGCACACAAACTGGAAAGCCTAGAAGAGACATAAATTCCTGGACACTTAACACTCTTCCAAGACTGAACCAGGAAGAAATTCATTTCCTGAACAGACAAATAATGAGCTCTGAAATTGAATCAGTAATAGATAGCCTACCAACCATAAAAAGCCCAGAACCAGATGAATTCATAGCTGAATTCTATCAGATGTGCAAAGAAGAGCTGGTACCATTTCTGCTGAAACTATTCCAAAAATATTGAGGAGGAAGGTCCTCTCCCCAACTCATTCTATGAGGTTAGCATCATGCTGATAGCAAAACCTGGAAGAAACACAAGAAAAAAAGAAAACTTTAGGCCAATGTCCTTGATGAACCTTGATGCAAAAATCCCCAACAAAATACTTGCAAACTGAATCCAGTGGCATATCAGAAAGCTAATTCACATGATCAAGTAGTCTTCATCCCCAGGATGCAAGGTTGGTTCAACATATGCAAATCAATAAATGTGATTTATTACACAAGCAGAACTAAAGACAAAAACCACATGATTACCTCAATAGATGCAGAAAAGGCTTTTAATAAAATTCAGTATCCTTTCATATTAAAAAAAGACTCTTAAAAAACTAGGCATTGAAGGAACATACCTCAAAATAGTAAGAGCCATCTATGACAAACCTGCAGCCAACATCATATTGAATGGGCAAAAGCTGGAAGCATTCCACTTGAAAACTGTCACAAGACAAGGATGCTGTCTCTCAATGCTACTGTTCAACATAGTGTTGGAAGTCCTAGCCAGAGAAATCAGGCAAGAGGAAAAAAATAAAGGGCATCCCAATAGGAAGAGAGGAAGGTAAAGTATCCCTGTTTGCAGACAACATGAATCTATATCTAGAGGACCCCATAGTCTCAGCCCAAAATCTCCTTCAGCTGACAAAAAAACTTCAGCAAAGTGTCAGGGTAGAAAATCCATCCACAAAAGTCACTAGCATTCCTATACATTAACAATAGCCAAGCTAAGAGCCAAATCAGAAAAGCACTCACAATTGCCATGAAAAGAATAAATACCTAGGAATACAGCTAACCAAGGAGGTGAAAGACCTCCACCATAAGAATTACAAAACACTGTTCAAATAAATCAAAGAAAACACAAACAAATGGAAGAACATCCCATGCTCATGGATAGGAAGAATCAATATTATTAAAAGGGCCATGCCACCCAAAGCAATTTACAGATTCAATGCTATTCCTACCAAACTACAAATGACATTCTTCACTGAACTAGAAAAAAACTATTTTAAAATTCATATGAAACCAAAAAACAGCCTGAATGGCCAAGGTAATCCTAAGCAAAAAGAACAGGGTGGAGCCATCACATTACCCAACTGCAAATCATACTACTGGGCTACAGTAACCAAAACAGCATGGCACTGATACAAAAACAGACACGTGAACCAATGAACAGAATAGAGAGCCCAAAAACTAGGCCACACACCTATAACCATCTGATTTTGACAAAGATGACAAAACAAGCAATGGGGAAAGGATTCCCTATTTAATAAATGATGTGGGGATAACTGGCTAGCCATATGCCCAAGATTGAAGCTGGGCCCCTTCTTTACACCATATACAAAAATCAACTCAAGATGGATTAAAGACTTAAATATAAAACCCAAAACTATAAAAATCCTGTAAGACAACCTAAGCAATACCAGCCTGGACATAGCAACAGCACAAAAAAAGCAATCACAACAAAAGCAAAAATTGATAAATGAGATCTAATTAAACTTAAGAGCATCTGCACAGCAAAAGACACTATCAACAGAGCAAACAGATGACCTACAGAATAGGAGAAAATCTTTGCGAAGTATGCATCTGGCAAAGGTCTACTATCCAGCATCTATGAGAAACTTAGACAAATTTTCAAGAGAAAAGCAAACAACTCCATTGAAAAGTAGGCAAAGGACATGAACAGACGCTTTTCAAAATAAGATACACATGTGGCCAGCAGCATATGAAAAAAAGCTCAGTATCACTGATCATTAGAGAAAGGTAAATCAAAACCACAGTGAGACACCATCTCACACCAGTCAGGTTAGCTGTTACTAAAAAGTCAACAAACAACATATGCTGGCAAGGTTGCTGAAAAAAGGAATGCATATACACTGTTGGTAGGAGTGTAAATTAGTTCAACCACTATGGAAAGCAGTATGGCGATTTCTCAAAGAGCTAAAAGCAGAACTACCATTCTACCCAGCAATCTCATTACTGGGTATATACCCAAAATAATATAAATCATTCTACCATAAAGACACGTACATGCAAATGTTCATTGCAGCATTATTTACAATAGCCAAGACATGGAATCACCCTAAATGGCCTTGAATGACAGATTGGACAAAGAAAATGTGGTACATATACACCATGGGATTCTATGCAGCCATAAAAAAGGACAAGATCATGTCTTTGCGGGAACATGGATGGAGCTGGAGACCATTATTCTTAGCAAACTAACGCAGGAACAGAAAACCAAATACCACATGTTTTCGCTTAGAAGTGGGAGCTAAATGATAAGAACTCATGAACACAAAGAAAGTAACAACGGACACTGGGGTCTACTTGAGGGTGAAGGGTGAGACAAGGGAGAGAAGCAGAAAAAATAACTATTTTGGGTACTGGGCTTAATACATGGGTGATAACATAATCTGTACAATAAACCCCCATGACATGACGTAACCTATATGACAAACCTTCACATGTACACCTGAACCTAACATTTAAAAAAAGAATAATTATAATGGCTAAAATCTATTGTAAGCTTACTGTATACCAGAAATTGGGGTCAATTATTTACTTGCATTAAATCTCCATGAAGTAGGAATTATTATTGTGCATTTGCAGGTTAGGAAACCAAGAGATAGCTATTAGCTAACTGCCCATGATCACAAAGTTAGTCAATGATAAGGACAATTTCTGCAGTAAAGAAACTTGTTTTACCTTGTTTAGTGCAGTATTTCCCAAACATATCTGGGGCATGGAACTTTTTTGTCAAGTAATATTTATTAAATTGGGCAGAAAATGTTCCACAAAACCAACTTCGGAAAATGTGGTCTTAAATAATTTCTTGGCTATAGGCAGACCACAGTTTAGGATTCTAAGCCAGACAGACCTTGCACTGTCACTTGATACCCTGCATGAGTATGTCTCAAACTTTGGTGTGAGTCAGAAGCACCTGGATTTCTGATTCAGTAGGTATGAAGAATTTTTCTTCCTAACAAGTTCCCCAGGGATACTGATGGTGCTAATCCAAGGACCATGCTTTGAGAACTGCTGGCCTGGACATCAGGCAAGTCACTGTCCATCTCGGAGCTTAGATTTCCTTATTTGTAAAATAAGCATGATAGTATCTCCTTGGTAGGGTCATTTCCATTCTTTTATTAGCGAATATTCATGAATGCCTACTACGTGCAACACAGGTGCTTGGTGCAAGCATACAGCAATGAATCAAGTAGAGAAGGCCCTGCCCTTATGGAGCTTACAGCCTGGCTGTGGTAAGTGTATGAGATAATGATGTGTGATATGTGTATCATCACGCATGGTCCATAGAAGGTGTCCATTAAATATTACTTCCCTTCTTTTCTTCCCCTTTGCTCACCTCCAAATAAATTTTGTCCATTCCTACATCCCTACCTATATTCATAAACATAAGCTTCATTCTTCTCCCCCAACCTAATCATATTAATCTTTTAACCCACAATTCAGAAATCCCCTCTTTACTGATTTCTTCCTTAATTGCCCCATCCCGCGGTTACCTTTTGTTATATGAAACTTCCATAACACTTATAATCTACTTTATATACAGGACTTCAAATGCAATTATTATTTTCCATTTATATATCTACATCTGTATGTAGATATAGATGCAGCTAGATATATAGATATTCCCAGGAAAATCATAAAAATCCAGAGGACTTCACTTCTTATTCACGTTTCCAAGTATTCCTATGGTACCCACTATGTGCAAGACACCATAAGATATTTTTCTGCTTCCTCCACAGTGCATTGTTCATCATAAACCCTCAGAAAATTAGCACTGTATGCTTTACTCGTTTAATAAAATTTACTGAGTCCCTATCATTTGGTGCAAAGTGATAGAGATACAGAGACAAATACAGTCTCTTTTACATGGAATGCTCCCTGGAAGCAGGGAGAATGTTGATTTTACATCTGAATCCTTAATAGTCACACATTATCTGGCACAGTGAAGGAAATGAGCACATTTTTCCAAAATATATAAGTAAAAGAATGCTTTGGAATAGCTCACAGACAAATAACTATACTATACAGGGTCAAGAACAATGATAGAAGTCTACCCAGAGCTCTACTGGATCCTAGAGGAGACAGTGTCTCTTTCTATGGAGTAGAAGTATTCATAGGAAATAGGTAAGACATGTGAACCTGGGGTTGAAATGTGAGAAAATTTCTCCTAATAAAGAATGAAAGAGAAACCCATTATGGGAAATGGTCTTGCAGAATATGAGTTGTTACCAAAACACTGAAACTAAAATAGCAACTGAAAGTGATTGTCAAGAGTGCACAGTTGAGAATATAGGCAGGCAAGTACCAGTTTGGAAAGGCATGGATTATATGCAAAAGAATGTGGATTTTCTTCCCAGGTAAAGACTGCACACTTGAAAGTGTACATTATATTTGCCAGGCCAGATTTTAAATAATTTTAAAGGACTTGAAAATATTAAAAATCATAATATTTTCCATAATACAATCACATTTATCACAGTTTTTTGCTTGTCTTGAAAAACTGGAAGATCTGGCAATACTGGGCCCATGTTTATCATGGCACTCACAGCTAGTGCTAAGTAGAAGTTGACTCCTTCATTTGTGGTAAGCATGCCTCAGTTTTCCACATATGTTCTTTATTTGGGATCTATTAATTAGTTAATTCTTCATTCATGAGACATTCTTGAGTATCTACCATGTGTCAAACACTTCTCTGGGTTTTGGGTAAAAAGATACAGTCGTGCATCACTTAATTATGGGCATGTGTTCTGAGAAATGCGTCATTTGTTGATTTTCTAATGTGAATACCATGGAATGGACTTACACAACCCTAGATGGTATAGCCTACCACACACCTAGGCTATATGGTATGGCCTATTGTTCCTAGGCAACAAACATGTATAGCATGTTATTGTACTGAATACTGTAAGTGATTGTAACACAGTGTTACGTATTTGCGTATCTAAACATATAAAAGGTACAATACAAATACAATATAAAAGAAAAGAACTGGTATACCTGTATAGATCACTCACCAAGAATGGAGCTTGCAGGACTGGAAGTTGCTCTGGGTGAGTCAGAGAGTGAGTGAGTGCATATGAAGGCCTAGGTCATTACTGTATACTACCGTAGATTTTATAAACACTTTATGTTTAAGCTGCACTTCATTAAGAAAACTTTCTTTCTTCAATAAGTAAATTAACCTTAGCTTACTATAACTTTTACACTCTTTTAGCTTTTGACTCTGTTGTAATAACACTTAGCTAAAAAAACAAACACATTGTTTAACTGTGCAAAATATTTTCTTTCTTTATACACTTATAAACTTTTTCTTTTTTTTTTTTTACTTTGTAATTTTTTTGTTAAAAAATAAGGCACAAACACACATTAATTTAGGGTCAAGATCATCAATATCACTGTCTTTCACCTTCACATCTTGTCCCACTAGAAGGTCTTCAGGGGCAATAACACCCATGGAGTTGTCATAGGAGACAGCATTTCAACATCAGGTTCACATGTCTTACCTACTTCCTGTGAAATTTCCTATGACAGCAATGTCTTCTTCTGAATTACCACCTGAAGGACTGGCCTGAGGCTGTTTCACAGTTGACTTTTTTTTAAAGTAGAGAATGTACACTCTAAAATAATGATAAATGTATAGGAAATACATAACCAGTAATATAGTTATTTATGGTTATTACCAAGTATTATGTACTGTACTTAATTGTATGTGCTATACTTTTATATGACTGGCAGTGCAGTAGGTTTGCTCACACCAGCATCACCACAAACATGTGATTAATGTGCTGCACTATGACATCATGAGGATACAAATCATAAGATGATAGGATTTTTTCCAGCTTCATTATAATGTTATGGGACCATCATTGTATATCCAAGCAAAACATAATTATGCAGTACATGGCTATATATATGTGTGTTGAGGATTCATAGTTTAGTGAGGAAGATGAGTGTATAAATAAGTAAGTTTACCAGAGTTAGCAGAGCTTTGCTGGAACTCTCTACTTGTATGGGGTGGAGGAATTCAGATAAACCTGGCAATGTTCTTGAAAGCCTTCATAGATTAGGTGAGACACAAGTGTATTCTTAAAAACTGAACAAATGAACCCCTTCTAAAAGGACAAAAGAGAACATGGGTTTTCCAAAGAGAGAGAACAGGTGAATAGGTCTGATAAAGAGAAGGAAGTGAAAACATTCTGCATGGTTTGATGTGGGGTGAATAATGGGAACGGTGGGAGGCGGGGGGATGAGGAGAGGTAAGACTGAGTTGGTAGGCAAGGGTTAATGAAACATGTTAGATCCTTCGCTAAGGAATTAGACTTTCTTACCAAGAGTACTACAATGTATTAGTTCATTTTGTGCTGCTATACCCAAAACTGGGAACAAAAAGAGGTTCAATTGGACTTACAGTTCCACATGGTTGGGGAGGCCTCACAATCATGGTGGAAGGTGAAAGGCATGTTTCACAGGGTGGCAGAAAAGAGACTATGAGAAAAAAGCAGAAGTGGAAACCCCTGATAAACCCATCAGATTTCATGAGATTTATCCATGTGTGTCAACGATTCACAGTTTAGTGAGGAAGATGAATGTATAAATCAGTAAGTTTACCAGAGTTACCAGAACTTTGCTGGAACTCTCCCCCAATATGGGGTGGAGAAATTCAAATAAACCTGGCAAATAAACCTGTTATTGAAAGGCTTCACAGCTTAGGTGAGACACAAGCGTATTCTTAAAAACTGAACAAATGAACCCCTCCTAAAAGAACAAATGGGAACATGGGTTTTCCAAAGAGAGAGCACAGGTGAATAGGTGTCATAAAGAGAAGGAAGATTCTCATTATTAGGAGAATAGTATGGGAAAGACTGGCCCCTTTGATTTAATTACCTCCCCCGGGTCCCTCCCACAAAATGTGAGGATTCTGGGAGATATAATTCAAGTTGAGATTTGTGTGCAGACATGGCCGGACCATATCATTCCACCCCTGGCCCCTCCAAATCTCATGTCCTCACATTTCAAAACCAATCATGCCTTCCCAACAGTTCCCCAAAGTCTTAACTCATTTCAGCATTAACCCAAAAGTCCACAGTCTAAAGTCTCATCTGAGACAACGCAAGTCCCTTCTGCCTATGAGCCTGTAAAATCAAAAGCAAGCTAGTTACTTCCTAGATACAATGGGGGTATAGGCATTGGGTAAATACAGCCATTCCAAATGGGAGAAATTGGCCAAAACAAAGGAGTTATAGGGCCCATGCAAGTCAGAAATGGAGCAGGCAAGTCAAATTTTAAAGCTCCAAAGTGATCTCCTTTGACTCCAGGTCTCACATCCAGGTCACACAGATACAAGAAGTGGGTTCCCATGGTCTTGGGCAGCTCTGCCCATGTGGTTTTGCAGAGTACAGCCTCCCTCCTGGCTGCTTTCATGGGCTGGCCGTGAGTGTCTGTGACTTTACCAGGTGCACAGTGAAAGCTGTCAATAGATCTACCATTCTGGGGTCTAGAGAATGGTGGCCCTCTTACAGCTTCATTAGGCGGTGCCCCAGTAGGGACTCTGTGTGGGGGCTCTGACCCCACATTTCCCTTCCACACTGCCCTAGCAGAAGTTCTCCATGAGGGCCCCACCCCTACAGTGAACTTTTGCCTGGGAATCCAGGCATTTCCATACATTTTCTGAAATCTAAGCACAGGTTCCCAAACCTTAATTCTTGACTTCTGTGCACATGCAGACTCAACACCACATGGAAGCTGCCAAGGCTTGAGGTTTCCACCCTCTGAAGTCACAGCACAAGCTCTGTGTTGGCCCCTTTCAGCCATGGCTGGAGCAGCAAGGGACACAGGGCACCAAGTTCCTGGGCTGCACACAACATAGGGACCCTGGGCCCAGCCCACAAAACCACTTTTTCCTCCTGGGCCTCTGGACCTGTGATGGGAGGGGCTGCCATGAAAGTCTCTGACATGGCCTGGAGACATATTCCCCATGGTCTTGGGGATTAACATTAGGCTCCTTGCTACTTATGCAAATATCTACAGCTGGCTTGAATTTTTTCCTCAAAAGATTGGTTTTTCTTTTCTACTGCATTATCAGGCTGCAAATTTTCTGAACTTTTATTCTCTATTCCCCTTTTAAAAATGGAATGCTTTTAACAGCACCCAAGTCACCTTTTGAATGCTTTGCTTCTCAGATATTTCTTCTGCTAAATCATCTCTCTCAACTTCAAAGTTCCACAAATCTCTAGGGCAGGGGCAAAAAGCCACCAGTCTCTTTGCTAAAACATAACAAGAGTTACCTTTTCTTAGTTCCCAAGAAGTTCCTCATCTCCATCTGAGACCACCTCAGCCTGGACCTTATTGTCCATATTGCTAACAGCATTTTTGTCAAAGCCATTCAACAAGTCTCTAGGAGATTCCAAACTTTCCCACATTTCCCTGTCTTCTTCTGAACCCTCCAGACTGTTCCAACCTCTGCATGTTACCCAGTTCCAAAGTTGCTTCCACATTTTTGGGTATCTTTTCAGCAGCACCCCACTCTACTGTTACCAATGTACTGTAGTCCATTTTCATGCTGCTGATAAAGACATTTCTGAAACTGGGAACAAAAAGAAGTTCAATTGGACTTACAGTTCCACGTAGCTGGGGTGGCCTCAGAATCATGGTGGAAGGTAAAAGGCATATCTCATAGAGCATCAGACAACAGAAAATGAGAAAGAACCAAAAGTGGAAACCCCTGATTAAACCCATCAGATCTCTTGAAGCTTATTCACTATCACGAGAATTGCACGAGAATGACCAGCCCCTGTGAGTCAATTACCTCCCTCTGGGTCCCTCCCACAACACGTAGGAATTCTGGGAGATAAAATTCAAGTTTAGATTTGGGTGAAGACATGGCCAAACCATATCACATGACTATATAAATACAGACATGTAGTGCACGTCAGTGGAGACTCTAAAACCCTAAAAACTAAAATATTTTGACCTTAACAAGATTTGTTTAGAAGTGAAGTAGGTCAAAATCTATTTCAAAATACTTTTACATAAATTAATAAAGTAGACAAACAGTATACTTTGATTTTATTTCGTCTTTCTGGTGTCCCAGAATGTTAAGGCTGCGAGTTATCTTCTGAAGTATTCAACCCCTCATTTCACAATTAGAAAATGGAAGAACAGAAAATAAGAAAGACTTGTGCAATGTTACACAGTAAGTACAAGTAGGACTGCTGATACGGTTTGGATCTGAGTCTCCACCCAAATCTCTTGTTCAATGATAATCCCCAGTATTGGAGGTGGGGCCTTGTGAGAGGTTGCTGTGGTTTGCCATGGTTACTATGGGACTGAACGAAGGGGGCAAATGTAGAAATAAAAACTTAAGACCAAAGTAACTATTTTAAAGGAAGGGGCCAGGGAAGAAGAAGAGGGCTCCCAGCTTCTAGTGAGCAAGGGCAGCTGCCCTGAGCTTCTATAGCCCTTTGTATTTATTGGGTGTTGCGGGAAGTCAGGAAGCCCGAACGGAGGGACCGGCTGAAGCTATGGCAGAATAACATAAATTGTGAAGATTTCATGGACATTTATTAGTTCCCCAAATTAATACTTTTATAATTTCTTACACCTGTCTTTACTGAAATCTCTGAACATAAATTGTGAAGATTTCATGGACACTTATCACTTCCCCAATCAATACCCTTGTGATTTCCTATGCCTGTCTTTAATCTCTTAATCCCGTCATCTTCTTCATAAGCTGAGGAGGATATATGTTGCCTCAGGACCCTGTGATGATTGTGTTAACTGTGCAAATTGTTTGTAGAGCGTGTGTGTTTGAACAATAAGAAATCTAGGCATCTTTAAAAAAGAACAGGATAATGGCCATGTTCAGGGAACAAGGGAGGTAACCTTGAACTGGCCGCCAGTGAGCTGGGTGGAACAGAGCCACATTTCTCCTCTTTATAAAGCAAATAGGAGAAATATTGCTGAATTCTTTTCTCAGCAAGGAACATCCCTGNTAGCCCTTTGTATTTATTGGGTGTTGCGGGAAGTCAGGAAGCCCGAACGGAGGGACCGGCTGAAGCTATGGCAGAATAACATAAATTGTGAAGATTTCATGGACATTTATTAGTTCCCCAAATTAATACTTTTATAATTTCTTACACCTGTCTTTACTGAAATCTCTGAACATAAATTGTGAAGATTTCATGGACACTTATCACTTCCCCAATCAATACCCTTGTGATTTCCTATGCCTGTCTTTAATCTCTTAATCCCGTCATCTTCTTCATAAGCTGAGGAGGATGTATGTTGCCTCAGGACCCTGTGATGATTGTGTTAACTGTGCAAATTGTTTGTAGAGCGTGTGTGTTTGAACAATAAGAAATCTAGGCATCTTTAAAAAAGAACAGGATAATGGCCATGTTCAGGGAACAAGGGAGGTAACCTTGAACTGGCCGCCAGTGAGCTGGGTGGAACAGAGCCACATTTCTCCTCTTTATAAAGCAAATAGGAGAAATATTGCTGAATTCTTTTTCTCAGCAAGGAACATCCCTGAGAAAGAGAATGCGCCCCTGAGGGCAGGCCTATGAACGGCCCCCTTGGAAGCATGCCATCTTTTATGGTCGAAGGGGAAGGGATGAAATAAGCCCTGGTCTCCTGTAGTGCTCAGACAGGTTGTCTGCTCTCAAACTCTGTCTCCTGATAAGATGTTATCAATGACAATGCATGCCTGAAACTTCATTAGCAATTTTAATTTCGCCCATCCAGTGGTCCTGTGATCTCGCCCTGCCTCCATTTGCTTTGTGATAGTTTATTACCTTATGAAGCATGTGATCTCTGTGACCCACACCCTATTCATACACTCCCTCCCCTTTTGAAAATTGCTAATAAAAACTTGCTGGTTTTACGGCTCAGGGAACATCACGGATCCTGCCGACATGTGATGTCTCCCCCGGACACCCAGCTTTACATTTCTCTCTCTTGTACTCTTTCCCTTTATTTCTCAAACCAGCTGAAACACCTAGGAAATAGAAAAGAACCCACGTTAGCCATCGGGAGCGGGTTCTCCCGATAATTGGGTAGAAAGAGCAGGGTGGAGGAGGCAATGATTGGTCAGCTGCTTAATTGATCACAGGTTTGCATTATTGCTAACAGGCTTCAGATATGTCTCATGACACAAAACACTACACTTGGGGTGTGACTGCACTCAGCATTCCTTCTGGGTGGCAGATGCAGTTTGTCAGTTTGCCAACAACCTGCTTTCACGAGAAGTTTGCTATTTACTCATAGAGCCTCCAGTGCTATACTGAGTTGATCATGACCCTCACTCTTCTGGCCTGCAACAGGTGGTGACTGGATCCTGGGGCAGATTCTCATGGTTTAACACCATCCACGTTAGCACGGTCATCATGATAGTGAGTTCTCATATCTGGCTATTTAAAAGTGTGTAGCACCTTTTCCCTCCCTCTCTTCCTTCTGCTCTGGCCATGTGAGATGTCTCACTCCCCATTTGCCTTCTGCTGTGATTGAAAGCTTCCTGAGGCTTCCCCAGAAACACAAGCTGCTATGCTTCCTGTACAGCCTGCAGAACCATAGCCAATTAAACCTCTTTTCTTTATAAATTACCCAGTCTCAGGTATTTCCTTATACTAGTGTGAGAACAGACTAATAAAGCTGGGTCTAGCCACTGAGTTTTGTCCTTTGTTCAATCCAGAGCGTAGATACAATCACTCCACTCAAGAACTTTTCTTACCATGGTCTAGCTGCATTGCTGAGCCCTGTTTTCTGTAACTGCCTTTCTCAAACTACCTTTTACAAAAATTCCTGTTTCCAGTGATTTTCATTATAAAAATTGGAATTGTGTTGCCCAGAAGGGAAGAGTTCTGGTTTAAAGACAACATAAAATTGCTCCCAACTTTCTGATAGAAATCACCCAATTAGAGGCACCATGCTCTTTGAGACAAGTCACAAGTCAGAAAAGAAATTTTGTTAATTCCATTTTTGGGTCATGTTTGGAAATAGGGAAGTGGGGGAGTTAGAGGTGAGGTGGGGAGGAGGAATTAATTACACTGGAATGAGTTGCGAATTATGCCTGCACAGTGACTAGAATTAGGTCCCAAAATTTAAAGGTCCGCAGGAAACATAAGCAGGCTGTTTGCCAGAACAACACTCCTGGATGGAAAAGTTTCTCTGCTTCCGTGTCTGGCTTTTCTAACTCTTTCCTTTTTTTCCACTCAATAGCATTCGAGTGCCTTGTAGAGGAAAGTCTTATACCAAAGCTTATTGGAAACAAATGTTTAGAACAACCAAAAAATTTTTTTTGAGAGGGAGTCTCACTCTGTTGCCTAGGCTGGAGTACAGTGGCACAATCTCAGCTCACTTCAACCTCTGCCTCCTGGGTTCAAGAAATTCTCCTGCCTCAGCCTCCCCAGTAGCTGGGATTACAGGTGCCTGCCACCATACCCAGCCAATTTTTATATTTTTAGTAGTGATGGGGTTTCATCATTTTGGCCAGGCTGTTCTTGAACTCTGGACCTCAGGTGATCTGCCAACCTCAGCCTCCCAAATTACTGAGATTACAGGCATGACCCACCATGCCCAGGCTAAAATAACCACAAAATTTAAACCACTATAGAGCACTGAGCAGGGAATCAGGAAACCTGCTGCTATCAATTCAAGTCACCTTCCAAGAAATCCTCCTTCTTTTTCCAGTAAGCCAGCACCAGTAGAGTCTCATTATTTGTGGATTCCATATTTGCAAATTCACCTGCTTTCTAAAATGTATTTATGACCCCAAAGTCAACACTTGTGGTTCTTTTGTAATCATTCAAGAACATGTTCAAGGTGGTGAAAAATTTGAGACGCCCGACACACACGCATCCCTGGGTGAGATCTAACAAGGCAGTGTTCCAACTTCTTGTTTCAGCCCCACACTGTGAACAAGAGCCTTTTGCAGCCTATTTGTGCCACATTTTTACATTTTCCTTCTTTCTGCTGGTGATTTGACTGTTTAAAATGTCCTCAACACATCCCTGAAGTGCTGTCTGTTGTTCCTACATGCAAGAATGCTGTATGTCCAACAGAGAAAACACATGCTGTATAAACTTCATTCAAGCATGAGTCACAGTCAGCTGCCCTTGAGATTAATGTCAATGAGTCAACGATATGTATTGAAGAAGATGTCTTTAGACAGGAACAGACATAAAACAAAGTTATCAATTGATTGGTTGATGGAGGTGTTGTGACCAGACGCTCACAGGAGACTAGTCCTGTCTTTTCTCTGAGAAAAATGGTTTAGTACTTGCTAATTCCATGTCTGTGGCAACTTTATAGAGCATAACTCCACAAAATAAACAAGAATTGATTGTAACTCACTGACAGCTTACAAGTCTCCATTCCAGAGAGACTTTCCCTGACTTCTGTATTCAAAGCAGCACGACCCCTCCCCTAAGGTAACTTCCTATCCCCTTTCTTAGTGTTTTTCTCCATGGCACTAATTACCTTCTGACACAGCGCAGGTTTTATTTGTTTACTTGTGTATTGTCTGACTCTCTCTTCTAGAGGGTAAGTTCTATGAGGGCAGGGATATTTGTCTACTTAACTCAGTGCTCTATGCTTACCACCTACAATAGTGAATAGTGCATAGTAGGCACTTAGGGATGGTTCAATGAATAAATGAATGAATACACTTGTTGATATAGTTTGGACCTGTGTCCCTGACCATATCTCATGATGAATTGTAATTCCCGGTGTTGGAGGTGGGACCTGGTAGGAGGTGATTGGATCATGGGGGTGGATATCTCATGAATGGTTTAGCACCATCCCCTTGGTGCTGTTCTCATGATAGTGAGTGAGTTCTCATAAGATCTGATTATTTAAAAGTGTGTAGCACCTCCTGCTTCTCTCCTGCTCCTACTTTTTCCATGTGATGTGCCTCCTCCCTTTTGCCTTCCACCATGATTGGAAGCTAACTGAGGCCTCCCAGAAGCAGATGGCACTGTGCTTCTTGTACAGCCTGCAGAACCATGAGCCAATTAAACCTCTTTTCTTTATAAATTACCCAGTCTTGGGTATTCCTTTATAGCAATAAGAAAATGACCTAATACACTTTCTTTTTTTTTTTTTTTTTTTTTTTTTTTTTTTTTTAGCTTTTTATTATTATTATTATTTTATTATACTTTAAGTTCTAGGGTACTGCATAACGTGCAGTTTGTTACATATGTATACTTGTGCCATGTTGGTGTGCTGCACCCATCAACTCGTCAGCACCCATCAACTCGTCATTTACATCAGGTATAACTACCAATGCAATTCCTCCCCACTCCCCCCTCCCCATGATAGGCCCCGGTGTGTGATGTTCCCCTTCTCGAGTCCAAGTGATCTCATTGTTCAGTTCCCACCTATGAGTGAGAACATGCGGTGTTTGGTTTTCTGTTCTTGCGATAGTTTGCTGAGAATGATGGTTTCCAGCTGCCTCCATGTCCCTACAAAGGACACAAACTCATCCTTTTTTATGGCTGCATAGTATTCCATGGTGTATATGTGCCACATTTTCTTAATCCAGTCTGTCACTGATGGACATTTGGGTTGATTCCAAGTCTTTGCTATTGTGAATAGTGCCGCAG